>NC_045741.1:36804972-37112472 GCF_008692095.1 Etheostoma spectabile
ACAATGAGATTTAATCTATTTAAGATATGGTTTACTTTAAATTAGTTGTTTTACATTATACACAATCCTACCCTCTGCAGACGGTTGCTACTTGTTAGTATGCAAATCAAAAGCCTGACACAAGCCCAGAGCAGTGTCAGCTCTTAATAAACTGAATGGCGACAATTAATTGGTTTTGCAGTGATTGGTGGAATGAAACCCTATGGCCACATCCTTCATTAATCACACATAAAAGTAAAAGAAAATACGAGAATTCAATTTCCGCAGAAAAATTATGTTGGGGGCGCTCACAGATCTCTATATAGACAACAATGTGTTTCCTCAGTAGTTAGCACATAATGGAAATATCAAAAGCTCATATTGCATCAACACAAGTGTAACGTTTCACAGGGAGTCAGCTCAATAAGGAGAAAGCTATTGAAGAGCTTATAAGGTGTTGTGGGGGTTGCAAAATTCCCTTTGATGTAAGGCATTTTGGTCAATTTTGATACATTTTAAAACAGATCTATTCTTAAAAAGATTTCCATTTTTTAAGTTGCAGAATTTTTGAAGGTTATGTTTCTTTAAAGGCCAATGTCAAAGTAATGCATATGTTTTCTGTGCCTTCAAGGAATGCTTTTAGAAATCCACCTGCCAGGGATCCAGTTTTAAGATGACTTTTTTTTTTTGAAGTGGTTTATCCTTGTTGTTTTTTTAATTCAGTTTAGATCAAAAGTGACCAGTCATTTTCTACAGTGGCTCATTTAATCACAGAACTGAATCTCCGGTCCAGTCCTGCCTTGAAGTCAACTCTAGCTGACCACAGAAAATGTCAAACTGGACATGATGACCTTTTAGATGAAATTCTAGTTGAGTGAGGATGAAAAACACTTTCTTCCAATCAATGTGTTCTCTACGCCCACAAGCCAGTCATTGGGGAAAGCTGTGGATTCAAGCTACAGCCTGTCTTCACTGGGTAAATACGTACATATCAACATGTCAATTATTGGGTAAGAAGTCTGAGTCATGAGATAAGAGGTCATCTGTCCCACCTTTGGCCTAGTTTTCTGCCATCTCTTTCAGTCTCTATTGACATCAAACCTACTGTACCTGCCCTTTGAGAAATTGCTTTTCTAGACATCGGATCACATCAGGCACTGTCAGGAGACATGTTTCACTGTGTGCTTTGAGTGGCTTTTTACTCATTAAAACTTAATGAATCAACAGCATTTTGAGCCCACTGATCTTGTTTTGACCTTTTTTTTTATTTTAAGGCAGTTTTAGTAATTATCCCAAACAGTTCCAATCAATTCCTCAATGAAAACAAGCTTTAAATTATCTATTGAGATCATAACTGTACACATCATCACTTTTCTACCCAGTTTTTGACAGTGTCGAACACACTAATTCATAATGGCTTTGAGCACAGCCAGGCAGAGGATACAATAATTAATCCAGACAGGCAATTTCAGTGTAAGTTTCAAATCCATATACAAATATAAAACATCACAACTAAGAAAAAGGCATACAGACTGAATATAGGCTATAAATGAAAGGCAAAACAGGAATAATTAAAACCAAAAGTAGCCCCAGATAATTCCCTGCTCTACTTGAATGAGGAGGACAATTTGGGCAATTCGTGTAGGTCTAAATTATTCCTTTCTTTTACATGCCATCTGCATGCGGTGATCGCAGCCTGGCAGAGCGGTGCGGATCCAAGGTCAGAGAAGCGATGTGACCAGTAATTGGGTCTACATGGAAATGACCCATCCTTTCTTCCTGACTGCTGTTTAGAGACATGGGCTCCAAACTGGTCTGGTCTTGGTTCACTCCAAGCTTTTCCATCATGGCAGCAATGTCTTCAATTTTCCGGTCTCCTGGGGAAAGTGGGTGCTGAGTCTCTGATTCGTCCTCAGCAGAGAGTGGGGATTCAGTGACATGCAGCACACGGGAAGCCTGCATGTTCTGCAGGGACCGTGACTGGACTGTGTGAGAATAAGACACGGAGAAAACATTAGCAAGTTCAAGCCTCTGTGGACAATGACATGCAGCTCTGCTTATTAATTACCATGTTTTCCATACGCTGGCACTGTAGAAAACAAGTTTGTGTCAGCTTGGTCAGTTAGCCTTAGTGTGTTGTGACCATAACAAATCCAAAAGACATCAAAGACGGTAAAAAAACGCTACACCCCAGACCTCTAACTTGCGCAGGTGTTTGGTCCCTTGTCTTGTGTCTGTCTCTGTGTGTGTCTGTCTATTTATGTGTTTTGTGTGATTCTGTTTCTGCGTGTGTTGTTTTGTCTCGCTCCCTCCCTTTTTTCCTCATTTTAATTGTTGTTGTTTCTTTTTTACATTTTTTTTGTTGGCCCTGGGACGCGTTCTTCATCTCAGTGTATTGTTTGTTATTGCTTGTCACTGTTTATTTCTTAAATATGTAAAAAAAAATAAAAAAAAATCATTTGATCACAAAAAAAAAAAAACATGTCACTTCGCCTTTAGCACCCAGGGAAAGTGCAGCATCAATTACTTTTTTGAAGCTGTCAAACAGCTTATGGTAACAAATTACACCGTGGTGCTCTGCAATGCATGACCTTGCCTCATTACAAAAAATTGACATTTGGGGGGTTTGTGCCAATAAATCTAATAAAAAAGGGCCCACTTAATGACAATTCATCACGCACTGTTGACAGAGCAATGGCTTAATAACTGTAATGATAATACATGGCCTTGGTTATCTTTTCACTGGCTCCAACCTTTCGATTTTGAGTGGAAAATCAAATCCTCAGACAGGCGGAGCTCGCCGTGAGGCTCTGCAGGTGAGAACCCTTCCAGCTGCGGGTGAGACTGCAGTTCTAACACCTAATCAGACGTGACGGAGAAGTGCTGGATTAGTGAACACAAGCTATTTGGTGCTGAAGGTAACTCACCTCGCACAGGACTGAAGTCTCCTTGGCTGACCTGGGTGTCAGAGAAGGGCTTGAGGTTGGGGAACAGGATTAGCGAGAAGGACAGCAGCAGCACCTGAGAATGTGGTTGAAAACACAAGCAATGGGGGAAAACAAAGAGTTTCATTAGAGTTTAGAGTGATTCACTCAGTTATTCAATTAGTGTACTAATGTACAAATTTGTACTTGTAATTTACTTGAGTCTTTTCTTTTCATGCCACTACATTTCAGAGAGAAATATTGTACTTTTTACTCCTCTTCATTCATCTGACAGCTTTAGTTAATTTACAAATTTTAGCACACAAAACCCTTTTATAAAATAAGACGTTTTATTATAAATTAAACTACCCAAAAATATAACTTATTTGATTAACAGAACAGTTTTGATTGTTTCCAGTTTCTAAAATATGAGTTTTTCTGCATTGAGTCCACTTACTGAAGTAACATTTTCAATTCAGAGCTTTTACTTGTAACAGAGTATTTTTACAGGGTGGTATTAGTAATTTTACTCAAGGAAAGAATGTGAATACTTCTTCCAGCACTGGTTCTACATTGTTAAACATTGTATGGCTAGTGGTTTGGATATCCCCCTACTGTGAAGGCTTTTTATGCAATGTTCACAGGAAGCAGTAATCATTTTCTACCGTGCTTTTCTGGCAAATCAAAGAATTCTGTGACTGGGAACCGAGACCTGCAAAATTAGATTTTTTAAAATTCTTCTCCACTCGTGTTGCCTTTGGTCTTGCATTTTATACCATTGTAGTGATCAAAGGCAATGAATGGCTTCTGTAGAGAAAGGGGGAATAGGTGACTGTGCCTTTTCTGTGTGCTCTTGTGTTCATTGTGCACATTTCTAGATTGGCCTTTCTCAATGGTTAATCCCACCATGACATTATCTGGCCCAAACACACAGAGGACGTCCATACCAGTACACATGTCCCAGTCTGGGCTGGCTTGTTAGACGTATTCATGACCATAGCCTGCAGCCTGCGCAACTGTTCCATCAGTGACCTGCGGAGAGGAGAGGATTGGGAAAAAGAAAATGCAAAGAGAAGAGAAAGAAAAAAAAGAGGAAAATACAGACAAAAATAATTGGATTAGCAAGGTTATGAGGGAACAGGAAGGAGATGATAAAGGCAGTTTCTAAGTGGAAGAAATGTCATTGTCAAGAGAAAGAGAAGTCCTATTTTAATGTCTCTCACATGTTGCATTTCTGCAGCTGGGACACCTTCCTCTGCAGCTCGTGGTTTTGTGCATTGCAGGCAGCCATCCTGAAGGAGATAACAAACACTGAGGTTTTCATAAATATTAAGCAATATATATTTTGAAAGCAAGGGAAGGCAACAAGTTCAAGAAGAGTTTAACTGCCTCTCTCATTCATACAAAGCCCCCGTGGTGTCAGCTGAGAAAAAAAAAACTAAACTGTGCGCACAGAATACAAATCCGTTCCCTCGGTTTTATAAACTGTGCGCACAGATTCATAATCCGTGCCATCTGTTTAATAAACGTGGGCAAAGTAAAAGATGTTCACAGATTCAAACTCCTGAGATCAATTACTCTATAGCAAAATTTTGTTAAATCACAAATGGCTCATCTTTCCTAATGTAGTACTAGAAACTAATGGTCATCAAAGCAAGCCGTCCTCCAACCTGGAGAAATAACACTGGTCTCTATCAGCAGCCAGTCTATAAACTACAACACAGACACAAAAGTATTTATTAATTTAATGAATAAATAACGTAGTGAGCCCTAAACTAATTTTTTAAAAGTAAGTAGTACCAGCTGCAGTACAACTAGCAAAAGACAAGTTATAATTGAGGTAAGTTTGGAGACACTGATTAATAAATATGTTTGTGTCCGTGCATCCTAAGCACGGTTTTTAAAACCAAAGGAACGGATTTGTATTCTGTTCGCACGATTTTTTTTCTCAGCTGACCCCAGGGGGGGCTTTGTACATTCAGGAAGTGATATAAATACAAATGATTTTGTACATCCAGTGCAGTCCACTGTTTACAAATTGCATCCTGTTGTCATTACTGACACATATAACCAGGTGTCTTAGATTAGTTCCCCTGCCTGTTCAGCACCTAACGCTCAATACTCACATACATGCCTCTGGTCACAAATTATAACATGGATTGCATATCTGAAGCAAGTTTTGCTGCTCTGTAAACTAAAAAAAATAGTTTCAACATTTCTGTGTGTGACAGCCCACAATAGAGAGACAGCAAATATGAGGAGCGACGTTAACAACACATGACAAAGGTCATACATGGCTCAGCTGGCACATCAAGCTGCCCAGGGTGACTTTCATAATGTTCTTAAATAATCCTACCAAGGGCATTTAAAGTTTGCTTCAGGAAATGGTTAGCATATTGAATATGTTATCATCTTTTCTCTTGTTGCATAACTGTAATTTTTACCTGCTCTCCAGCCCGTCAATATATTCCTTCTTCTTCTTCCTGCTTTCCTGAGCAGACTGCTTATTGCGAATCTTTCTGCGTATTTTCTTCAGAATCCTTTCTTCAAACTAGATTGACAGAGGAATGAACCTTTTTTACTTTGACTATAATTGTAATGATTGTTTTCATTGACGTGTTGATGTGATGGCAGTTTACCTTAGTAAGAGGAAATTGGCTGGGCAGATTCACCCCTTCCTTTGCCAAAAGTTTCTTCTCATCTTCATTCAGAATCAATTCTTGAATGGACTGTTGAGATGGGTGGGGGGCCTAGTGGTGTGATATGAATACTAATATTTAAAACATAATCTCTGCTGTGCGATTACATCTTCTCTCAGCCCCCAATCCTCCTCTCCCCTAGAGCTTCACAGGAAGTAGTAAAATGAGCGCAGACTATCAGGCCACCTTCCTCACTTTCATTTCATGGCTACCTCAAAGCAATTATGGTGTGAGAATCTACGTTGCATTCTGCCACTCTCTCCTTCATCTTATTAAACTGGGCTGCAAAGATGAGATCAACACTCAGAGTGGGCTATGACCCGCATCACTGCACACCCTCAAGTTTTTAGGAGCACAAACACATTCTTCTGCTTGTGGTGATCACGTGTGTTCACGTGATAACATCCACTTTTAGGAATAGTTTCTTTGAGAATTAAATAATTGTGACACATTTTGTTTAATAGGGTGCAACATGGGGCGGCGCAGCACGGTGGTGCAGTGTAAGCGCTGTAATGATGGTGCAACATAATACCTCCTCTTCACAAAATGCAATTAGTAATCTCTCCACACAAAAACACGTAGGAACTAATAAATCATGGGGAGGTTCAAGAAAAATGTATAACTTCAACGTTTCTGTGTATTCCTCCTATCTGTAGCAGCATACAAACCTGAGTGCTAGATAAACAACAGGCCTGTATACGACTCAAGCAGCCAAAAGAAGATAGGCCCATACTCCTACCAACCACTATTGTACCACCCCCATCATCACAATCTCCAATCACGACAAGGATACACTTACGGGCTCCGGAGTGCCAGACAGAAGCAGATCTTTAACTGTTAGCGGGAAGCCGGACGACAGCTGCGGCCTATGTGCATCAGAAGGAAATTGTGTAATCTTCATCCTGCCTGTTGGTAATCGGGGCTCCCAGACATCTGTACACACACAGACACACACATACACATAGAGCACATGCAAACAAAGACCACGATAAATTACATTTGGAGCCTAAGTGTTAGCAAATACCAATTAGGTAATTGATTATTCCAATATTCACAGGAGAACCAGGTTTCATGTAGATATTGCAACAACAATAACAATTTGTTTTTGTCATTGATTATTCGCTGTTCACTCCCGAGGCTGGACTCACTATTTACTGTACTATAGTGTATCAGAATTAAAATGATGATGTTATTATCTGATTAAAACAAATTATTGAAAAATAATTTTGACAATCAATTAACTGTAATTTTTGATGGAAACTAGCAAAAATTCACAGGCTCTCAAATGTGAACATTTTCTGTTTTTCTTACTTCTCTATGATTGAATGTCTTTGGGTTTTGGACTGTCGGTCAGATGAAACAAGACAATTGATGACATCTCGTTCGACTCTAACTTGTAACAAGCATTTTCCCAACTTGCTGACAGTTTACAGATGAAACAAAACATTAATTAAACACGAAAAAAAAAACTTTGGATTAATGAATAAATAACATAGTTGTTATTTGCAGCATCAGATGTTATGAAGTGTTCCATTATAAAAAGAAAAGATGTGGACATGTGTGACTCACTGAGGTCAGTGGAGATATTGGCTTCAAGGTCTGCCTTGGTTTGGGGTCTCTTGCTGAAATACAGCGCGTCCCCATGGGGGCTCTCAGGGCGCTGAGGGCTGTCCATCTGGTCTGAGGGAGGGTCTTCACTGATCCCACTGTCACTGGGAGAAGGGGACCAGAGAGGCGAGCCCGAGACCGAGTCACTTCCACTCAGGAGGGCGTTGAGGAAGTCATTGTCTGCCTGTTCGGGGGGCTGCAGCATCTGCTGGGGAAAAAAACCCTAAGTGCTATCATTAGTCTGTCTGTGTGAGATGACAACATGGCGAGAGACAGGCCAGTCTTTTAAATGTCAAAAAAAGGAACTATACAATACATTCACAAAACAAACAGTTATTTGTCACATGCATGAGTGACATTAGAGATCCCACAGTCTCACGCACATTTGGGTCCTGGACTGGCCAGGTGTGATGGTTGCCATGGCGTCCTGTTTCCTCATGACGGAGAATTCCATCATTTTGATCAAACAGCCAATCGAGAAGCTCAATGCCATCACAACCCTGAAAAGAGACCATGACATTACGACCACGCTCTATCTTTCATGCTTTTAGAAGCAAAGACAACAACAATGTAAAAGTTTCATGTACTTTCTGCCTCAGCTTCTGGGGATCCTCCCTGAGCACACGGTACAGTACATTTTCCCCCAATCTGCCTCGATATCTGTCGGTCTCTGTAACCATTTTACTGTGATAATTATGTCCTTTCAATGGTACTGTAAAGCAGGCATTACTTGATCATCATAGATTTAAGATTTTGATGAACTTTGCCCTGCGGACTTCCCCCAATCACACATAACTGGCAAACTACAATTCAAGGAAAAGATTGATATTTGGTAATTTACCTGATCTGGATAGTGCTCCATAGTTCCTTTGCTTGGGTGGAACATCAAAAAAAGGGAAACAGAGATCCAGCAAAAAATTATCCAATTTACTTTGTTGTTGAGTTGATTTGTCTCTGTTCCTAAATAGCTACCACTGTATCTCTCAGCTCTTCTTCTCTGGTCCAAAGTATAAACTCCAACCTAGCACACCCAGCCAACTGTAGCTTGCTTGGTCCCCATTGGCTACAAGGGTTTATAATCTGATTTGTAGCCAAGAGTACACAAATAAGGAACTTCACAAGTTGGTCTATCTGGAGACGGAGGACATTAAGTCTCCAGTAGTATGTAAAACACCATGAGGGTCAAAGTCCGTTCTTTTCCTCTGAAATTTTTGATAGATTATTGACTGAAGGAATGCTCTGACCTTTGGCATATATTTATAAAACAAGCAGCATACAACGGCCAGGTCTATTGAACAAAAGTCACACTGATTTAAAAAATATTGCACACTTAAAGCATTTAAACCGATTTGTATCAGCAATGTTTATGAGATTGCACACACTTATGTGTGTGGCTCTAATGATATTTGACAGATTTTTTTTTTTTTACATTTAGTCTTTTTGTGAAGTAGATAAACAGTGAAATAAATAATTACACAGTTTGCATATTGGCTTGTTATGACACTTCTTGAGGAAACTCTTTATTAAAGGAATCCTGTATTTGTAAAATACGTGTGACTAATTAGATAGGTGTGACTTATAGCTCTATTCAGCCTCTAAGGTGGCTTAAAATAAGAATGTATTGTAAAGTAGTAGATGAAAACTAATTACACAGAAAGACTTTACCCCATCTCTTTATCTTCTCTTTTTAAATGATGTAATTTGTTTGAGGCTATATTATTTTCTTATGAGTGTACCTCAACAAGTACACACATAAATGAATGCATCGTAAAGGAAACCTGAAAGCGTAAAAACATCCACATCATTGATGTCGTGATGGATGTAGGGCGCCATGATTTTTTCATGTTGATGTCCATGCAGACTGAAAGAAAGAAGAAAAAACAGACAAATAGAACAAGACAACATACAAAAAGAAGAGCCGTAGTGTGTTCTGAGGATAGAGTTTAATACATTTATTTTTATTAGCTAATGCAGTTTTCATGTATGATGGCCATCATCAGATTTTTTTCACCACCTGAAAAGAATGAATACATTTCAAATTTCAAATTTTTTCTTAAGTGTTTGTTGCAGCTACGCACACAAAAAGGCAGATTGATTGAAAAAGGTGCATCCAGGTGAAGTTGTAGAGACGGACATTTACATGTATTTTTTTTCAAAATCAGTCAAACTATTCCTTTAAATCCCATTGACCACCTCAAATCAATTGCAGGAGTGCTGTAATAGTTTTAGAGTTAAGATCAAAATCTTTATGATCTTCTTGCCATTGCAGCACAGAGCGTGCCATTATCACTTCTTTCTCTTCCACAAAAATCCATCCCTCTCATTTTCTCGGAGCTCACTGCCGTGCAGAAAAGTAGAATGAGGTCACCGCCTGTAATCATAATTTGATCAGTCATGTGATCATTAGATCAGAGTTGCTGATGTCATGCACTGCAGTTGATATGATAATAAGTGTATTTGACTTGGCGGCATGGATCTGCTGTTGGGAAGGCTCCCTGCTGCTAGCATACAATTGTCCCGTATGTATGCGTATGTGGTACAACCACAGCAGGGAGGATAAAAAGGAGCAGAGGAGGCGGAGGCTGTGCTGGAGGAGGCATGATTGCTGATACGTCTGGTATAAGGGAGCTGTCAGCTGACACAGCACAGAGTTAGTGCGTCTTGCCGGGACTAGTCTATTGGGTTTTCATAAAAGAAGCATTATGTAATCATTATTGCTTCATTATCTGATGGGAGAAGGTTCCAAAGGGCAAAAGCTCCGTAATTACTCCTCCAAGCTGTTTTTGAAAGCGTAGGCTCTGTGAAAAGCAGCTTTGTGAGAGAGAACTTTTGAAACAAACACTGAGTGAGTTTCATGGTACCTGGTCATTAACAGCATCATCAGACAGAAACAGATGTGTTTCATGGGTCACCACCAGTCTTCTTCCCACTTATTTCTCATTGTTTGTGTGTGGTTGTCACTGACTCCCTGTGTGTTCACTCCAGGAGTCCCACTCATGATGGGATAGACTGTTGATTACTCAAAGAGAGGTATTTGTTTTCATTTTAAAATGCAGCAGTCAAAGGAAATATTTTGTGTACTAATCGTGAAATGCTGTTCTAAATGTATAAGAAAACCAGGCTTTTACTGTGCTAGCAACACAACTCCAGGATTGACAACAATTGGCTTTCATTTTGGCCAGAAAGAAATATAATTTTACACATCCTCATGCTCAAACAACATAATAGGTCGATTTCACTCTCAAACTGACATACAACCGTTATATTTATGGCCACACGGTGGTGGTTTAATCATGTGACCATGTTCACGAGACCATTCTATTTAACGTAACGGGAGCAGTTTAGCAAACGTTGGGAAATGGAACTAGTTACGTTTAGGCAACAAAAACACTTAGTTAGGCTTAGTAAAACATCAGGGATTGGCTTAAATTGAGTCAAGTAAAATTACTAAAATGGTGACCATCCATGGTCTTTAAAATGTTGGTTAATTTCAAAATAACAGTTGACTTTTTGTTTCAGAAAATATGGTAATAAATCTCGGGAAACATAACCGTACTGAGATTTACAGATGGTGAAGACCAAATGTCAATCATTACAGTAAATGCCAGTCTGACAAGAGCTGTAACACTGCTAGACCCCGCAGGTGGCATGCATAATTTGAAATAAAAATCCCAGAAAACACTAATTTCCCCTGAAATATAACTAATGTGGATCACCACCCTGTAATTAAATGGAATATAATCTGGCCATGGCACTATAGCTTGGTTGACAGATGTGACATTTGGGGGCTGTCTTCACACATGAATATTGTAATTGGTCTAGTGGCATCTTCTCAACTAAAACCTGACACTTTTACTATGGAACTTGAACATTATGTATGGTTATCTTTAACTCATACAGATTTTCATTGGGACAGGTTGAATAATGAGTGTACTGTGTGGCTACATCAGTACTGGTGCTTGTATCTCTATTTACAAATCATTATTATAACTTTTATCACACAATTTATTCATACAACGTGTTGTCTCTTTCATTCTAAATTTTTCTTGAAAATGATCTCGAGGAAGCCCTTAGCGTTCGCATATTGCTACATGCCTTTTATCAAGGATTTTTTTTGCCCTTAAAGACAAAATGAAGGAGGAAAAAAAAAAATTCTGTAGAACATGTACAGTACCACAGAGGCAGCTAATACTGCCTCTCCCAAGCATACAGAGTACCATTCAAGGTCTGGATCTGAAAGTTTATTAGCATATCAGATCAGCAATGTGACAATAGGCTCATTTGCATTTACTCCTTTGGGTGCGTTAAGGTCAACATCAAGGCCGTGTGAATCACTCTGATCTGAAATCTGTATAATGTCGTGTTTTTTTAAGAGAGACAGTTGTTGGAGGTTTTAGACGTGGGAGAAAGAAGAAAAAAAAGGCATTTTTTGATACAGAAGAAAAAAGCAGCTGCAGGAATCGCTGACAATACGTTTTTAGGACTTTAAGTTAAGCACTACTCGCCAGTAGCACTGATTACACTTGTCAATCATTTGATCAACAGATAATTAATCAAAGACAAATCGTTCATTGTTAAAACCACTTATCAGGTAAATGTAGTAAAGCGTTGCTGGTTTAAACTTTCCAAATATGCTATTTGTTTCATATGATCACCTTTTGTATAAATCTCCTTTGCCGTTTAAATCACATTGGGATCTGGTAATGAGTGATGAGTATTTGTCATAAAATGAGGCAAACGTACGGACTGCATAATTCTCAAATGATGAAAGTTCAAAGCATTGCCAGAAAAGCACCGTCAAGAAATGACATGAGAAATAAAAGCTGGAAAAGTAGAATCTGAACCAAGAGTTGGGACTTTGTCTCTCTCTAATAAGAGCTTGTCTTTCACATGCGATAATCCACTACACATTCACTGGGATGTGTTTCATGCACACTCGGGTTGCTAGTTTCGGCTGGCATTAAGCAGTGTCAGCTTACACAATAACTATTAATGATAAGTTATTGATTGTGTGGTCCATATACAGGCCACATAAACTGCTCACACCACAAAACGTATTACAGTTTATGTCAGAATATCACTGAAGTTTCAGTTCATCATGGAGATGCATCAGCCTCCGGGCAAAAGAAATCCCATTTACCGGAGCATAAACAACTCCAGCACAGTAACTCAATGGAAACACATAATTATAAAAATCATTAAAAAAAACTCCACACCTTCAAATTGCATTATTCATTTAGCTTCATTTGCTTGGTTTTGATTGGCTTATGCATTTAATTCCATTTTATCCATAGGAAAAAAAGAAATTGTAAAATTGAACAACATAGCTGTCATAGATTCTTCCTGGATATTAAGAAGAGATAGTTATAATTAAAAAAAATGAAAAAGTAAGAGTAACTGTGTCTACATTCACTCTGGGTGTCCTGGTTCCCTCCCACAGTCAAAAGAGAAGCAGGTGATGTACAATTACACTTGTGTTGATGGTGTGAATGTGATTGCCTGTTTGTGTCGGCCCTGTGTGGCCAATGTGTGCTGGGATAGGGACCAGCCTCCTGCCACCCTAAACAAGATTAACTCCTCAGAAAATGATAGATAAATGGAGTAGTCTTTTATCATTTCAAGCCCTGTTTGATGTTCCTATAATGCTCCTTGGGGCATAATTGAACCATCCCCGCAGACATTTGTGGTTAAAACCTGCTGCAGACAGCAAGTCGAAGCATTCGACAGTCACTTCAGCTTTTCTCTGTCCGAGCCAGTTACAACTCAGACAATGTGGTTGCACTCTACGCAGTGAAAAATGGATCAGCTAAAGCTAATGTAGACAAGGGGCAAAGAAAGTAATCTAGACAGCTAAAATGCCCAAATGAGTTGGGAATCAAACCAAAGCTAAAAGGTGAATATTGGAGTTACATTTATTAGCTATGAGAAACACGCCATTGGGATGCTCATGTGAGCCAGGAGCTGGTACTGTAGTAGAACAGACCTATAGTACGGTGGTCATTAAATTAGATTTAACCAGCCATTTGGCATTACTAATGACATAATCTAACTAAAAGGCATTTCTCACAGACGTTTTGACCAATTTTGACCTACAGCAGGTGTAAATTAAATGAGTAACAGTTTTTTTTCATCTGTGCCAGTAAGCAGTGTTGTGAATCACAGGTCTTTTCATTTACGCAGTTCAGTGGGTTGTTTTGTTGAATTGATTTGGATTGGTCCCATCTCTCATGTGCCTTCATGCTCTGTTGGCATTTAAAGGAACTGTTTTAACATTGCGAGGCAGCTTCACAGTATTTTCAGCTTTTCCCGGTTGTTAAAACTACTGTTTCAAAAACACTGTTGTTAACCAGCCACTGTTGCCTAGCAACCTCTATCATTTGCAAGTGATATTTGTGTTGGCATTGTTTTGGTTTTCTTAGTATCATTTGCATATGCATGGAATACTCATTTGTTTGTATGCCCCTCCTTCAAGAAATAGAATTATATTGGTATTGTGTTTTTTCTTTTGAATCATTTGATATTTTGTGTGACTTCAGAGGTCTTTTTTTAATAGCATCTGCTATCAAGGCAAGGCAGCTTTATTTGTATAGCACATTTCAGCAACAGGGCAATTCAAAGTGCTTTACACAAAATCAGTTAAACAGATAAAACACAAGTGAAAACAGTTAAAAATCATAAGCATTAAAACCGTAAACACATGAATAGACAGTTAAAACAAATAGAAACATAAAACACAAGAATAAAAGTTTACAGTGCAGCATAAGAAATTTAAAGAAATGAGCAGTCATTTAAAGAAAGGCAGCATCAAAAAGGAAGGTCTTCAACCTTGATTTAAAAGAACTGAGAGTAGTCTACAGGTTTCTGGGAGTTTGTTCCAGATATGAGGAGCATAGAAACTGAAAGCTGCTTCACCCTGTTTAGTTCTGACTCTGGGGACAGAAAGCAGACCTGTCCCAGATGACCTGAGAGGTCTGGGGGGGTCATAGTGTAATAGCAGATCAGAAATGTATTTTGGACCTAAACCGTTAAGTGATTTATAAACTAGCAAGAGTACTTTGAGTACTTATCAAGTTTACTAAAGCTTCAAACATGTCATCTTACAAGAGAAAGTCTGCCCCTTGCAGAGAGCAGTCCTTGCTTTAGTTGCAAACATGTTGCAGGGACTTCTTCTCCCATCTGAATGTAAATGTCTGGAAATCCGCCACGGCATAGCTTCAGCTCAAATCACATCTGGATTTTGTAGTTTTGATGATGTTTTGACTGTACAACATTTTAACATCAAGGTCTGGTAGTAGTTGAAGACACTGTATGCCGCCTACATGATTTCTCACTTGCAATGTTTCTGGCTCAAAGAAAAGAAATGAGCAAAGGATGCACAAAGTTGCAAGCAACAAGTGCAAGTTGCAGCTGCTTCATAGTAAGTACTCCAACCACTTAAAGGGGGGGGGGCACTTTCTTGGACATTAGATGTTTTGTCCTCCTTGTGTACGTACATTGCAATGTACAAAATGTAAACACCTTTTAATACGATGCATTAAATACACACACAGCCTCAAGTTGAAGACATCATTGCAAAAAACGTCACAGAGAAAAAAAGTGTATTGAATGCTCTAGGGGGTAGCACGTTGGTTTAATTTCAGGGAAATGTTGTGCTTTCTAAATCCTGAGTTTAATTTACTTTTCAAAATAAAGTACTCAATGCAAGGCAACACTGTATTCATATGTGTCATTCATGCAAGAATTAAATTAGTCACAAATACAATTTCCTTGATGACCCACAGATTGTGCAGAAATAATGAAAGCCGCAAAACATGCAGACAGATATTGACATATGTGTGGGAGGAGTGTTCCAGCCACCTTTCTTCAGTGTCTCCTTGAGGCCTGAACACAGCAGCTGTTCAGTGGCTCTGAAACAGCCTCATCTCAATGTGCCCAACACACTTCACAACTGCAAATGTAATCAAATCCTCACACTTCTCACACGATACTTTAACGACAGAGGTCTTTCTATACATGTACTTTGGTATTTAAAAGTTTCCCGAAAAAGCTGCTTTTATTAACACACATACACTTTGCCAAAGCAGAGAGATAAGCAGCCGACTAAGGAGGCCAAATATCCAGAGCTATCTGCAAAGCTCTGCTTGTTTGGCTGGCACTTTCTGTATGAGAAAGATTTATGTCAATATGGATTATTAAATGAGGCATGGAATGTGATATTCAAGACACAGCTTTAGGGGAACTGGAAATAAAATATTACAGTTTAGTATATTATTTAGACACGGGTGTTTGGCACATATGAGCGTGTATGAGGATTGGAGGGGGAAATCCAAGTAGAACACAGCTTCCATCTGGTGGTTAGCAAATGTAAGTACAAAAAAAAACTTGGCTGAAGAGCACAGATATTTTTTGTATAAATGCAGGTGTGCTGGTATATTGCTGTGTGGTGGGAACATAGGGAGTTAGGTCCCAAATAATCAAGATAACCTAAAGATCATCAAGGAAACCATTTTCTTTAAATCTGTGTTTGGTTGAAATTTATATTTTATCAGGTCTTCAGCATTATTCTAAGATAGTCCAACAACACAACACAACCTTTTTGCACGTATTTTTGTTACAGTGGAGATTATAGTAGGCTATTGACTGTTGTTTGAATTGTGCGCTTTCCACTATTTTAGCACTGATTTATTTTAATATTTGCCAGAAATTTGTGCAGATTTTGAAGTCGGAACCTGGATCAATTTCTTTGATGACTTTAAATGCATACCAACCTGAAGACATCCTCACACTTTTCTGTATCTTCTGTTCAGCCACATACCTTCGCGTGATAGGAAGACAAATATTCATTCTACGAAATGCACAAGACTGAGCCAGGGAGGGGCACAGGAGTGTGCACATCATGTAGTCTGTTGATGTGCTGATATTTTTCTGGATGTAATTGCATTAATATTGAAACCGCAGCAGTCCACACAATCTTGAAATTGAAGTACTTGTTAAGGCCTCTCAGATCAAAGCAATGACTTAGACTAGCGAGAAAGACAAGATTGCTCTGCAGGCTGACCATTTTTCTCTCATACAACAAAACTGCAACAATCACAACATGGGATTCTTTTACAGGCTGTTTTTTGATGATAAAATGAATTTTCAACATGTTAAAATTGGCTCATTATTTCCAATCATTCCTGCCCTTCTTATCCTGCAACTCCTGAGGCAATGGTCTGCCTCCCGGTCCTCCATGGACCAAGAACAACCTGCTCAGTAGGAGGAAGCCCCACCCAGAATTATGGGTCAAAGTTTGAGCCTATCAGCAGTGGCGGAAGAAGTACTCGGATCTTCTACAGAAGTAAAAGTAGCAATACCATCAGCCATGTAAATACTCTGTTATAAGCAAATGTACTGCATCCAAATCTTACTTACATGGTGTTATCATAGTTTAGCACATGCTTATCGAAGGTCCCATATTATACTAATTTTCAGGTTTGTACTGGATTTGGGGTTTCTACTGGAACATCTTTTCATGCTTTTTAATTTTCAAAAACATTACATTTCATACTGTGTGAGCATACTCGTATTCACCCACAGTTTGAAACGCGCTGTTTTAGCGCCTGTCGCTTTGAGCCCCCTTGAAAAAAAGCCCAGTCTGCTTTAATTGGTCAGCATTTCCGGGCCTTCCCTCTCAGCATCTCTACACCGTCATTGCAGCTGGGCAATGACTGTAACGGTACTGTGGCTGCACTTTCTACCTATAAACAGTATGGTTGTGACATCACAACCGTACAGAAGTCCTCACGGCTTGGTATAGTTTATGACTATGGGGCTGTATGATATTCGCTGTGGATTGAGCATTTTCATACTTTTACGTTATTTTTATAGCACATCAACATGCTTTGTATGGAAACAAGACATGGAAATCTCACTTGTAACAATGTGGGACCTTTAAGACAAGTAGTTACAGTAAGCCCAAATGCAATTCCCTGATGTATTCCCTGTTCTAATAGGAATTAAAAAATGTGAGAATGGGGTGTTCAAATGCTTGAATAGTTTCTGTGCTTTTAAATTCACATCTGTCTGTTGATTATTTACACTCTACAAAAAGATGAACTATACAGTTTACGTTATATCCATACAGTGTGTGTGATATACACACTGTGTATCACACACACTGTATTCCTTAAAAAGGACTAGCATCAGGAAAGAAAAGCTGAAGTGTTATCTAGTGGAAAAGCTCTGATAAATACCGAAGAGCTCTACACTTCTTTTAGACCAGGGAAGGCCTGAAGAGAAAGCTGCGGCACAACAACTCCCTAGTTCAGCCTCCTCTTATCACATCTCATCAGCCTGTTAAGTCAGTGGTCCATAGAACTCAAGTCTCAAGTGTGATATGCCATCATCACAACACACACTAATTTTTTTGAACAACGCCTTACAGTCAAACGAGCATGCTTTGCAATGCATAACCAGAGTGCGATGGTGAATTAGGCACCAGGGGACACCTCCAACTCTTACTGCTCATTAAACCTCAGCTACACTTTTGAAACTTCACCATGCCAGGCCAAGCAGAGAAGAAGCTTCCCCTTAACAGCAAAGTGTTGCACACATTGTTTTGTTAAGTTCCTCATTCACTCACAGACTTCAACTTCTAACTGGATGGCATATGGCAAGTTAAATTGTGCGTGCTTATATTCACTGTACGCTAGTCGTGCCTATGTGCATGGCTGTGTTTGCACAATATGCAAGTGAATAACTGGATGTGGAGAGTAATGTTGAATTTGGGTAATTAGGAAGTGAGTGTGTGTGTGTCTGTGTGTGTGTGTGTGTGTGTGTGTGTGTGCGTGTGTGTGTGTGTGTGTGTGTGTGTGGTTGTGTGTGTGTGTGTGTGTGTGCCCGCCTGCCTGCCTGTCTTGACTGTATGTCTACAAGTGCACACAGAATGCAAAATGACTCCCATAGCTGCCTTTGTCTACCTCTGGGCCTTCCAGACTTCCCAAGCTTAACAGATCCAGCCGGGCTGTCTCCCTCTCAGGGTCCAGACTGGTTAACAAGCAGCAAAATGAACGCCAGCCAGTTAAACTGTATGTAACTTTTGGTTTGCACTAATCGTGTGACCTTTATTGATTTCTTGTCTCTGCCTTCAGCTTGACGAAACACTAATGGCATTGGTCAATAAAAAAAACATGAAGTGGAAGTTTTCAATATCCCTCCCCCTGTGTTGACCACATCCCTAAAAATAGCCACTCAACCTCCCTCGGAGTCCAGTGAGCCGGTGCCATGACAGCTCAGCACTCTTATTCAATATGAGCTGCACTGAGTCTGGGACCTACAACTTCAAAGAATTACATTGAAGAACAAGTTTATGATAAAAAAAAATACCCTGTGTCTGTGTTGCCACCACCCACTGTTTTATTGACTGGGGTTGTCAATGTGTACCCCTGCCTGCTGATGTCTTTCCTTCTACTCTTGGCACTTATTGAGCGTTAGCAGAAAGAAATATTATGAGCATGAGTTCAATAGAGCTGAAATTATCCTCACTTCCCTCCCAGTGAAAACAGCAATCTACTCTGGAAAGCCAGTGTCTTTCTCCAAACTTCTCAACCTTGAACTTTGTTGACAATCTGCACTCCAAGGCAACTTTGTGTGTGAGCCTTTCCTTGCTTTACAGGTGTACTGCTGAATTCAGAGCAATGGAGGCAGCTGAAGGCGATTCTGTCTTCACACAGAGAGGCAGCCATTCGTGAGTCAAAGTTCTGGGAGGGGACCCCTGTTGTGCTGCCCCCCCAGTAAGAATAGCAGCCGCAGCCAGCAGCTAGTATTGATTCACATTGCAGCCTTGATCCTGCTGTCACAGACTGTGTATATGACTTTATTTAATCCACTGTTAGGCTGTAATTAGAAATCTGTCCAGCCAATGTGTTTAAGTTAAAGGAGGTTTGTTGCTAAGTTGCATGTCAAAATCCGCTTTAACAAAATATGATTTTAATGATGGATTTGGATCTGAGTGCTATTGACAGTGTCTGCAAAGGGAAGGCAAATGAAGCAAATAAAAACTCTCTCTTGGGGGATTAGCTTGCTTGCTATTTGAAAAGTACTTACAGTAAGTCTGCTAATTGTGGTTAATGTTTGCTGGTCCCTTGACTCATTTTAATGACAGATTGCAGATAGCAATACCATTTGCTTGGAAATAGTGCATGTGTTACTTGTAGCAGCATATACTGTACAATATGCATGGTCCCCTACAGTATATTTTAACTTCTGTCATTCAGAGTAGCAGAGGCATGTACTGTATTTGTACTGTAAATCCTCAAGGGTTTTAAAAAAGATTTTGCAATTAGCTCTTCAGTCAGAACTGTGTATTTTTAAGGTGAGAAAGGACACTTTAACGTGATGTTGTTGTGCTTTTCAAAACTTTGGATGCATGCCCACCTATTAGACAAAATCTTGGCAACAGATCTAAAAAAAAAAACTTCCATGCGAGGGAGCAAAAGCCTGTATTCATCTATCCTTTTCTATTACAGCTACGTAAAGTAGTTAAAGCAGATTGTCAAACTATGATACCAGCTTGAGTTTCAAGAAACACAAATGAGCATGCAACCTCAATTTATCTTAGTTGCTAAAAAAAAAAGCACCTGTTAAGATAATTATTAGACCGGTAGTTGGGAAAGTTGCCGACTTGCGGTGTAACTAACCCTCTGTGTTTCATACATTTGTAGTTGGATTTTAACATCTATATGCCAATGTGTGTCATTAAGACTTGGAGACTAATTACCACCTGCAGACCTGCACAGTCAAAGATATACTTCTTTTTTAATATTGCAAGACTTTTCTCCACCTCTTTTCTGGGGGAAATATTGTGCTGTTTTACTTCATGTATCTACAAAAATAGTATCCAACTTTGTAAATTTACTTTAGTCTGCATTTCATACTTTGCTATATCGAAGACATAATGCTTATGTGTAAATAATAAACCTAATGGTGGCTGTCATGGCCTACTGGGATACTTAGATAGAGAAGAAGAATCCATTGATGGTGTTAGTACACACACGTGTGCTTTTCCTGCCACGACACGTCACAACGTCTGCTGTGAGAAGGGCCTAAGGAATATTTGCCATTGTGCTGCTACTGCAACTTTGCCTTCTTTTAGCAATATTTAGAAGGAAAGTGTTTTACAAACTTGCTCAATCATGTTAATAAAATAACAAAAAAAGCTGCTGAGAGCCCAAACAATCATCTTTTTCTCCTAAAATGAACTACTTCATAAGTGACGCTGGGTGTCGCTCCAGAGCTTCTAACATCGCCCCCGTGCGGTTATTCCGCCGCTATCACCCCTCTGCCTTCCTCGCACTGTGTGTGCGTGTGTGCGTGTGTGTGTGTGTGTGAGTGTGTGTGTGTGTGTGTGTGTGTGTGTGTGTGTGTGTGTGCGCGCGCGTGTGTGTGCATGTGTGTTTGTGGTTGTGCGCGCGCGCGTGTGTGCGTGTTGTGTCGGATAGAAAGTCAGCCTGCTTTCCAGCTGAGTGCTTGCTCTCTCACAGTGAGTGTGCCCGTGTGCCCGTGTGTGTGTGTGTGTGTGTTGTCATTATTATCCACTCTGCTCCCAGCTCAGAATGGCCAGATTCACTCAGACTGAAACAAGAAGGCAGCACCATCCACAGCAGCTCCAGCCCGCTTACTCCAGCCTGGTTTTCACCGGACCGGGGGTACCACCGAGCCAACAACCACTACTACTTATCCCACATCAGCACCCGTACCCTCAGATCACATTTCCGAAACCCATGAACGGGTCAGAACCCATTTCAATTCATCCGGAGAGCGGCAACATGAAAGACCAAGATGCCATTAAGCTGTTTATCGGGCAGATACCGCGGAACTTGGAAGAAAAAGACCTGAAACCCCTGTTTGAACAGTTTGGGAAAATCCACGAACTGACAGTTCTCAAGGACCGATACACCGGCATGCACAAAGGTAACGTGTCCCTCCAATGGCTGCGAGGCCCATATCAAGATTCTTAAGTGCTTATTATTTCCTCTACCCTTTAAACTCATTTGTGTTGAAATAGAAATGCGAAATTGTTTTTTTTTTAATTTAGGCTATTTATTTTTTATTTTTTTGTTTATTTATTTATTTTTACATTTTATCATGCTTTGTCCAGCCTACTATTGTAAACAATTCATCATGTGCATCATAGCCTACTTTCATCTAACATTCATGAGGTTTGTTCTTTGTCCCAGTTATCAGGGCTTTGCTCATAAAGTTCTTCGTATCTAATATTTTAGAGCATTTGTATTTCCATTTTCGATAATTCCACATATTTTCTTTATTACACGGACAAGCAAAATGGGAGATTTGCTAATATTAGGAGCGCTTGCAGTATCGCGAATGACAGGGTGACAAACTGTGTTGTCCATGTTCTGTATTTTATTGCTGTTTCCTTAACACGCTCTTAAGTGGGGCAGAGGCGCTTGGAAAGGATGCATTTTTAAAGAGCCTTCCCCTGCCAGCCAGTCCCGTCTTTTTGCGGAGGGGAGGGGAGGGGGGGGCATCATTTATTCATCCCGTACGCTTTCTTTTAACATCTCCCCATGTGCGAATGGGGCTGCGTGCAAACCCAACACAGTGAAATCAGTTCAGTACAAATGTCTCCAAAGGGCGCAAGAACTGTCGCAAGATGACGGACGTCGCCAGGGAGAGTGATGCTGCGCTGCCTGTGCTGAAATGGAAGGCTGAGGGCGGGGGGAAGGGGGGGGGGGGTGTACATCCACTCAGCTCACTGCACACAGTGACAACTTCCACCTTCCGTAATGAAGTTAGTTATCAAGGATGTGCGGTGTGGATCACTGCCTGGGTGGGAAAACCATTTCACAATACGTGGGGGTCCCCCCCCCCCCCCCCCCCCATCCCCCCTCCCTCCCAACACAGTCGACTCACGCAGTGTAGACGTCATCATCACCATCACCATCATCATCAGCATCAGCACCATCATCATTAACAGCCAACTTTCATTTTACGTTTGTTTTTGCGCTCAGCCAGGTTGGGCATTTTAACCTCTTGAGAGGGCTGTATATTGCTGAATCAATCATAGTGACATTTACGCTTCCATGTTAATACCAACTGTGACCAGTATCATAATTATTATTTCCACTGTAATCATAATTTTTTAACATAACCTATAACACCACATTCACAGACACACTATTCTTTTCTTCTATAGTTTGTAAAACTGCCCTTAAGATGTCACAGAACAAAAAGCATGACTAAAATTTTGTCACAGTACTGCTAAAAATAAAAGCCTCTTTCCAAATTCAATCTCCCCCCCCCCCCCCCCCCTTTTGTATTCCCCATTTTGCACTTGTTTATGTGTGAGGGACGTTAGTGCAGGAGATAAGCCTTTGATTGCAGTGACATTTAGAAAAGACAGTTGACAATCTGTGACAGTAATGTAAATGCCATTGGAAACATTGAAAACAATGTCTTCTATGACATATAGAATCACCATCAAAAGGTATTTAATGTGTTACCGCAACAAAGCTCAAATACATGTCACAAAGCCCTTGTATTGAGGCCGAATCAAAATGTTTAGTTTTTTGCCCTGTATATTAATTAATATGACATTCTGGAATTGATTGCCAGTTTTAGAAGACACAGTATTGCAACATTAATGAATACCTTTAAATAAGATGATATTAACCTTAAGGAAAGTAATGTTTTTCTATTTGTCTTTATGTGCATGTTCATGTTGCAATGAGTTGGTGGTCTAAAATAGTGTGCAACTGCTCTGTGATCACATTTGGATGAAAAAAATGTTATGTTTAGGGTTTATGAAGATTTCATGTACCATTAGATTATGCAATCATAGTTTGTATTAGCAACAAATTTCATGAAGTCTCATGCTAGATGGCTAGCGCTCTTAATTGTCAGTATGTAGAAGGGACGACATTTCTTTAGTGTAGCACTCATTTGGCATTCATCAGTATGTGGTTGCGTGTGCATGTGTGGGCATACATATTAAAATACCATTACCCTCTGTTGCATAATGATTGCAGTATTTAGCTCTTTGTTAAACAACTTTATTTGCAGTATTTAGCTCTTGAGTGATTGTCGCCTGATCATGTTGACAGGGAAAAGACAATTTAGGCTCTTATATGTATTTCCATAGTCAGAAAATAGAGCTTAGACAGATATGTGTATTTTTTAAGTGAAATTTATATGGCACTATTACAGATATGGAACACATTCAGTAGTTTAGTATTAGCAGTAGCATTAGCACTGCTAATACTAAATATAGTGAATTGTTTGCTCACCTATTAAGAATTTTTTACATTTGAAAAGTTTTTTGTCTGTTTTCTTGTATTATCATATTAACTATCAGCAATTATTATGATTGTAGATGTACCAGTTATGCCCCGGGTTCACTGAACTACTGAAAGAAAATCCCTTTATGAAATTTGTAAATGATGTTTGTATTCAGGGAAATTATTTCTTTCTCAGGTCCCTTGTTAGCTTGAAATGCAAAACTCAAATTCTGAAGAGCTGTGGAACAAAGTGAAATCCAATGTTTTATAAAAGTGTGTAATACAATCCTGTGAACTTGCATCTATTACGTATGTATTGTATTGTATGCCAATCACAACTTTTTTTTAGCCATTTACTAAACAATCATATTATATACATATACACTATGTATGTATATATATATATATATATATATATATATATATATATATATATATATATATTATATATAGCTTGTTTAAATGCAAGTAGATAAGGTTAACTCTGATCTGAGTAAAACTTATACACTTAATCTTAAATGTTCTTCTCAAAGTACATTTGTTTATGTTTATTCATTAATTCACAAACAACAAATTCATTTCAGTACTGCCATTTTATTAGGCTAAAAATGTAATGAATCCAGGCCACACAATTAACAATACATAATCAAACTCTTAATATGTCAGTGATCTCTGATGAGGTTATTTTATAGTTAATCATATTATTGAGCAGATTATGAGAATGGATCCAGATGGAAACTCTGGAACAGCATCCTCAAAGAGCCACTGACAAATGCGTTGATGGACAGAGGAATAAACACACGCGTTATTGTCATCATTCTAAGTGTTGTGCATTAATAGTCACTGCACTTATTCTGTCATTTTGATTTTCATTTCATCCACATTGCACTTTGGGTGTTGATTCTTTTCCTCTCTTCTTATGCAACTATTTTTTCCCCCTTGGTAATCCATGAGGGAAAACATGGAATTAGTTTGTAAAGCGTGATAATAATGCATGGCCATAATAACTTGACTCAAGAGGATTAGCAAATGTGCATTGTCTGAAGCAGTAGTCTCTTGGGTGATCAGCTGGTTGCCTCCCTAAACAGTGGCTGCCTCCGCCAATTAAAAATTCAGTCTAGTCTGGCTCTTCAAATGATTAATTCTGCACACGCTGCCGATGGCCTGCCAATTATTGTCGCCCAATTGGTATTAATAGGTAGAGGATTTCCTGATGTTGAATTTATCACAGACTGTGAAAACTTCTCCCTTTGGCTCTAATTAGCTTCCACTTATAGCACATGCAAAACACACACTTGCACATCTATGCATATGCATATATGCAGAACCGAGGCTTTAATCTGTACACTTATTTGAGGCTGCTGTTTGTCTAGTATTTTTTGTTCATTTTTGTGTTCAAATTGACACTTCTCCTTCGCAAAACTGGACGTATGCATGCAAAGCACTCGGAGCAATGCTGAATCTGTTTCCGTGGAGATCTTTGTTATGTTGCTCTGCTTGAGATTGACTGATCTTCCCATGTGCAGTGAAGTAACATAAGCTCGAACAAGAGATGAGGAAAAGGAAGATTTTTGTCTTCCTCTTTTCTGCAGGTGTGAATCAGCACAGCAGTGTCTGTCTGCTGTGCTGAATCACACAGACAAGACAAAACAATCCCTAACGTTGCTTCAGTCAGCCGGCCAAATCAGCCCGGGTATCAATATTAGGCAAGTGTCGGGTGTCATTGTGTTAATGCATTTATAAATGGACCAGAGATATTACTGTAGACGCCAGCCAAGCAGAAGCACATTAAATCACAGAATAATCTAATGAAATATGTATTCAAGTTTGTATTTTTTTTTCTCCCTCAGAGCTAGTCTGATGAATAACGTTCCTCTGTGGGTTGCCCTCCCAATAAAAAAAAAGAGAAAATGAAGGAAACAGACGTCAACCCAAAATAATATGGTATTAATGTGAGACTGCAGTTTTCCTATGTGAGCTGGTAGCTGAAAGACAGTGGCACTGATGAAACTAATCTCTGGTTTGTTGAAGCATCTTTCTCCTCTTTGACATGATTGGAAGTGAGAGTGCATCTATACGTCTCCATATTGCATGTGCCTTATGGAAAGTGTCAAAGATCACGGCACTGCTGTAGGACAGCATCCCCCCTGGGGAAACAGATGGGATAAATTCATTTACAGACTATAAACAGAGCTGTGGAAGTGACATGGACACACATACACAACACTCTCTGTGATGATATCACTGATTTGACAGACATCGGCGGAGCTTTAGGCTTTGTGCCACTATAAGCGTTGTATGGTTGTTAATGACTTTAAACAGTTTTGTAAAATGAGGAATTTATTCCATATGCGAACACAGAGACACAAGAAAAACACCTTGCAGTTGTGTGCAGTGGTTCAATAAGAACAAATCTAGAATAAAATCTTCTGTCAGGGCTAGTGAGCGAAGGCCACTGAGCCAAGCTAATGCAGTAACAACACTTGCTTTGCAATCTTTAAACATCTGTAAATATTGTAATAAGCAACAGGGCTTTCCTCATAAAAGATGCAGCAGCTCAACTGCTACTGACAGGCGCTATGGGCCTTGACTTCAGGATGAGGGAGCTGCCTTCCTCTCGCTGTTCCTCTTTTTCTGTTGGTTTTCCAAGGAGATTGACAATCTCAGATGTCGACAAGGCCATGCTCTGCTGCAGGTTAGTGTCCGCACAACAAACTCACCTCTCTGTTATTCCGTCTCCGCTTCTCCCCCCTTAATCCCAGCCCGAGAGAGCCTTTCAAATGGATTGATTTCCTACACTAATGCAACATTCATTACTGCTTGCAGTATATTACATTTTCAGTATGTTAAAAGTGTCATCATTCCATGACCTTTCTTGAATATGTTTGCTCTTAATAGGTTGCCCGGAGCAGGGACAGATATGGAAAGATGTACTGTGAGGTCTAAGGGAAAACATGGACCGATTTTATCACTAAGACGCATGTTAATGAAACTATACACTACATCTGTATTTCATTAAATGGACTAAATTCAGCTCTCTGGGGGTTTGGTTTAGATTGTGGACGGTGTCATGTCTGGAGGCATGATAATAATGGGTGGGGTGTTGAGGGTTTAAGACACTTTTGGATACCTCTTCAGTTATCATGTCTCAGTGTTTGCTTATGCTTCTTAGAGCTGATTGACACAACTTTTTTGGTGATCTGATTCTTCTTGTGATATTATAATGTTGTAAATGTATCCTGAAATGCGTTCCAAAAGGGACCCATAATGTTTGAAAAGAGAATTTTACTATACATTTATTCTAGAAGTATCATTGATATATTTGATACAACAAGGAATGAGGTCAATTTTGAATGTACTAAAATAATATATATACATAATAATTTAAATTATGTATAAATTATATAAATGCATGAAAACTTCTTTTTGCATTTATGGCTCTTTTAACAATTTTTGGTGCGTTTATGGTCACATTTCTCTTCTAAAGGTAGATTCTGTAGAGGCGTTCCTTAGTCTAAATAGAGGGATAGAAGCCTATCTATTTTGTATGGGTACGTTAGCAGAGAGTGCCATTGCCTACAGAGCAGAGTGTGCTCTTATGAGGGGGTGGGTGGTGGTGGGGGGGATAAAAAGGCACAGAGAAAGAAAAAAAAGGAGGGAGCGAGCGAGGGAGGAGGGGGTTAGCGTTTTCTGTTAGAACAGCATGAGCTCTTTAATGTTGTGTTTGAGCCTGGCTGGGCACAGATTCATTTTAGATGGAAAATGAAATAACAAGGGAGAGGGGAGAAAGGAGATTTTAATGCAATGTTTTGTGATAATCCCTCTCCATTTTGGAATGGTTCAGGAGAACTCATGCGATAAAGCCTAGTACAAGCCTGGAAATAATAAGTTATTTGTCTTGCCTTATAGTACTGTGCCCTTGGAGGGCTTGCTAACCCCCATGTTTTGGCCAAAAACAATCACAGATTAGTCAAGCTGTCACATCTCTCTGATTGCCAAATGGTTGAGCCCTTGATGCCGGTGTGAATGAACAATGCATAAATGTCGTACATGTATCTGCCTGGGAGTGCACGTGAACACAAAGCTCTGTGGAAATGACTTAGCCCTGTCACACGACTAGACAGGGAGGATGGCATGTATATATGCATCACAAAGGACAGACAGACACACAGCACAGAACAATGAATGAATGGACAGATGGATAAGTGGAGGGGGAAAAGATGAAGTGTTTGTCAGAGATGCCGACACATATAGTCGCTTTTATCCCAAGGCAGTGGGAGAGTAGAGTGATGGCTCAGCTTGGGACATGGAGGATCTGACAGGTTGGTGGCCGCTTGGACACCGGAGGGCGGGGTGGAGGATGAGGACGAGCAGAGGCCAAGTTTGCAGATGTATAAAATAATCACTTGGAGCCTGTTAACAGGAGGAAATCCCTCCCGTAACACCAGTAATACCTACTGCTGCTAGTGCAAATATTATGACTCTTGCCATTGGTCTTAGAGGCAATTTACTATTTTATGGCTATTATTAATCCCAAATTACCAATTTAAGCTACAATAGAATACTCATATTTGCTATAACAGCAGACTAAAAGATGCAACAATTGACAGCATGGATATTAACTCGCTCACTGGTAATTATGACATGGTAAACAGCCCTATCTGCATCGAGACCCTTTTGCTAAAGATATCAAGCAATCCCCAACTTGTGATGAAGACACATTTTAGTTTGGAAAATGTCTATGATTGCTCAGGTCCGTGAGGGATGTGTGAAGATACATGCTGCTCAGCACGGTTAAAAATAGAAATTCTGTGGTATTTCCGAAAATAGGTTAAGCTGCCATCGCTGCACTGCTGGCATGACATCACTGATTGCCTGCCAGCTTCCCCCAAAAGACTGCTCCCATACTGTGCTCAAAAGGAGGGAGAGAATGAGGAAGCGACAGAGGGAGCATCTGTGGGCAACTGTATGCCCCCCCACTCATTTCCAGCGTAGTCCCCCCCCCTCTCCTTACACCCCATTCCCTTCCATCACACAGCCATCTCTCCCCTCACTCCTTCCATCTATCTTTACCTCTGAAGCGGCAACGCTGTAGCTAACAGTCTCTGTGCTTTATCGCCAGAGAAACTAACTGGTCAGGCGCTTTGTACTGGAGATGTATCGCATCCACATTTTGTTTTGTGTGTGATACAAGCAAATTGTTTGCCAAATAGTGCAGAACACACAGATGAAAAGATAGAATTTGTGTTCCTTTTTTGATGATCAAATGTGGTCGAATGAGCAGTGTATGCAGACTTTATATGAGCTCCAACATGGCACCCGCTCTGTGGTTCACTATTCAACCGTAGATCTGGCTTAATTAAAAAAGACTACTCAAATTAATTAATGGCTGATGGGCTCTCATATCTGTATCGTCTGCTCTTTGGGTTCCTTTCATAGCTCTTTCTTTGCCCTTCTTTTAAATTTATAGATAGATAGCTAGATAGATAGATACATCTATTTCTTATTTGGTCATCAGCAGAACAGTATTACTGGGATCCTCTGGTCTGATTGTGGTTAATACTAGTTAATGTACGTCAATGCAATTAAGACCCTGGTTCCTGCTTGTTAGTCAGACCATCAATGTATTACTCAGTATTACTCTTCTCCAGCTCAGTGGTGACATGAGATAAAGAAAAAAGAAAAGAAAGCTGGGACAGGTACACAAAGTCATTTATTCTGACATGCATACTTTTATTGTAAGAAATAGAAAGCAGAGTTCTCATTGCAAATTGGTTTATAAAGACCGGTGCAAGTACTGTTTCCTCTCAAGCTGGCCTGTGTAGCGGTACAACTAAGAACTAAGGCGTGTGTGTTGTCTTAGCCAGGTCGTGTTTTTTTTTTCCCCCTCATGTCTTTCTTCCTCATTTGTCTTTCAATCACTCCATCTGAGCAACCTCTGGGCCTTTGAAGCGCTGTCTTTAAAGGTATCTTTCAATTAGTAAAATCAAAGTGACTGAAAACCTGATCTGTCTCTTTGTCTGCAGTCAGTTTGCAGCTGCCAGTCATCTATGATTGTTGCTTTGCTATGATCAATTGATCCATCCCAAAGGTCTAAATGCCTTTCACCTTTCAAAAGAGGACAAGCATTGTAAGTAATATTGCATCAAATATGTCAATCAGGAACATGAAATGAAAAGCAGCAGCACCAGTGGAAATACAGTGCACTGTGTTGTACCATATGCAGCAGCAGGCAATGGGTGTGAGCCAAGTGAAAGTGATTTTATTATTTCCTTTTGTCTGGTCTTGTTTGTTTTTCAAAGAGGTTGTAATAAGAGGTTGGGGGGAGGGGAATGGTTTGTCTCAGAGAAACTTGATTATTGATTTCTGTGTAAATCCCCTGGCCTAGACTTGGCTGGGGGAGAGAGGGAGGGACGACGGGCTGGAGAGACGGGACTTGGCAGATAAACTCTTGTTGCCCTCCCAGAAGTAGCACGGCAGAGGCAGTAAGTGTGAATCTACACATTATTTACAGCTCTGTGAAACTCCATCTATTAACAATGTCAATTAGCTTGCTCATAGGGGATGCAGGCCACTAATATATTTATAGATTGGGCCAGGGCCGATCCTAGGATCAGACCTTTAGAGGGGCTCAGCCCCTAATGAAAAAGTGACACGGATACAAGCCCCCCCCCCCCCCCCCCCCCCCCGCCCTAAATCAGTCATTTCATTAGCTGATAATCTCTGATCTAGCTACTGAACAACAACATCAACAACGTTTTTTTGACACTATTAACACAATGAAGGAACTAAATCTGACACTTTATAAGTCACAGTAATAACGACCAATTTGACCCAATGTTCTAACGGTCAGCAATTTTACTTGCTGACGTTTCAATTTGGGTTGTAATCTGCACCATGAAATGATCAACTTCTTCTCTTTCTCTGGGGACTACCAACGTTAAAATTCACAACCGCACTCCGGCTCCTCCCTCTGACAGATTAGATAGAGCGAGACTCAGCAACACAGGATATTAAACCTGTAATTGTTTGTCCTATGTCACTAACAGACAGGTTCGCAAACTCTCACTTGAAGCATCAAAATTGAGTTAAAAAAAAAACTAATAATGTTTTTATTATTATAATTTTTCGGGGGCTGAGATGAAAAACACAAACCTAAAAAGGGTCTAAAATTGCCCATGGATTGGGCCCTGGCTCTAACAGCAGAAGATGGATGAATTTACAAAGTTAGTTCACAGAAGCCAAGGTGCATGCTTTAAAGACTACAGTATGGTGGAGGATGCCAAAGCCATATCCTAGATGTTACTAAGAGTTCTGGCCAACTCGGCAATGGACGGCCCGTAGCAATCTGTCATGTCACCAAACTTTATCAGGAACTAGTTGGAACTGCATCACTGTTTTCAGCCTCCCTAATGCTACTACGCCTACAGCATAGAGCCCTTTGTCAGCTTTTGAGAGAAATACTCTACAGTTGGATTATGTATGAAGAACCACTTGTGCCCTGAGAGAACTATTTAACCTCAGAGATACACAATATATTGTGAGAGCGAAGGTGTCAAAATCTATCTCTCTTCATTTTTTTGATGGCTTCTTTGCTTAGTAATAATAGAATACAAATACACACAGAGCCTTTCAGACATAATTTATTGCATTTGTCACACTCATTAGGCAATGCACGCCGCATCATGAGACGTGCTTGTATATGTTCTGTATGTGCACACTTTTACACACATGCACACAGGCAGTCCTTCGGGATCTGCACCTATGGATCTGTTTGACTGCTGCTTGGAGGCTAGTGTAGTCTATGTGAGCAAGTAGCAACAAATCAATGGCTGAGGTCTCCTACTCAGGGGTCAGAGAGGATACGAGGGAGGGTCCGGGGACTATTTCTTGCCCTCATGATGGACATCGATGCATCCTCCCCCACCCATTGCTCAAGGTGAAGGCATGATGGGAGGGAAAGTAAAAAGAGAAAGGGAGGAGGATTTGGAGCTGGATGTAGCAGAGATGAAGGGATGGAATGATTGATAAAGGAGTGATGGAAGACTGTAGACAGCTTCAGGATCATGAGATGGTGACTGAGCACATGGCGCTGGCTCCCTTTAAGGTGGCTGTCTGACTTAATTAAGGTTTACAGGTTACGCTAGGCTACTGCTTATATTAGAGTGCTCATTACAAGCCCATTAAGCCTGGGCAGAGAAAATATTGTTGTCAGAACAATGAGTGAGAGCATTTTGGAAAGTCCCTGCCAACTCCATGCTCCACCTCTTCTTTATTATACCTCTCTGTCTGTCCTCCCTCAATCTGTTCTCCTTCTCCCTGAACATTGGCATGATTGTTTGAGTGTGTGAACAGACCGGGATCTTTTTTTCAAAAGGTGAGGGAGTGATTATGTGAGTTAAAAGCTTCTCCGAGACCAAACTGATTACCCCCCTCACGGTCAATCTGCGCCACTGAGCCTCCTGCCTCCCTGGCTGGCAATGATTCAGGTCATAATCACATTGTATCAGTGCTGATGATGTGTGTTTCAGCTTCCGACCCCTCTGAAAGGCTATCAGTTCCCCCGGAGCCCCACATGGCAGTGAATGAAGTAAGCAAGTAATCTGCCCACAGTGATAGCATTTTCCAGAGAGTGCAAATGATGTGTGAGGGAGCAGGTGAGATTGGTGCCAGGACTGGCTTGGTTTCTGCTACCTTCACACTTTCTGGCCAAGAAAACGCCACACTGAGAGCAAGTTCACACTTTTTCATAACACTGGGGTAGTTTAGCTCCTCTGGGGCAAGGAGATGGAGAAAAGAGAGCCAAGAAGCAGAGTGAAAAAACAGACGTTGTGGGTTAAACCAACCCAGTCTCTCTGGAATTGCATTCATATTTAACAGTTTTACGGTACACAATTTATGCCCAATGCTAATGTAGAAGTAGGATGTACATATTGAGCTCCTGCAGCTGACGTCAAAGCCTGTAGTCAGGTGGTAAAGTGGCAGACAAATTAATCTCTTCACGGTCCTACTAGAATATAGATATCATTAACTGCCATGTTAGTATTTTTTTTGGGGTCAAATGTCATCAAAGAAAATGTCAACATGTGGAAAAAAAACTGCACAAGAAGAACCAAACCCTGAGTTTGATATGGGGATGGATAACAAACAAAATGATAATTGTTTATAGTTAGCAGCCCATGACGGTCAAAGAGATTTGTAGTAAATATTTTAATAAATGAATGCCTTTCAGATTTCAATCAAATAAGAGCCATCACTTTGTACTGTGAAGTTATTAAAATAACAAATACATTTATTTCACACAACATGGCCTGTATTATGTCTTATTTTTAATAACGATTATTATAAGTATTTATTAATTAGTGACAAGATATAACAATTTCATTGGTCAAATACAACTTTGGATAAACTCTAAATGGCATGCACTGCTGATTTAGCAAATACTACTTAACCCTGGCCCTTTTCGCTTAATGGCAAAACAAAAATGAAATTTCAGAAATTTAAAGTGTAGTTGTTACATTGTAAGTATATATTGTGTTTCCGATTGTAAAACGTAATTTTATGTAATATGTATTTTAGCCTAGGCAATAAGGTGTTTTAACATTCAACATTTTTGCCAATAAAGCTATTAGCCAATCAGATGAGACCTGCGTGCAAGGGTTGCGAGCGCGAGCAACTTCCGGTGTAACAAACCCCGTAACTTAATGTTGAAAACCTAACCCTAGCTTCTGATTTCCCATCTTAAATATGTCAAGCAAGACACTTTCCTTGTTGCTAGTTCATAGCTATGTGCTTAGGAGGACCCGTTTACGAAAATATGTCCTGTAAAAGCGTGTCGAAGTTGGTAAGTCATGGCACGAATCAATTAATTGTAACATTTTGCCATTAGCTGGTCATGCTAAAGGTTACGTAAGCTAGCTAATAGAGTAGGATGTGGCTTGGGAGCGCTGCAGCTAGCTAACTCCTAGGGAGTGGATGCAATGCTCATTTTTATTCTGTTATGCACCTGCTCTTGTGTGTGTGTGTACAAATACTTAGAAAAAGTTAAAGTTAGCTGGTAATCATGGAAGTTTTGTCAGACATATCTTTGCACTAGTTCTTATTTACAAAAGATTTACGTTTTTGTTTATTTGGGGACAACATTTGTATGAATGATGTAGTGCACTGTTTATTGTGAAAGTTAATTATACCTAAGGTTTTTGTATTGATTGATATATATTTCTACCAAGAGAATTGGTGGTATGCTTATATTCCTAATAGTCCTGTAAGGTAATTTTTGAATCATAGTAAGTTCTTTCATCAGCGTTTGGGTTTTTGTGTGTGTGAGAAAGAGGACGAGCACAGTGGGACTTAATAGGTACAGTGTGTTTACATCTGTATTCTTTGTGTTCATATTGGTTGCTGAATGCATGTACATTTGTGTGTGAAGGTCCAGTGTTTGTATGTATTTGAATTGGTTGTAAACAAACATGATTATAATTTTTCATAGAACACATACTGTATAGTCTTAGTATGTAATATGGAATTGGGACACAGTCAGTATGTTAATTGAGTAAGTGTGTTGGAAACAAATGCCTAGACACGCTAAGAAGTTCTGTGTGTGTGTGTGTGTGTGTGTGTGTGTGTGTGTGTGTGTGTGTGTGTGTGTGGATTTTATCAACAGGACCTGTAAACCCGACAAAATCAATTTGCAGAATATCCTTCTGTACTGCGCACCCACACACTTTTGGTAATGGAGAGCCTTAGCCACGGTGAATGTAAATGGCTGCTGTCACCACAGCTATACAGTATCTCCTTTCTACTCACTCTCTCTCTCTTCCAAGTAAGACTTTTTAATTACATGCCAATTCAACACAGTGGGTGTGGAGAGACTCTGCCCTATTTCCCAGTACACACCGCACACACTTAAAAATATATCATTAAGAAGTAGGATACAAGACTAGTGGAGTTGGCATTGACGAAGAGAAAGAAGTCGGCACTGAGAGAGAGAGAGAGAGAGAGAGAGAGAGAGAGAAAGAAAAAGGGAGTAAGGAGGAGGAGGAAGAATTTCTTCTCTTTGGAGCTGAAGTTGATGTGTGAGATAAGGCTGTTTTAGGTTTCTATCAGATGATGCAGAGGATCATCGCCTCACAATGGGAAGGCTTCCCCCATTGCTGTGTCAGCAGGCTCCGATTACAGTGGCTTTTTGTTGCGTTTCAAACTATTTCATCATGCTCCCCCCCTCACACTTTTGCACTTGGTATGCAATGCAGCACTGGCAATTTGTACGTGTTTGGATTCCAATTATGGAGTTGTTAAATCTTTTTCGCCTGTGGCCTGCAAATTCTTATTAAGCCATACATTAAAGAGCACATTTAAATGGAGTTCATGTTTCCCTTTTGTTTGCTAGTGTTGTGGTTGTTATTAATTTATTCTCAATGCCCTATGCATTACACATTAACAAATAAACTGCGTTTGTGATTGTAATGCAAAATACTTGTTTCTTATTCAGAGATGGGGCCAGCATTTGTCAAGTAAACCAACAAGCCCAGAGAGAGCGAAAGAAAGAGAGAAAAACAACAACCAAAATGGATCCACTCCTTCCTATTACCCTTAACCATTTGAGAAACAAACAAACCCGAAACAACAGTGGCATTTCCGCAGTCAGAGTAATTCTTTACAAGCTGATGCAGAAAAGAGAAAGGGAGTTAGACAGCACTGTGAGTGATTGAATGATTTGAGCGGTGGCCATCGGAAATCATTAGATTAGGTGCGCTGGGACAAGGGAGGCTATGCTTTTCATACTGAAAAGCATGGCGGTGTGCAGATTGACTGTCCCAAACAAAAGGAGGAGCTTCATAAAATAGATCCAAAAGAGTTGAATGAGATTTTAGTCAAGAGTAGTCAAATACTTTGTGTATATAGGCAGGTGTGCAGGCACACACGCACTTGTGTTGATAAACACCTAAGCTTAGAGCAGCAAGGCAAAAGAAGTTACAGGTCAATCAAAAAATCAATGACTGACGTGGCATTTTAACCCTTCTTTTTGATGCTGTCCTGCAGAGGTTACAGTGTAGGCCTAGCCAGTGCAAGGGTCACTGAAATGACAAAAAAGATATGCATAACCTGCACAGGCACATGACAAAAATGGATAGTGCTTAGAGGGTTAAAAGTGATCTCATATGCAACAACAAAAACGGATTGGAATATTGTTTGTGTAAAGACACTTAATACATCACCAGCCACTGAATACATTTGGCTGTTGAAATGAGATCCAAAATGCAGGGCCTTCTAATAAACCATCTACAGAGTGGCAGAAATATGATGCATGGTAACCCATATGCACCTTATTAATAGAACACATGCAAATCTATTTATTCAGACAGTCAGGGGGAAAATGATTGCCTCAATACTCCATCTGGTTTCTCTCCATCTCTCGTCTTCCCTGCCTCTCCTCCTCTGATCTTTATGTATTCAGTAATGTTGACAGATGTGTGTGTGCACGCATGACAGCATTCACCCTGGAGAGTTTTAACACCACGTCCTGCCCTGCCTTCTTCTCTGTCAGTGTCTACCTCCTACCGTCATCCCTATACTGATCTCATCCCTTCTCTCCTTCTCTACCCCCCCTTCCAAATACTCTCCTGCAGTCCTGTTTCTTTTGTCTCGGCTGCTGTCACAAGCATTCAGGGTGGGGGTGCTGGCCAGGCTGCTAGGAGCTCTTGACAGGACATGGCACTAGGGATGGGGAGGCTGGACAGGCCTGGCAATTCAACCAAAGAATTCTCAGCTCATCTCCTACTTTTTGTTGTTTTGTTTTTTCTCTTCTCCCCTTGCCCCCTAGAAAAAGTGTCCGCATATAGCCTGGTCTATTGCACGGTTGCCTGTTTTCATTAACTTGCTCTGTTCATTGCAAGAAAGGTTTGCAAGGAGCGTTGTGTTCTCACTGACTCATGAAACAACAGATCATGAATTCTTGTTTACAGATTTGATTTCTTAATAGTGTTAATTACTCAGTGTCTGGACATGAGCACTCTTTCTCTTCTCTTTCTTTCTCAATTGCTTAGTAATTGTATTACTGTTTCTGTAATTCTCATTTCAAGTTATGCATGTATGTAATTCTAATCAAGTTTATATGTGGTTGCAGGTTGTGCATTCCTCACCTACTGCGCCCGAGAGTCGGCCATCAAAGCCCAGAACGCCCTCCATGAACAGAAAACACTGCCAGGGGTAAGTGTCTGTCTCCCCTACTCTTCTCACTCCCTCTCTTTTCTCTCTATGGTGGTCAGCCATGCCATCTGTACCCGGCTGCACACCAGCCGGCTTTCTCCTTGTATAGTCCCAGAGATGAAAAACACTTTGGAAAGCAATTCAATCAATAGCGTAGCCTTTTGAAGGCCCAGTTTCAACTTTTCCATGTATCTGGTCTCCAGGGGGATATTGCCAGCACTCTGCCTCACATTTTTTATACAATAGCATAGAATGACAGTTTTAAAAGGGGGGGCAGTCTGCATTTCATATTTTTGATGAAGTGAACTATTATACTATTATTATATGTGAAATGGTGCTCATGAAATTTGAAAAATTACTTGCAATTACATTTTATTCATATATTTACTAATTTGTTGTTTAAGTATTTGTGTGTGTGGGTATGTACACCTGTGCAGAGCTGTATCTTTGGTGTGGAAACAGGAATAGCTAGAAAGATGGAGGGGTGGGTTGATGTGGCTGCCCACAGAGGCAGCGTGGCTTAACAAGATCAAATCAATCCTGCACCAGGGAGAAACATCTGTAAAGATCCCCTCCCCTCTCCCCCAACACCCCCTCTGATAGTAGACATAGAGCCTGAGAAACCCAGCCAAAAGGCACATGTTTCAGTTAAACATGCAAATGCCACTACCACAAACTTTCTGGTGGCTTTCTTGAAAAACAAGTTGTTTCGTTTATCTTGCAAATTAGCCAAGTGCGAGGCTGGAGGGCGTTATTCTCATCCTTTTTTGCCTCTGCATTTGAATAATAAGACGGAAAACCGAGAGAGGGGAAAAAAAAGTTTTTCCGCATAATGCCAGAGGATGCGTTCATGAGAGGTTATAACTGTGTTCAGTGATGTGGTATGAAAGGATTCTCTAAATCTTTTACTCTTTTTCTGTCCGTCTGGCTTTCCAGTAAGTTTTTCTCTCTCACGCCTCATAGTCATTAATAACCCCCCCCCCCCTTAAGGGTTGACCTACCACTGGGGTTAAATGGTTGATGTGTGTAAATGAGAGCATGTGGCCACAGACAGAGATGCTAACAAGTCTGATGCTCTTGCGTGCACCCCTTCCTTTTCTTAAAGCGTCCATATTATGTTAATTTTCAGGTTCATAATTGTATTATGAGGTTGTACCAGAATCTAAAACACAGTATGTTGCATTTTATACAAACACATTCAGCAACTTGGCCTGTACCACTTGTGAGAAATTAAATCCTTTTCACCCTTTCAGTCCTGCCTTAACCCTCTTGCTGACTTTTCCTATATCCCAGCCAGTCCTGTCCACCCCACCCCGCATCCCCCTGTCTCCCCTGTCTCCCATTGCGCCTCTGCTGCTACTCTTCCTGAGACAGAGCGTGTCGTAGAAATGTAACAGGCAGACGTTGATGAGTGTCAGGCCTCACAGACGAGGCTGCTGTGCTGTTCCCTTCCCTTCAACTTCACTCACACACTCAAACATCAGCGGTCCAGGGAAACCGAGTCTGTGCTATAATACTGCATCCACAAACAGCGCAAGCAGCTTCAACACTAGTTACACACAATTACAATAGCATGCCAGTTTACCTAAACATCCTAAAGATCCTGTTCACCTATTGATGAACCAGCCACCGAGGAGAGATTTATTCACAAAAACAAATACATTTAAAGAATATAACAAAACAACAAAGAAAAACTACAACTCATTTTACAATAAATGTCATGCTGCATTGTGTTGTGTGTTTCTGTATGTCCAGAAATATGTGTTTGTGCATTTGACCGCCTCTGATCACTTCTCCTGTCCTCTCTTGAGCCTCCCTGCTCCTAAATCTTTTGTGATATGACCCCTGTTGCTTCACTGCTTGATGGTAAGTAGATATGCCAGTTGTTTGTTTGCAAAATCCTGCTTGATATGCAGTTTGCCAGGGGCTATGCTGTAATTAATGTAAACTAGGACTTCTCCAGAGATGAGCTATGAGTTATTAACGTCTGTATTTTTGTCATTAACCCTGGCATCGCTGCTCTCTCGCAGCGGGCTGGGCCCGGTGTGGTTACCTGGTTATCTGTTATTTGAAATGTTCTGAATATTATTGTTGAAACACAAAACTCCTGCTGGACTTTATATGTTGCAAATGAGTAGGACAATGAATGAAAATTGTACTACCTAACAAGATATTCTATATCTCATGAAGGGCCCTCTGCTTGAATACTGAGCAAGAACAAGCCAACAGCATGCACACACTTGAGTTTCATAAGATGGAGTGTTAGAATGTTTGGTTTGTCTTCAGCTAGAAGGTCAGGGTTCACACCCTGTGTCATCTGCAATGTTCTTGGGCAAAGCATTGAATCCGTCATTATTCATATATTTCAAAAGTTATAACCCACAAGATTTCAGTCATGGTTGATTTGGCATCACCTGTGGTTACTGTTGGTGACAGAAGTAAAAAAAAAAAAAATCAAGTTTAGTATAATTTCAAAATAACAAATAGGGCAGCAAACACATCTTGAGTGTCTACTCTTGTTACAGTGCACCCAAATAAAGTGGGGCCTGAGAGGATACATTTTTAAATACACTAGTCAACGTAGTGAACTGTGTTATCCAAAATGTTAGTACTGGATTCATGACAGAATGTTGTTTCTATGGTCGTCTGCGTAACTTCTGATATTTGCATAGATTGTTTTCTTTGATTCACTTATGTGAGTGTATGTCCTTTTTTTGTAAAAAGAAAACAAAAAAGCCGTACAAACTTCTATATAGAGAGGCAATTACAGGATGCTAACACATTGGATTTATTTTTAATCAAATTTGTTTTGATAATTAAAATCTTAAAGATCATAACTGTAACAATTGAATTTTAAGTTGTAAGTTACATTAGGTATCACATGATTGTTAGAAATGCTTTGCATGCACTCAGATGCTAGCATGGAGGCACTAGTTGAGACACCCATGGGCACACACAACCCAGTGTCCTCTTATCAGGAAAAAAGTGCTTGTGTTCTTGGATGTTATTATCCGTGTCCCCCTGTTACACATTAGCTGCTGAAAGGAACAGTATGGCCTAATGGAAGTGTACTGGACTGGAATATAGATTCCTGCGGTGAAGTGTGATGGGAACCTTGGGGACACGGGTACCTGACATAAGTTTGGCCAGCGGATAGGAGAAGCTCTGACAGTTTACCAGGTGTGTGTTGCTTGGCTCTATTAGCTGTGTATGTTTGTGTGTATGTGGTAAGCTGGCTTTGCATTGCAGCCAGCCGTATGTAGATACAGATAGCAGTGTATAAAGGTGGGAAGAAAAACATGTGCACATGGCAGCCTGCCACGATCACGCACCGCCCACGACAGTGAGGCTCGTGCCTTTCATTTTTTTCCCATTTGTGTGCTGTTTGGTGCTTGTTTGCTGCTGATAGAGATGCACTACTTTTTATATTACATAACCACACGACTGCTTCTGTGTGTGTAAATATGCGTGCATGTGTAACTGTAAAACCCCCAAATATGTTGTTTTTTCTCTTACCAATTAAAATCTAAGCATCTTCCAATGACCTGGACACTTATTTTTCCTTTATGACATAATTTGTTGTCCAAACACAGAAACACAGTGCCAGTCATTGCCCAGTGGCTGTTTCTTAAAGCAGTTGGTGTTGGTGTGTGCGTGTGTGCTTTGTGAGTGCCACAGCTCTCTATACAAGTCGGCAGGAGATTAACTCCACCCAGCTCAGCATCATGACAAAATCCTGCATCATTCACACTAGCTGCCACTATATCCCCCTCTCTCTGCTCAAACTCTCTGTCCTCTCACTGCCACTCCTCAAATCCAGCAGATCCAAGAAATAATCTCAGTCGCTGCAGCAAGTCTGTTTGCTGTAGCACACAACAACGTGCCACCCTCCCCTTTTTGTCGTGCTAGCATTGTGTACAACAGTGATTGTCTTGGAGAGGCAACGGTGAAAATGTGTTTGCTGCATGCATTTACTCTGAGTATTAGTACAGCTCGACCTGGGGGGAGTGTAAGAGGCTGGCAGTGATTCAGGAGGCAGGTTTATGGAAATAGCACCCGCATTAAAAACCCAATGAGAGCAGGGAGAAGATTATGCTCCGGCACACACATGTGGGCTCCTGCAATGTCAACACTCTAAGTAGATCCCCTCCCTCTCAATTGCCTCCGTCTCCCTGTGTCTCCATTTCTGTCTTTCCCGCTCTCTTACTCTCGCCCTGTGCTCTGCGCTGCACACATACCTGTATGTCTGCTGTGTGAGCGCACGTGGATTTCTTTATCTTTATATACATGTGCGTGCGTGTGTGCATTCATTGACATGTGTTTGTATGTGTGATTGAATGTAGGGCTAGTGCTCAGCTTATTCATAATAGAATGTATGAGAAGCAAGGAGCAGAGCAGGGCTCTGTTACGGACGGTAGCCGACCTTGTACTTTAGAAATGAGGCTGCCGGGATGGGGCCGTTTCTCGAAACACTGCAAACCTCCTAGCCTTCCATTGGGCTTTGCACATGAACATAACACATACATTGTTTTGTGTGCATTCTATCCACCTGTTTATCGACTACAGCCAAGCTTACTCATGTTCCGGCCAGATGCTGCAAAGGTTGAATAATTCACTGCAACTTTTCCTAAGGTTGGCAGAGTATGAGTGTGGTGTATTGTATGATTGTGTGTGTGTGTGTGTGTGTGTACTGCATGTGCCTGTGTTGAGTGGGTGGGGGTGAGAGTGGAGCGGACTGGTCAGCATGAAGCCAATCGGTGCTGGCAAGATCGGAGGCCTTGCAGTCAGGGAGAGGGGACTCGTTAGAATAAAGCCTTTGGCTAACAAGTGTGCGTGTTCTCAGGAAGAAGATCATAGTGGAGTGGAAGTTGAAACAGGCATACTCAAGATCTTCTCTTTTTAAAATATTTTTTCTTCTTTATGAATTAAACAGGGACATGTGTTGTGAATTTAATATTTAAGGTGAATGTTAAATATTGCAGCTTCATTGCCCATATTATGTTTTTTCCTTTTTATTATTAGCATTGGGCATGTCTGACTGAACTAAAAGGCTTCATTTGGGTTTTAGGCTCTTGTAAGATCCTCTTGCCTCTTTAATTGCAAACACATATGTAAGGACCCAGATGTTTGTTAAAACATTTGAACACTATCTGTTTTCTCATGAAGAAACATACTACTGGCTGATTTGATTTTTATAACCTTTGTTCTATTGAGATCAGAATAAAGAGGGCTTTGTGGGTACTGGTCCTGTAATTGTTTTACGTCTGTGACCTGGCTTGTGTCGGAATGGATTACCCATGTCAAATCCCACGATGAATAGAAGGAGCAGGTGGAGGTCTGGGGCTGTTGGACATGTGTAGGTAGACCTTTTTTACACTGTGATTCATACTTATTATACTGTAGATTAGGGGTTCTCAACTGGTCTCACCCTGTGACCCACATTTACCCATGGTCATTAATAAGGCTGGGGATAATTCAATATGATGATTTATCATCTTTCAATTGAATCATTTTGTAATTAAATCATATATTAAGATATGATTATATACAATTATGTTTAATTTGATTAAAAAAAACAGCAAACTTAATTTTCGCAGCAAATCAGTTGTAAAACATTTTGAGAGAATATTACTTAAAGAATTGCAGATTTGTTTTAACATCCCACTATTTTTGTGCATGAATGTAAACAAAGTCAATATATCGCTGGAAGTTTTTTTTTTTTCTCTGTTGAAATTTCCTTGAAATTGTCTACATTATTGATGATTATCTAAAATCTCATAATCATCACTTAAAGTGATCGTTAATAAAATGATGGTTACTACCACGGTGCTAGACTCCTGCACGGCTCTGATGCATGTTGGTCAAAATATTTTTAAATAAAAGATGTGAACGTGCGTGTTCGCCAGTAGAGAGCTGCTGTACCAGAGTGCTCCTAAGGGAACTGACACACCTGACGCACCCTCACACCTGATTTCCACCGGTTGCAGATCGGCTCCGCTGCCCGTCGGCTCCGTGCTCCGTCGTTCGTCAGTACCCACCATGTCCGGATTTGTTGCGGAACGGCTGCGGTCATGACTGACAGTTGAAGTCACAAGGACCCAGGGATCTCGCGAATTTAATGTAGAATAGAACCACAAAAACAACAACCGTTTGTTTCCATCCACAGGAATAGAGAAAAACAACTCTGTGCTGTGTTTTCAAGGTGTAGTGCAGGGAAATATGATCCGCCGTGAGCACGGTCTATTTTATTTTGAAAATTAACCAGATGTTTTATTTTTTTCTGTGCTCAACTTCCTGTCCCACACTATCTGTTGTGTGCTGTATTGCTGCTAAGCTCTCCGGTGACGGCAAAAATAGAATCTTTGCGTATCAGCTCCGGAGGGCTAGGGACCACCGGAGCTGGGACGCAGCCGTTCCGCAGTCGTTCCGAAGTCGTTCCGAAGTCCGTGGAAATACACACATCGACTTTAATGGAGAACCAATGACTCTGCAGCCATTCCGCAACTAGTGGAAATTGGGAGATAGAACACACACACACACAACACACACACACACACACACACACACACACACACACACACACACACACACACACACACACACACACACACAGACACACACACAGAAATATACACACCCCTGAAGCAAAAATGCTACTAATAGACTAAAACACACAGGGTAACTGTTGAAGCTTCACAATATAGCTTGTTTTCCACCTTCGGCCTTGCTCTGTCTTGTAGTTGCTTCTCTGGTACCCCTTTAACACACACGCGCACCCCTATTCTTTGTTGGGGTCTTTTTTCTGTGTAGTAGATTAGCCACATATTTAAAGAAGCCTTCCTCTCCCCAGAGGATTGGCTTCCAAGGGTATTTAGGGAAAAAAAGCAGGACCCGCCCTCTTCAGCTGCCTTTGGAGAATAAACAACACCCACTGAAAATGTGTTTCATCATGATATTTCATTTCATAAAAAATACTGTACTCACATGCAGTAGTTTCTTTTTAGTTGCTATAAAGATTTGTTGCATTTAAAGAATTATTTTTGTGAAAATAATGCTAAACAGTGAAAAGATATAACTTTTTTATTTGTATTGCTTGATATTAATTTATTACAACCAAAATTGTGAATCAAATCAACCACCAAAATGGAGAACTTTCTTTGAGTTACAGATGACCGTATTCTGACCCCATCTGTGACATTAGTTCTGATGACATTACAATGCTGCTTCCCCTCCCACTGCTCAGGGCACATCTCGCTTACCGACTCTCGGGGGAGACGTTGCTTAAAATACCAAAATAATCCACTGCACAACGTGCCCATTAAGCCACTTCACAGTAAGAAGTGTGCTATTTTTTTTTCTGAAGCACAGGTTAACAAAAAAGCTGAATTATTAATGTTTTTGATATTTTTAGTCTGTTTAACCTATTTCTGGTTGTGGCTATAGACTGCTCGCCCGCCTGGCAATGAGATTCAGTCATGTGATACGGCTGTGATCTGGGTTATAGAGCTTGGCTTTGTGTGTAATGGGGAAAATGGTATGTGTGTAGGTAGGTTTGGTTTTGACTGTAAATGTCACTGCCCGTATGCACAACATTTGCGGGTGTGGCTCATTTTGATGCTGTGCAATTCATATGATCGGTTTGGCATTGTGAAGCATCACCTATGCCTGCGGGGGCGAACCAGAAGAGTCTGGTTTTATTTCAGGCCGGCGGGCATGGCCGTGCAGACTACTGCAAGGCCCAGATACTAACTGACAATCCATCTGCGGGTCCCTGTACAGGCTTGCACAGGTGTCCCACTGCCCGCAGACACAAAGAGAGAGAGTGTGAATGAGCGGAGGGGTGCGCACATGGATGATAAACTATGGCCCTGAATAATGGGTTGTGTATGTGTGTGTCCTTGTGTGTATGTTGAAAGAGAGAGGAGAAAAGACTAGCTTAAATATCCAAATAGACAAGACGACAGTTTAGGAGGGCCAGCAAGTATAGCGGAGAACATGTTACTTTACTCAATAATGAAGGACACGCTTATAACCCATCACCCAATGTGGCTAATTAGAACTGACATCTCACTGGCTGAACCTTATGCCTTTGGGAGAGAGAAGGGGTGAGTAAGGAATGTGAGAGAGATTAGAGGGAGATGAAGTGACAGAATAGTTGAAAAAATGAGAAAACAGGAGAGTAGAAAAAGGGAGGCACAGGGTCATGTTGACAGCTTGAAGGCACACCTTCAGAGTTGAAACAGCCGTTCTCTTGTCTGTGGGAGTGTGTATGCGTGTTTGTGTGTGTGCTCTCTACAGCTATAGACACACAGCATGTGCTGTATATCTGTGGTCAATTGTAATGACACACTTGTGTGTAGGTACCAGAGGGAGCTCATTTGTTAGGCAGATCTAGCTGTGCTTTGGTGTAGTGTCCATAGAGAGGGTAAGGGGGCTGCACAGCATGACAGCCAGCATTTGTCAGCAAAAATCAGGACTAATGAAATACAGTACACATGGCTGGAGGGCAAGGAGAGGAATGTGACTGACAGGAGGAATGAGTGGAAACGGCCCATGGCAGGGCTACTAACGCATCAGCCACCCCCAGCCCCCATCCCAGATAAGGGTAGCAGCATGAGGCATAGAAAAGAGGAACAGTGTGTGTAAGGGTCCCCAGGGGGTAATGACATGGAATACAAGTGTATGGGGAGTGCTAGTAAAGGGCCTGCTCATGTGGAAGTGGGTATTTGCATTGCAGAGGAGGGCTGTCAGTAGAGCTCACCGAGGGAGCGAGTGTCAGGGTTATAGCTAGCGGTGAAGGCTTCTGTTGTCTGCCCTGCAGAATACCAGGACACTGGATATAGCTGAGCTAGCACTAGCAAGATCAAACACGTCGACACATTTAACATTTCTTTGTGTTAGACTTCTTCAAGCATCTTTATAGCAGTTTTTGACTGGACTGCAGCAATGCAAGGCCAGCCCTATAAACGCAGAAGTATTGTCACTGAGTCCGTTGCTGAGTGATGAAGTTACGCCATTGGTCGAAGTGCGTGATAGGGCCGGTCAAGTTGGAGCTTCCCCATTGGCCGTTACTCTTTTGAAATCAATTGACATAACATCTTTGCTTCCAGCTTTGATCAATCATCTGATTCACGTTTGGTTTTGCTGCTACCGTTGTTGTAATGCAGCCCATGTTATGTGATTTGCTACTTCAGTTCACAACAAACAAATGTTATTGTGACCACTATAGATGAACATTTAATATCCATGAATTCATATTATAGACACTCCCGCTGACTATCCCTGTAAAGATTTGGCCACAATCAAGCACATTGTCCAGCCACATACTAGGTTTCAACCTAGTCTTGTTGTTTTTCATTTTTATCAAACTTAGTTTCACCTGACACTTCATTTAAGTGGGTATGTTTTGTCCATCATGCAGCCTAAAGCGTTTCATATAGAAAATAACAATAAGCAGGATGGCTGCAGAATAGCTAGGAATATAAATGATGTAGCTCTGTGCCAACAGCTATAGTCTGTGGCCTCTAAACTGTTTCAGTCGCAGCTGCAATAAGAGGCAGCTTTTAATAATTCAGAGTAAAACAGTATACTGGATGTCTTCCAGGCAGCAAGCTCACATTTAGGTGAAACACTAAATTCCCCTCAACCCCTCACTCCCACCACAACCCCAAAACCAAAGCGGGGCTGTATCTGATACCCATGAAGGGCTTGTAGGGACACACACATCACTCAGTTGTGTTGTTGTTTACAGAGTTTTGTTGGCACTGTGCACGGCTTTGCATTTATGTGTGTATATGTGCGTGTATGAGTGACTGTGTGTGAAAAAGTGAGTCTTCAGAACACAGAGTCTGCACGTCCTTTCACTCTTGTCAGCCCTTGTGGCTCCTTGCACAGCTGTGGCACACATACATACAATGCAATTTAGAGTCCCGGTGCTCTGCAGGGTTAGCTGGTGTACATCCTTTAATGTGCTTTCTGCAAGTTCTCAGACAGGAGGTAGCTTTGTGAAGTCAGCTTGGAGGTAGAAAAGAGAGAGGAAAAAAAGATATGTATATTAGAGAGCAAGAGAGGAGAAGGAGTAGGCATTGGGAAAAAAAGTAAGAGGAAAGATATTTGAATCACTGAGTTGTGAAGATTAAGAAATGACACGGAAGGAGTGAGATAGAGGGAAATGGAGAGTGGGAAATGTGAGTGGGAGGTACTGATGGAGGGCCTCACTGCCTGATCTGGACTGGCAGTTTTAACCGGTACTGAATGAATGAGGACTAAAAGCAGCACAGATGAGGTCCCTTTTGTTGAATCCCATGATGTCCATAGGTGTCTCAGTGGCAATCATTGGGTGGACAAGGACATTGTGGTACTCACTATCGGAATATAATATATAATATAAGAGAATCAAAATGAACAAAAGACCAAAGCAATTATGTAGCTTTGATACCTGCACATCCCCCCTGGATAATACATGTTTTTCATATGGAACCAGCGTCCATTGTTTGCTCTATTTTGTCAATATATTAATATAGGATATTGACGGGGACCAGAGGGAGAATTAATTAAGTGTTTGCCAGCTGCCTGACCTATTAACACAACACAAAAAAAAGGATTACCTTTAGTTCCCCCAAATGATTGTCAACAATTTGAGTGACAATTCTACCAGTTTTTTTTCCAAATCTTTATTCAGATGGGCTAAATAAATATGCTAAACTATTTATGATACTTAGAAAATATAACAATTTTTAACATTCCTAATTTAACATTAACATATTTTGTTTACTGACTCTATTGTTCTTGCATCAGCAAAAAGCGGTTTTGTGATGAGTGTATTTGTTTAGCAAATTCTTTGTCACATTGTTTTTCAGTGTATCAGCTGCACTGGCTGCTGACCAGGAGAAGTCTGTGAGAAAATGTTGATTGTACAGATGGGTCGGACCGCCGTCAACAGCAGACTGATATCCACTGCTGAAAAATGATAAATCGCGAGAAATTGTTAGCTTTTTTGCTTGTCATTCTTTAAAAAAATACAGAAATGTAGAAAAAATTGATTTGAATTATGCAGAAACAATTACTTCATTTATTTGATCTGATTTATTTTGCTTTAATAAGGGGTTGCCAGGCTTAATTGAATTACCAGCTGGTGAATAAGCATTTGGACACCTCTAAAGTTTGCCTGTTTGGTTGTGTACAGGTAATGAAGGTCAGGTTGAGTATGAGCAACAAAATTATATTGGTGTTAATGTTTCACCTGGAGTTTGAGGAGGTGAATGATCTTCAACTCGCCCTGTTGTTATTTAATTTCAAGCAAATGTTATGAAAAAATGCAACACTCCTCTTTGCTGTACTTTTTGAGATCCGTCCAGAAATGCTGAATGCTCTGGGTGTGGAGGGGCTGTCTTGGTTGACACGCCTCTTCAACATGGCCTGGAGGTCTAGGACGGTGCCTAAGGAGTGGCGGACCGGGGTGATGGTTCCCCTCTTTAAAAAGGGGGACCAGAGGGTGTGTGCCAATTACAGGGGTACCACATTTCTCAACCTCCCTGGTAAAGTCTACTCCAAGGTGCTGGAAAGGAGGGTTCGGCCAATAGTCAAACCTCGGGTTGAAGAGGAACAATGCAGATTCCGTCCTGGTTGTGGAACAACAGATCAGATCTTTACTTTCGCAAGGATCCTGGAGGGAGCCTGGGAGTATGCCCAACATACATGTGTTTTGTGGATCTGGAGAAGGCGGGGTGATGTGGTCCTGACGGCATCATCGGCCTGTGACCTTCAGGACTCACTGTATTGGTTCACAGGCGAGTGTGAAGCGGCTGGGATGAGGATCAGCACCTCTAAATCTGAGGCCATGGTTCTCAGCAGGAAACCCATGGAGTGCCTTCTTCAGGTAGGGAATGATTCCTTACCCTAAGTGAAGGAGTCCCTAACCCTAACCCTTGTTCGAGAGTGAGGGGACAATGGAGCGGGAGACTGGTCGGAGAATCGGTGCAGCGGATGCGGTATTACATTCCATTTATCGCACCGTTGTGACGAAAAGAGAGCTGAGTCAGAAGGCAAAGCTCTCGATCTACTGGTCAATTTTTGTTCCTACCCTCACCTATGGTCATGAAGGCAGGGTCATGACCGACTGAACGAGATCCAGGATACAAGCGGCCGAAATGGGTTTCCTCAGGAGGGGGGCTGGCGTCTCCCTTAGTGATAGGGTGAGAAGCTCAGTCATCTGTGAGGAGCTCATAGTTGAGCCGCTGCTCCTTCGCATCTAAAGGAGCCAGTTGTGGTGGTTCGGGCATCTGGTAAGGATCCCCCTGGGCGCCTCCCTAGGGAGGTGTTCCAGGCACGTCCAGCTGGGAGGAGGTCTCAGGGAAGACCCAGCACTAGGTGGAGAGATTATATCTCCAACCTGGCCTGGGAACGCCTCAGGGTCCTCCAGTCGGAGCTGGTTAATCTGGCCCGGAAAAGGGAAGTTTGGGGTCCCCTGCAGAGCTGCTCCCCCGCGACCTGATACCGGATAAGCGGACGAAGACGGATAGATGGAGTATGTAAAAAGTGTCTTTCTAAATCTGGCTGTATATTTTTAATGATGGCCCATGAATATGAGTGCATGGAATACGCTCACTGACAGACAAACATAGGGATCCATGTGTGTCTGTGTTTCTGTAAGGTAGAATAAAGCTGTCTCATCATCATCATCACCACACAACATCAGTAATGGGGTTCAGGTAAATTATTTCCATGGTAGCATGGGCTGCCACACTGCTTAAATAAGTGTACACGTACAAAAAAACAGCAAGCAACTTGGCAAATTGATGCTTCCGCTGCAGACTGCCGTACTCTAAAGTTTCACGTGACTAGAGGGTCTTCGCAGCCTGCCCAAAAAGACACACACACACACACACACACACACACACACACACACACACACACACACACACACACACACACACACACACACACACACACACAAATATACACTGATGCAAAGCTGTACACAGGCACAATCCATTAGGCACTGGGGCAGAGAATGAGATAGAACAGTTTTTTTACAGAGTATTCTTTTACCAGTTTTTCGTGATTCATTATTTGTGAATCAAGGAAATATAATATATCTGTATCACACTGCAGCAGCATATAGAGTTTGGTTAGATGCTCTGTCACATTTTCCCATCTGCCAGATTCTATGTGTGCGTCTGCCTCTCTGGCCTGACAAAGCTTCTTCTTTGTCTATCAAAATATGTCTGCTATGCAAACTCTTTCTTCCCCTTTTTGGCACTTTATTTTTCTTTTTTGTCATCAGACTAGTTTCATTTATTCTTTGATCTTTTATTTCGTCTTTCAAACATTTTAAATTCTGATGATGACTTGCAAATTTATCTCAGATTAATTTGATGGGTTCAGCTTGTACCCACCTGTCTCATGGGTGTGCTTTTACTGCCATGTTAATATATTCCTGAAAAACTACTCTCCAGTCTACCTCTTTCAAGATTGGGAAAAGGGCAGAGCATGTTGTCCATCCCACTTTATATTTTCCTCCATCCCTAACTCCATCTTTCTCCCCAATTTCTCTTCCCTTGTCTTTCCTCATCATACCGGTTGACAGACTGAAAGGTATGAGAAGCAAACGCAAAGGTTTGATAAGCAGTCTCTGTGATGTTTGTATCACATGTTGTAGCATCATGTGCACAAGGATGCACATACTGTACATGCTACAAGTATTTGGGTGACATGATACATATTTCTGCGGCCGTGGGGGACGCTACAGTAAGAATTGATGTTGGTAATGTCTCATTAGTGTGCCAACAAAAAGAAGAGATGGTTTCAGAAAATATAAAAGGCTTTGCAAATGTTTTATGAAGTAGAAAATGCATTTGTTTGTTAGACCTTGAGAATATTGATCTGTTTTGATGAAAAATGCTGTCAATACACAAAACCGTGATTATGAGCATTAAAGCTCTGTAGGGAACTGTTAACTAACTTTACACTAGATAAATGGGAAGTCATCAGTAGGGCAGCGGAAATCTGTCATGTCCTCTGACACATCTAAAAGCACTTAAGCTGTGTCTGCTGAATGACCAGGATCTTATAATTTCAGAAATATTATAGTGTCCATCTGGGCAGCTACAGTCACACTGCCTGACTGTATTTCAGGTTCGTTTTCATTCTCCCTCTTTCAACTACTCTTTCTCTCACACATTCTCTCTCTCGCACTGTCTGTCCTCAATGCTATCTTTTGCAACCCAGCCCCCCTTATTGAAGATGCTTGATAGTGGTCTGGCTATAGCTTACAGAAATAGGACATGCAGTAATAAAGGCAGAAGAGATGGCAGGTTATCTAAAGATCAGCATGGATCTCAGCTAAAGGAAAATAAGAAATTACAAATATCAAAAATTGTTGGTCCACCTCAGCCTCCCTATCAAAACCCAGGATCACTGAGCTGCAAATCCAGGCTTATTTTTTTGCTGCAGAGCGAGCAGAACGAGAATAGACAGAAATATATATATTAGTGCTGGGCAATTTAACGCGTTATCGCGTTAACTAATCAACTAATTAACGCCGACAATTTTTTTTATCGCGCGTTAACGCAGTTTTTACTATTTCTTTATTATTGTAAAAGTTTGTTGCTCACAGCCTTTGTAAGACCGTTTTATAGAGCATAATGGCCTCACTGGTTTGAGATTTGGCATATATTTATATTATGGATTGTATATTTGGGCCTTTTTTGAAGAAATGTAATTAGTATGTGCTTTATATGAGTTATAATGTTTATTATGTTTATTTTTGCATATAGAAGAACTGTTTTAGACACACAAATGCTTGTGTAGCATTGCTGTGGGTGTAATATCAATAAATATGACATTATGTTGATTATTGGCATAAGTAAATGTCATGAGGTCAAAAGCGTCTGGACTTTCTTTGAAAAAATGTATGTATTTTGTCATCTTTATAAGTTATGATGATTATTTCTTCACACTGGGACTCCCAAGACATATGAGAAGTGTTTTTAGGTTTTACTTCTCTGTCTGTGATATCAATACATATCTGGAAGATTCATGTTCCGTTTTATTTATTTGTCTTTAAGGTCCTACAACCATTTTTAACATTCAAGTGACCTCATTGCAACCCAAATATTCTAATAACCCAGTTTGTCCTGAAAAAAATGATGTCCATATCTTGACTGTAGACAACAGGGTTGATGTTTTACAAGTTATTATAAAATAAATCCAGACGGACAATGAACTGTAAAAATGGCCTTATGGTTCAGAGGGTTAAGTTGAGATGTACACTAAATATTTTATTTAACTGCTACTTCATAAACAAAATGCTGGTAAGTTTTTGCAGAACAAATGTTATGGCACTTTTATTCATATGGCAGAACATAAAAAAAAAATTGCGCTATATACACTACTTTTGAATTCATTATTTCATTTTGCGATTAAAAAAATGTAATCGCTGCCCAGCTCTTTTTATGTTGTGTGTGTGTGTGTGTGTGTGTGTGTGTGTGTGTGTGTGTGTGTGTGTGTGTGTGTGTGTGTGTGTGTGTGTGTGTGTGTGTGTGTGTGTGTGTGTGTGTGTGTGTGTATTTATTAGAAAAATGATGACAGCAAAATGTGTGTTTGATAGCTTGATGTGTGTCTGTTGGTCAGACGCAGTGATATCTTGCAGTCAGTTGTGGCTCTTCAGGTGTAGCGTATGCTGTCAGTTTAACAAGATTGGATTTAAATTAGTGAATAAGATAGCTGTTACAAAGCGAGAGCCGAAAAAACCATCTAAATAGGGACTTCTGCAGGACAACACAGCTAGGAACATGTTTTCCCCCCAATTTCTTTTTTCAATTTTTGTTTTCAGAGTGGCAACCCACAGAGCTTGTAAAACAAATCTTTTTCTAATAGGAAGCCTCTAGGGCTGCAAAGGAGCATGGTCGATACAGAGAGACACACAGAGGGCTTTGAAGATGGCCTACCTCTCTGCCTCCATTCAAATGAAAAGGCAAGAGAGGGGCCCACAGGGACAGAGCCGGGCTAAGTTTCTATAAACACTATCTACATAACACATAAGATGTCCCTGTGTTTGATGTGACAGCGTCCAGATTAACTCACATTAGGGAGAACAACAAAGCCCTGGGTGCTGCATCCTCTCTTATTGCCTGGAAGACAGGAAGAGACACAATGTTTTTCAGACTGACTCAGAAACAAGGGCATTCAAAAACACCAATTTAAGCATCTAAATAGAAACACATTTATAGTTTAATGCTTTGCACATGTTGTCAAAACATTTTTGTAGTCACATATGCAAAGTCTCCCCCCACCCCATTTTAAACTGTGCATTTTTTGACATCTCACAGACATTATTTGCCATTTGGAGCTATCACATTTTTGTGAGACAAATTATGTGTTACCTGTGTGTTTGACATTCTAAGTGTCAGTGTTTGGTTTGACTAATGGGTTTCTTCAGACAGAGAGGTGGGGGGGACCTCTTAGTGTCACCATGTGAATTGCAAACACAATGAACAAAATAGATGTCCTTATGGTTTTTAAGTGTGTATTATTCTGTTGCTAGCTTCCTCAGTGATGGGTGGACAGAGGTTAATAGAAGACATTGGAGATGTGTGCATGTTGTGGTGGTAATGTCCTGGTCTGACATATTGGGGACAAACATTATTCAGATGATCTTCGAATTTGATCTGACTTAGAATAAACATGCACATAACAGCTTATTGGCACTGTCCCGCGGACGGGACTTATCTGTTGCTGTGGAGTTCCTGTTTACTCCACTCAAACGTTTTCATGAATTGCAAGCATTAAATCTTCATAAACATGCTCATGCAGCACACCATTTGAAAGCTTAGAGTCTCATGATTCGATTAAGCCCACACGCAAAGCATAAGATGATTTATAGCAGTTAAAATCCTGTTATGAAGTTAAAGAAAATAAAGGAATGCAGAAATATACTGTGCCGCTAATGTCTAAAGTCGAGTGTGTGCATTCCTACCTTTTTCCTCGTGTCTTTCTTCACAGCGATGAAAGATGTGTTTACAGTAGTGTTTTCAAACTTTTACAGATGCTTGATTTGGACGGAAATAGAAAACCTTCATTCCAACCTCTGTAGCTAGTGTCAGTAAGGCCTAGAATCACACTAACACTTGTAACAGAAGATTGTTAGCTGAAGAGTGTTAGCTTCTCAATGATCTCAGGCACATCCCAGAGGGCCAAAGTATATGGGAGCTGTATCACTTTTATTTTGGGCGTTTAGACAACATTAGGACAAAAAAGCATGTCTTTTCAAGTTTTTTTTAAGAGGTTAAATTTAAGTGATGACATCGTTAGTTATATTAATTCAGAATTTACTTGATTGGATATATTTGTCACCACAAACCTACTACAAACATGTCTGGGTTGAAATTCATTATAAAAGTATTCCTGTGTTTTGAATGTTTACATTAAACTAGCATTACTGAGAGTCATACATACTAGTAATTGGGGAAGGACAGTATTATCAGTATTATAATTTGACATTTACTGGAATAGTATTGTAGTGATATGATCATGTTTGATTACCGAAATTATTGGTTTTAACAGAATTGGAATGTTTCTGTTCTACATTTATAAACAGTGGGACACAAAGGTGGGATATTTCTGTTAAGGATGTCACGAGAACCGATACTACCGATACCTTCCGATTCTAAAATTACAAAAAACAGACGATGCCCATTTATTTGGTTCACCGTAGGCACCGTTAGCGACAATGCCAGTGTTAGCAGCATTGGTGCTGCGCCTCTTCTGGAACTGATGGGGGCAGTTTACGCGTCAGAGTCAATACGAGTCCATACATTCAGAGGAAGGAGGTCACGAAGAAGTGGCCAAAGTCACGTCCTTCTACTTCTGGTACATACAAGATTCAACTCTACCCGACCTAAAAAACGGCATGTTCACTGCAAACTTAGGGTCCCCTATTTTTGATTCACAACCCCCCTCTCTTGGCTTCAAATAACTCTTCGTTGTCGGCTACGCTGGCCGTTGTACACATCCGTGGCTCGCTTGCCTAATCCAGTAACGTTAGCCGTCAGCAGGGTTAGCATGGCAGCGTTAGCCATGGTGAGCCAGTACCAGTCGGGATCACTTTACTAGCAGTAGTTGTCTCAATTGTGTCTCAGTTGTTTTTGTGAGTAACCAACTCGGCTACTCTAGCTACAGTATATAAGTCAATGTGAGTACACAAATGTTGAATCGACATAAAATGCCCGTCCCTTGCAGCCGTGATAAATTAGTCTGAATCTAGTGCTTGTCTGCTACCTGTTAAGGAGGAAATTAGCCAACTTGGCCTCCTTTTGGACTCTAACCTGAAACACAGTTGTTTTTGCACAGTACCTTTTGAAAAGATTTATGTTGTTCCATGCTCTGTTGCACATTGACAGTTTGATATTTTTCTTGTACATGAAATCTTATAAAATCTTGGGATGCACCAATCCTACTTTTTCAGTACAATACATAAGCTGAGATCGGGCATCAATCCGATACCAGCTGTATTCTCTGTGTGGAAGTAACTGGGATCATTCTTTTAATTGTAAGGCAATATCAGCTTTCCTAACTTTGTAAAACAAAATGTTACAGATAAATAAGTAGATATTAGGGCTGTAACAATTATTTATATATATATATGCTAACAGAGGTGTAACGTTACGAATGGCCGCTGTTCTGACTCTGGTGCCTGGGTCTAATTCCTGACGGTTCAGTAAACTGCCGTTAGCCTCCTTGGCATCGGAGTTAGCTAAGTGCTGGCCAGGCTGGCTGCTAGCTGGCTAGGGGCTGACTGTGGATTAGGGCTGCACAATATGAGGAAATGATCTAATTGCGATTATTTTGACTGACGTTGCAATTGTGATATGTTTCACAATATTTGAGGGAATGATAATTTTTGTATAATTATTCTCAATGTCATTGAACCGCGTTGTTAACCGTGGTAAAAAAAATCATACTAAAAATAATTGAGCGTGTTGAATGATGGCGTAATCTTATGTTACCCACTAAGAATTAGCTAGCTAACGGTATAGACGTAGCATTAGCATTAGCTGCTTGTCAACCAGCACCTTTACAGTAGGCACCAAAGCACTTTTTCTCTTTGGTCGCCCTACACGTGGGAAGCAAAATTGTCCATTACTGTTACCATTACCATTATTCTTATGTCTCTTTCCAAAGAGTTAATGAAACACTGAAACGATTTTGGAAACATTATTTTAAAGTACAAAAAAATCTTTGGATTTGAAATCAATAACTATCAATAAATAAGGTCTCTGTTGTATTACTCTGTTGCAAAGTGGATGTAATCAATGACAAATGATACCATGTGCCAGAAAAAAAGTTGTATCACATTTACTGAGTATAACTCTCCCCCTTACTGAATTGTTGTTTATTATTAAAATTATAAATCGTTCACCAGAAACCTGGTAAAGGATTTTCAGAATTTACAGGAATTACAACTCAAGTGTAAACCTTTTAAACACATTGGTCAAAAATTAACGGGAATTAAAATCCCATTATATAATGTACTTAGTAAATAAACAGAGTTGATCAGCCCCATTGTCATGACACCGGATTCCGCTATTTATGTCAGTATCGGCCTGAAATCCGATGTTACACATTATAACGGTTAGAAATGATTCTGTCACTCATCTCGATTAGTCTGCTGATAATTTTATGATTAATGAATTAATACTTTAGTCTATAGAATGTCAGAAAATAGTGAAAAATAGCCATTACAATTTGCCAGAGTGAACAAAACCTTTTCAAATTGCATGTCTTGTGTCTCTGAACACGGAGAGTAAAACCTTAAAGGACCAGTGTGTAACGTGTTTAGTAAATTGGTGTTGTTCACAAACTTGTCCCTTTCATGAATATTTACCTCCACCCTCAATTTCAAGTATTCCTATCGGCTTGAAATTTTACATTTGCATGAACTGGTGTAGACGCTCCATATTCATGCGCCATCTTGAAATACGTTAGCCAGTAAGGGACATACAGTTTATACTGCTCCGCCTTTTGCTTTTTTGATGTCACATGATAAACTCCCAGAAACATGGCGGACCACACGTATTCAAAATCCAGATTTCAGGAACAGGAGTCATCTTCTTCGCCCAGAAAAAGAAAAAGGATATTGAAAAGAGCAAAAGACAGGCTTTTTGAAGCGTGAAGGCTACCGTAGCTGTAATACGTACTTTCAACTGTACGCGAAAGAGTTGATTTTGAAATGTGATCTCAATGCTAGACGGGAGAAATTCCTACACATTGGACCTTTAAGGCCGTTTGGCTCTGACTGAGAATCATTAGGACAGAGTGAATCAAATTACCATCACTGCCTCAAATGAAATGCCTTTGTTTGACTGTTGATCACAGCGGTTGGGTTATTTAGGATTGCCATGGGTTACAGGATGAAGGCAGTTTTACTCTCCTGTTGAGAAACTGTGGAAATGGCTTCTTCCCTTGAGCCAAAATGGGTTAAAATGGGCTCTAATGCCTCGCCTCGTCCCTTTGATGTTATAAATATGAATAGACTAGGGGCTGTGGTTATTATTGTATAGAAATCTTTTATTTATTTATTTATTTTTTTAGATGTTTGAGAATGTTTACGGGGAGGATCACTGAGTACATTTAATCAATGTATCTGTATCTCTTTGTACTTTGCTTCACTAAACTAGGCTAGTTGTTGTCTTAATATTGCAGAGCTGTGTTAAAGTAAAGCACTGCATCTTAAGCTTTCACCAGCCCACACGCTCCCACGTCAAGCCCATATATTTAGCAGGGGAAAAAGCTTTTTTTCTTCTCCATACGCTGTGGTGCGAGAGGTGCACGGGGGTTCTGAAATGTTTGTCTTTGTTCTCCTGGCAGAGTTTTCTGTGTGTGGGCGTTCACAGTTTCTAGGAGCACCTCGGGAATGCGTTTCAACAGATGGAGGTTTTAACTGGAGTGCTGGCTTCCAAAATCAGTGCTATATGCTTTTGTAGCCTGCTATTTTAATTTGTTTGTTTGATTGATTGTTTGTTTGCTCATGTGTTGTTGTTTTCCGGCAGGATAATCACAGGGTGTGCCGACAGAAATTGGAGTTGCAATTATGTTGTCATGTAGCTATAGTTTTAAGCTGCTAATCAAATACGTGTGACATCTGACACAGTACGTCATGGTTGGTGCTGTTTTCCTATCACTACTGATTAGGGATAATATCTTTTAAAAGGTTTAACAATGGCAGAAACGGTGAATGCCAGGCACCACAATGTAACACTTCATTGCAAGATTCACTGAAAGAAAACCGTAGTGCTCTCTGCTGGCTGTGGTGCTGTCCATGGTGCTGAAATGGCCAGCAGCAAAGGCACCATGTCTTTAAACATGTCTGTTTCTCTTTAGTATGAATTATGAATGTGTGCAATTCTCTAGTATAATATAAACTTCTTTTTTTTTTCTTCTCCATCTGGTCTTTAGTAGCAGTAATAAAAAGAAAGAGACAATAAGTAGTACAGGTGGACGGGTTTACACTTGAATGCATGTGATCTGGATGAAATGTGTGTGATGCATTATGAAATATGCACATGAAAGAAAATATTTTTTGCAAGGCAAAACAATTCCTACCCCCTTAGGGCAAAACCGCAGCATGTTATGACACCGATCGAGTAGACTGCTTTCCGTCTTTTGTCTAAAACACATTTCTTATTCGATTTGACAGCCTCAGAGAAGAGTAATTGCTTTTCTGACCTGTAATTTTAGCTCAGCCTTTGTATAAACCAGAATGCATACCTTTTGATTTATGGCTTTTGTCATGCTGCCGAATTTTTTGAATTACCTGAACCCATGTGGGCCTGGCTGTAACAGTATTTTTCAGCTCTCTCTGAGCTATTGACAGGTTAAACATTTTTGGTCCGGATTTTGTTTTGTTTTTGTTAATGAGGGCTTTGATGATGATACATGCTTCTGAGTGCTCTAAATCAAAGGGGATATGCGACTGTATATGTCTATGCTTATGCTGTCTTTATGGTTAGATATATTTTACAGTCCTGTCTGAAAGCACTCTAACTCTTTCTCACCTTTTCTCTGACACTCTCGTCTTTTTTTCCTACCTCTTTTCTAGATATATCCATCGCTGTGTCTCTAAGCCATTTTTCTCCTCACTCAGCAGTGGTGGCACTCCTTTCGGGACTGTGGGTGCTAGAGCGCCGCAGGCTTCCCTGGAGCCAGAACGTAGCCTACAAACCCTGTGTCTAAGACCAGACATACTGCATTTATATTAGTCCTGCTTAAATAAAGGACAGTGATTCAATATCTAGGTCCTGTATCAATGGGCGGTACAAAGAATCTGTTCTCCTACATAGCCATTCCAGTACCATATTGTATAAATGATTATTTAAACCAGTGGATGTAAAGCTCAATTCCCCTGACCTGCGCCTCTTAATACTTTGTCTTAAATGTTCAGCACATAGTATATACTGTATAAAATGTGTAGCCCAGAGAGTTTAGAAACCAAACAAATAGGTCACTGTTATAGTAATGTGCTATAAATAGTTGTGTGTGTGTGTGTGTGTGTGTGTGTGTGCAGGATAGTGTGTTGCTGTGTGTGTGTGTCAGGGATGTTCTGTCTAAATTTAGGCTCTCAGGAGAAGAGAGCAGTGAGAAGATCAAGAGAGTGAAGGAGGAGTGAGCCCCAGCTCCACAAGCTAATGGTTTAGTGTTTTTAATAACTTGCTTGGGAGGTATCTCCCGCTGTAATATATCTCTCAGTAGCAGATAGCCCTTCCATACATTGCCAGGGTGTCAGAGACTTGCAAACAGCTGAATATAGCGTTGGCTTTCCAATAAACCGATATTATTAAAACATCTGTCTAATAAATAAGGGCTTTAATCTGCCCCACCTTCCTGTTTAGACCTTATGCAGAGCTGGAATGTAGGCACAGAATCAGCAGGATAAAGTAGTTCCTGACAAGAATGACTACAGACAGGGTTATTTATTAATGCACTTTTGCTAACCTATTCTCCAGATCAGACTTGCTTGCTCTCTGTGCATAATTTTTCAACAGAGGCTAATTAAAATCTAGAACTGCATAAAGAGAACAGATAGGAAAAAAAAAATGCATTCACTGGATTATGGATATGAAATAACCATTTTGGTGTCCATTTAAGCTTATGCTTTATAATTAGCCAAAATGGTTCAATGCCTTCATTTTAATCCAGCTATTTTCTCTTCTAATTTGCCCCGTTTTTTACACTCATTCACGTGGAAAGCCCCTTATTCTAGTACATTTTGTTTTAATGCAGAGAGACAGCTCTGTCCTTTATACTCATGCCCTGTTCGTGACAGATAGACCCCGAGCTCTACACAGCTGGTTACAGCTGGTGCTACGTGCACAGGCTTTGTGATCAAGAAATGTCACTACCTTTTAGTATGTTCAGATTCTTTAAATGCGTTGTACTCTAATACCCCTAAAAATGGACTGTAAGTGGATATGGATTCTGACTGAGAGGGTAATGCATAATGCTGACAGGGGTGATATACTGCATGATGATTCAATGCACAGTAACACAAAATCTTAGAATCCAATTGATTTTATTACTTATCTTCTTAATATTCTGCATTGTCAGCATCACATACTGCTGTACTTGAGCGTTTTGATACTTGCTTAGCATTACTATAAGCTTTATCATCTCATACAGTGTCAGTGCTCATTCATGGCTCCATGTTCTACAGTCACATTTCAACAGTGGATCCAGCTCATGTAAAGCATAGCTGAGGCGATGAGCGGCCTCACTGGCTTTGCTCTTGCTGTAGAAAGCCATCCTTCTTTTGACCCAGCAGAGACAAACGGCACACATAGTGGTCATTTTTTACTCTGCTTTGATGTACCCGCTCAGTTTCCTTGAGAAGAAAGAGCAGATTGTTTGTTTTGCTGAGGCCTCTTTCATTTTGCACGGGAGAGAGAGACCATTAATATTGTCTTGCCATACTTCTTACACACTGATAATGCAGGCATTGCTTGAAGATGAAAAGAAATAGTGCATTACTGTCACCCTGGCAGATGACACATGAAGCTCTCACTGGGTGCCTGCTTTGAATAGCCTGGATCCTATAGGGGTAACAGAGGCATGGAAGAAAAAGGAGAAAAAAACAGGGCTGCTGTGTGGTAAGAGAGGAGGAATCAGGTTTCAGATCACAGGACAATGAACGAAGGAAAAAAAAAGGTAACATCAAAATAAACATTGCAAAAACAACAAAGAAAGCCACAAAGGAGTTGCAGGAAAATCACAATATTTCTTACTTCCCATAAAGATGATACAGAGACTGTGCCTGTCGACAGCCTCTTCTGCACAGAGTCAGTAAAACACAAATCAGTGCAGGGAGATTCTTTTTTTGCTGCAGTCAAGAAGTCCTAAATATTGGAGGCTGGTTAAAAGCAGCACATTGTCGTAAATACTGATGTTAAAAGTAAATGCAACGTTTGCCCTACTGAACCAAACCTAATTTGCAAACTAGGACTTATTTCTGTGAGTGATTTTCATTTGAATTAAAAAATTTGAACATTATGATCCAAATATTTTCAGTTATTCAGCAGTTTGCGTGCACAGTAGACCTCAGAAAGAGGTTCAACTCAAAAGCATCCCATTCCTTCCTTTTATTCTCACCTTGCATTATACTTTGTTCATCTGTAATGCTCCAAAAGTGATATCAGTAAATAATACATCAACAGAGAACAGTGAATTCAAATCTAATTGTCATAGTTCTGTATAAACTTGGTAGCGATTAGTACGTACCAGGACAACTTGAAATTGCAATATACATTTTAAGCTTGTTTACCTTCAGTGTTTCGTTTTTTTGTCTGTTCATATGGCTATATTCATAGTATATTTTTGCTTTGTTTCTGTGAATTAAAAGAGAGTCCTAGTGAAGTTTTGTCACATTCAGCCAGACTATGATATTGAAGCAAAAAAGCTTTTTATAATTACATTTTAATGATGTGATCCACAAAATGTAAAGAAGTAGCTTTGAGTGGAAATACGCAGAACATTAATGAATGGGTGCCACATAAAAAGTCTGTTTGATATGTACTATACTGCATGTATGCTGATAAAAGAGGCTTCTATTTTACATTACCTTGTACCTCCTACAGTACCATCTGGCTTAATGCAGGCAAAAGCGATAATGACAAAAATGCCAAATATGTCGATGGCTTTGAACTATTTCATTATGAAACTGAAACTCACACTTGTCTGTGCGTGGGTACTGTATGCTAGACCCAGGGTAAATATATTTCAGAAGTATGAAGGCATATTCAGTGTATAAAAAGCAATTTATACCCTCAACATTTCACAGCCTTAAAGTCTGTCTTAAGTTATTATCCTCCATTTTTATTGTTCTCTCTCTCACTCTGATTTGATACTCCAGCTGTCTCTTTCTGTCTCTCTCTGGGCATGTGACCTAGCAGCAGACTTGTGGGAACTGTAGTGATGCTGTCAAGCTGAAAGCCTCCCCAGAGCTTCAGAGGAAACAGCAGAAGCAAACATTAGAACAACCCAAAATGTCGACACAAACCCGTGTATTTGTCAGGCTGACCTGGATTTGCTCAAAACAGCACTCAGTCTTACCATAGACAACTGTCACCACACAACATATTGCTTTTTGAGAGATAGAAAAGCAGATGGGTTTGACATTGTTAAGTGTAGTTTCCTTCTTCAGATGCGGCTGCGCCTGCTCACATATCTGCTGGAAGACCCTCAAGGCTATACATTATTAAGAGCTAGAAAAACTTGGTACAATAAACACGACTTCACTGTTTAAACGCAAGTGGAGGTGCTACTTGAATTTAAAGTGAATAGGTGGAAGTCTCAATCATGCACGCACACTGTTTTGCACAGACATGCTCATATGTACTCAATCAACCTTCCATTATTGTTAGAAACCTAAAGTGAGAATGGAAAACACAAAGAGTGCAGCAGGGAAACATTTTCCAAATCCCCCCTTCAGTTCTCTTCCATTTCACTTTCCACCCTCTTTCACCCGACACCCACAACACTCCCACTGCCCAACCCCCATTCTCACTTTTGCCTCAGTGGCAAACCGAGGTTTATTTCCCTGGTGGAAATATTGGCCTGTCAGTCAGATCAATTGCCAGTGTCCAGGGCACTTCATGGTTCCTCTAATTATAATCCTGTGCAGCTGGCGCGGGCCCACGTAGCTGTGGGGCAGCCATTGTAATAGAGGCATCACTGGGCTATAGATGGATAGAGCCAAGCGTCGGCCAAAGCCTTGCAGTCATTGCTCGCGTCAGTGGTGAGGCTTTACTCCAGCAGTCAGAGCAGGGGCCAGGGTGTCTTATCTGGCTCCTCCATGCAGCTCGCTGTATGCTGAGGGAGTGCATTACCAATTCTCTACCCCCTCTCACTCCTCTTCCTCCCCATGTGCTGCTCGTCACTCCTCACATCCTTATGAGAAGTCTAGGCACTTTGCCATGTTCGCGTGTACAGAGAGGGGTGCCGTCTTCTCAGCAATACTGCACCCTGGATGGCACCAAATTATGGCTTTGGTTGCTCTGGAGAGTATTTAAAGTGTGCGTGTATGAGTGAAACTAGTTTGTCAATAGCTCACATGCAATTTTATTTATTCTCATGAATATTCTGGAATCAGTGTGAAGTCGTGGCACCGAATAACCTTCAGTTGTGTGTCTGACAAATATTGCCTCATATTTTCTCCCTCCAAATAGTGCAGCGCTCTCTCACATCCCCACCAGAGAAAGTGTGAATACTATGTAGAAATGGCACTCCGCCGCCCCCCTCTCCTCACTGGCATTGTGCGATTTTCATCTCAACATGCTGAAAGAGGTGTGAGAGAGGAGAGTTTTCAAGAGAGGGAGGGGTGAGAAAGACGGAAAGGAAAGAAAAAGAAAATGAGTGGAGCAAATGTGAGGATGAGCAAAAGAGAATCAAATGCAAATGGGTGGGGGCGGATAGTGAGAGAACGAGGCAAAGAGATGTGGTGGAGAAAAAGAGACTATTGTAATGCTAAAATACATTAAAATGAGAAAGTGTGCATAGGAAACAAGTGGGGAAGAATGTGGAGTGTATAGCGAATAGGAATGACTGAGACAGGGAGGTGTGAGACAAAGAACAACAAAGGAAAGAAATGAGGGATACCAGGAGCAAACCAGCATCTGAAATACACAAACGGAGTTATATAAGCAGATGCTGCTGCTAGGGAGCTGTGGGCTTTTGCTGGAGACAAGGCTTTCTGTCACCGGAAGGGGGAAAGGGGACAGAGAGAGGGCAGATAGACAAGACATAAAAACAGACTGAAATACTGAGAGACCTAAAGAAAATATAAAAAAAATAACATTAGAGGCAGAGTGTCAAGGGTGGCAGGGGGTTTGACGAAACAGACTAGAAGGCTGGCCAAATAGCCAAGGCTGGAGAGAAAGTAGAGAAGAGTGAAAAGGGGGAATGCATTAGAGAAAAGCAGTAAAAAGAAGTAAGAGGAGTGTGTGTATTGCTAGTATGAAAAAAGTAAAGAGACTATTAGGATGTACAGTATATGTGCAACAGAGAGTCCCAGGAAGTGAGTGGGTCGATGAGGGTTTAAATGACTTAGAAGGAAAACTAGGAATGTGTGTCCTCACTGGAATAGTTGTGTGTGTGTGTGTGTGTGTGTGTGTGTGTGTGTGTGTGTGGTGTGTGGTGTGTGTGTGTGTGTGTGTGGTGTGTGTGTAACCTGTGAAAGCATGTTTCAAACCACTCAGGCAAGCTAAGCGTAACTCCTGTTTTATTAATAATTTAGATATCTTGTAATACTCTGAAGCATTAAATGTCCATGTCTGTAGTTGTCGATGTTTGCTCATCATGCATGCATCTGTGTGTGTGTGTGTGTGTGTGTGTGTGGTGTGTGTGTTTTAAATGTGTGACACTGTATCACTCTGTGTTGTGTGTGTGGTGTGTGTTGTGGTGTGTGTGTGTGTGTGTGTGTGTCGGTGTTTTGGCCTCGAACATGAATTTGCTCTGCTGTTGGGAAGGAGGGAGCGAGGGTATTTAAGCTGCATGGTCTGGCAAACCAAATAGACCATGAAAGGGAAAAATAACAAAATCTGATCCCCCCCTATTCCCCAATTCCCAGCGGATCACAGACTGCAGCTCTAGCCCACTCTTCACTCCATTCCTTTGTGTTTCAAACCAGTGCCTCCCTTTGCTTCCCATTATCTTCTATTTCATTTCATAAATTTTTGGGGGAGCCTTGGTAATGTTTTCCTTTACTGCACTACATTTCTTCTCTTCTGACCACCTCCCGTCATCCTCCCTCCCTCCTTCTCTGTCCTGTCACCCCCTCTATCTTGACTCTTGGTCTGTCAGAGGTGTGACAGGTGTGTCACGGCTCTCACTGTCACTCTCTCAACTTGGTGACCTTTGCCTCAGAGATTACTCCGCTCACAGCTCTCTCCTTGCCAGCTAGGATTGACAAGATTGCCTGGCAACAAAAGCTCCGGCTGATATGCTGTGACCATGCCACACTGTCGGCTTCCAGTCAGCTGCCCCTATCTCAATCTATCACTGATTTGAGATTGGGCTGTGAGTGTGCTTGTGTGTGGGCTAGTTCATATTTATGTGCTGATGTGTGTACCCCCACAAGCTTTTAGATTTCTCTGTATTAATCATCTGTCCCTAAAAGAAAGGAAAGGGGAGGCGGTGAAGGGATGAAAGTGACAAAACTGAAGAGGACGAAAACCATGTAGAAATAGAGGCATTGGTAAGAAAAGAAAATAAGAAGATAGAGCAACAATGGTTAGAGAGAGTAAGAAAAGAGAGATGAGTGAGAAAAAGGATGGGGGGGTGTGTGTGTGTGTGTGTGTGTGTGTGTGTGTGTGTGTGTGTGTGTGTGTGTGTGGTGTGTGTGTGTGTGTGTGTGTGTGGTGTGTGTGTGTGTGTGTGTGTGTGTGTGTGTCAGAAAAGATGCCTATAGAACTCTCAACCATTGTTTCTCCCAGGGTGAGCGGTGTATAATCACTCAGCCTTACCACAGTAATGACACCATCTGGGCCCAAGGAAGACGGCAGCTTCTCTCCAGCTGAAAAATGGATCGCATAGATCCAAGGCGATTAGAGCATCAGCTGTACACGACCTACCCTCAGATTGAATTCTGCCAGCAAATATATACAGTAGGTGTTGGTGGGAAGTCTCTACCTGCGCCCATAACAAAAGTTGGGAAGGTTATGTGTATAAGCAACAAGTGTATATGTCCTGGAGGTGTTTTTATGTGAGAAGTGTTTGCTTTTTTGGAATATGCAATTGTTTTTAGGTGTGTAGACTGTATGTTTGGGGCATTGTGTTTGCATATGGTGTAGCTGTCAATGTTTGAGGCGTGCTTGCTGAGTGAAGAAATTTCCCTTTGAACATGCAGGCGAGGCCTCTTTAGTCTGATTGGACATTGTTCCCCCTAATCCCCCCACCTTTTCATTTACCAACAGCAAATCCCACTTCAAGCCTAGACACATTGTTCCCAGAACATGGCTTTAAAACACTCAAATGAAATTCTGACATATTACTTCAGTCTCCTTTATTGTATCTGTATTGAAGCATCCATTTTAGTTTTAGACACTTTGTTTTTACATTATTTTTTGTGATGATGATGGTGCTGAATAGATAGAGGAAAACAAACATGACAATGATGTTTTTTTCAGTGACCTGTTGCCATGGCAACATTTCTCTATTGATCTAGCCAGCCCTCGTCTCCTTTTTCCATTCGCCTTCACTCTCACTTCGCTCTCACTTTTCCCGCCTCTATCAGTCACTCTTTAGTTACTCTCTCCATCCCGGGCCTCACTTGCTTTCCATCTGTCTGTCGTGTTCTGTCATGGAGATTGATGCCTTGTGTGGCTATGCTAACCCTCACCTGGTTCAAGCACACATTCTGCTCTTCTGTTCCAATCTGTCAGATTAGATCCACCGCTACCTGCCTCATCCATAAACATTTATTCAGAATTTAAATCCTAACCCCAGGCGGTGATTCAGTAAATACTTTGAAGTGCAACTGCATAACGTGATTGCATTATTAAATGTTCTTATGCCCAAATATAGACAAACTGCAGGCTAGGAACAAAAATGTACTTCATGCTCATTTCAGCTCATTTGAATTCATTCTGTAATCTATGATGCATTTGCCCCCTGACACTCTGTTGATAACATGCCATGCACATTTTTTCCCTTTTTATTTGTAGAACAGCTCTTGCGTCGACTTGCACACTATTTCGCTTGGAGAACTATGAAATTAATGAGTTGTTTTAAGGTTTGAACTACTGTTCACAATCTGTCTTCCAAGTAAGCACCATGGCATATACAAGTCACACTTGAAGGTAAAAAATAGACTTTACAACATATAACTTGCAATTAAAGATGATGTGGTTATTCTGTAGTATGACATGTATATTATTCTTTCATGTTAAATTAATTCAGAATGTGCTAATCTGATGCAAACAGAAATCTATTTATTTTGTAATTAAACCATGTGCACACGGACTTTTCATTTGCAATCAGCTGAGCCCTGATCACGATGACGGGGGAGTCACCCAAGACTGCTGAACATGTCCACTTATATTGCTGCATGTCTAAGAGCGCGCCTTTTTGTCCTGGCCAGTGGAATTGTTTTGTATTTCTTTTACACAAAATGATCTTAAACCTTAAACCCATCTCTATGTCCAGAAGGCATCTCCCTATCTTGAGATTATCAACGTGTGTTTATTTAATTTTCCTAATCAAAAGGCTTTTTGCGTCACTCTCAAACCAATTATTTAACCAAACAATTGCTTGTTTTGTATGGTGAGCATAGTAGCAAAGCTACACTTCACATGCACATGCATGCACGTGAACATTTCACACACTGGGAGTCGTCACAAACACACAGTCGTGCAGTACATGCAGCATTTACATTGCCACCCTATGCGCTTTCCTCATTTCTTTCTTTCAGACAGGACCATGACTAATGCTAGGAAAATGGCAGGGAATATTTTGAGCATGGAGGAGACAATTTTTTATGGTCCAAGGAAGAATACGATTTAAAATGGAAACTGCACAGGCAGCATGCAGACCTCCTACACAGTAGCACAGTTGTACAGCATGCATGTATGTGTGTGCACACATGTGTTTTGTGTGGGTGCATGGGTATGTGCTGCTCTAGGCCCCTAGTAGGTGGCTGATACATCATATTATGCCTTTTAAAGGACAACAGGCATCATGAGCTATAACACAGCTGATCTTCTGCCTCAACTACTGAGTACTGTACTAATATTCTGGTTTTATACAACCCTTGACCTCCTGTACTTGCCGGAACTATGCTCGCACATTCACAAATATGGATTAAATTCTTCTGTCAGCCTTAATTGGGTTATTTATCTTTCAATTTGTGATTCATTCTTGCCATGTTACTGTTAAGTAGCTGTTGTTCAGAGAGTATACCTTACATTGTCCTGTAGGGGTGCACCATTCAGAAAATGTCACGATTCAATATCAATTTTTAGGCTCAAGATTTGATTCAAAATTGATTTTTTTTTCAATTCAAAAAAACGATTCTCAATTAAAAAAAAAAAAAAGTATATACGTATATATATATAGTATGTAAATGTAGTTAGTTTTCCCATGATAATAGTCTGCACGCCATTACAAAATAAAAATGAAAATATATACATATAAATCGATTTTTGGAATTCTATTACACACCCCTATTATGCTGTCTTTGTTTCTGTCTGCGTCCCTTCTCCCATTGCTGGCTGTCTGCCTCTTTCTTCCTCATCCTGCCCTTCTTGCTTTCTTACCTGGATGACTCTTTACTCCTCTAACAGCCTTTCTGCCCGTTTTCTCTCTCCTCTGCTCGCCTGCACTCCTGCCTTACTCTGTGACTGCCTTCACAGTATGACAGCCCACTAATGAAAGCAAGATAAGCATGCCAAGCAAACTGTTCATTTCAAATTAGAAAAAAAAACTCCCTCACACATAAAAAAAATAAAGCCCCCCCCCCCACCCCTTACCATTGCTGTATTCCGCACTCCTCTGCCTGTCCCTAGCTAGCCGGAGCAAATTTGATTGGGTCCGGATAGGAAGAGAATGGCAGCAGATAAGGCACCCGAAACTGTCGCCAAACGAGGCCTGATGCAGCCGAGGATAACGGCCGAAACGCAATTATGCTGGCAGAATTCTCAAATTAAACCCCAAACACCAGTATAACACTGCTTCCATTGCCAGTCCTCCACCCCTCATCCCTCTATCCTTCCATCAGTACCTTTCTGTGAATGATGAGTGTCTAATCTCTGTAGGTACAGATCTCTCTCTCTCAGGTCTTAACATGGCTGTAATCACACCCCTCACCCCCTCACTCCCACACCCTCCCTCTTTACTTTCCAACCCTCCCCAGTCAGATGGACTGTGGCTGATAACAGCATCGCTGAAGAAACATTTTTCTCCCCCCTCCATGGAATAGGCCAGCACTCCTGTCAGCTTAAAGATAGTTACAGCTGTTTTCCTCTTTCTTTCTTAATGCGTTTCACACTTTCTCTGAGCATCTGTGAGGATGTAATGGGGGAATACATGTCACAGTTAACTGCAGCATGCATGATTTTGAGTCTTCCATTTCCTAGCCCACCAACAGTAAAGGGTGTAGGGCCATATTCCATTTTCTATTATACTCCCTTATGGCTCATTCATTAGAAAAGGCTTAAGGAATACTGTGGAAATACTGGACAGTTGTTCCCTCTGCCACTTAGTCACGACCCTTTCAGGAGGCAGTAGTAGGGCTGGAACATTTTCTGCTAATGACAGAGGGGCATTTCCCTTTCCCAATGCTCTCTGTCAAGGAAAATGGACTCTAATAATGGTGACTACTAGCACTGACAGTCAATAGAAAGGCCTGCCATTATCCAAAACATGGCAGTATCAATGTCTGCAAACACATTGGATTTATTTTGTTTGCCTTTTTTAATGTCAGACAGTTTTTCAAAGGTTCTTGGAGAGAAAAGTCTGTTTGAAGTAAAGTCCCAATCCCAAATTGTTCATTATTATTATTATAATTATACAGTAAAATGGAAACAGGCTAATGCTGTTACCAAAGTCAAACTAAGCCGGACTTGTCTTTAAATGGCACTGAAGCCATTATTATACAGGAGGAAGATGTCTTTAGTTGCAGGGATTGCGTCACAGTGAATAGGGGCGATGATCGGGTGTTAAGGGGAGGGCATTGTAGTATATAGGGGGCTGTAGTTTAGAAGAGGCCTAGGGTTGCAGTGGGGGCGAGTTGGGCTTGCGAACATGTAGTATTCTGCTGTTTCCTCTCCACCCGCTGTGAGGGCTGCGGCTGTCACAGCACTATTAGGGTGTCCGGGTCACCGCCTGCTGAGTGTTCCATTGTCAGCTGCCCGCTTAACAGACAGAGAGGGGAGAGAGGTCCAACCTCTATTGTGGCACCGTTGCAAAACAGCAGAGGAGTCGAAAAAAAACACAAAAAAAACATCTGATGACTGTATAATTACACAGTGAATGCAGTCCCTCCCCCACCAGCATTTTTCCTTTTTCTCTATTCATTCCCTTTCTTCCCCCCTGTCTCTTTCTTTTTTTCCAGTAGAGTGTTGCTAATTAAGCGCTTCCATTAGGCAGCCTGTAATTGGTTTGAAAAGTAATGACAAGCAAGTGTATTTACAAGGTAATTAGAATAAAGGCAGGCTTTGTGCTGATAATAATCATTTACAACTGCAGTAAAGGAGAGAAAAAAAAATCACTATTCTTTGACGGACAGGCGTTTCAGCACACTATATGTAGTTATTAATGTTTTATCCTATCAGCAAACACACTGCACTCCACACATAGACTGCCCTCATGTTGCTGCTGTTTTGTACTGTGTACAAATACAAGCCTTTCTTTGATAAATGGATGAGATTGAGCTAAATCAAAGACGACATGCTGGGTAGCTTTCTTCATTTCTTCCCTCCCTGCCTTCATGCCATCATTATGCTAAATGCACAGAACTGGTCTGTCAGCTGAAAGCTGGAGACTCTGCTTAGTTGGTGTGATGGCTTGAAAGGAAGACTTGGACATTGTGTTAGTACAATAATGTACAATTTTCCTCTCACAGCGGATTGGTAGGTAGATGCAACAAAGAGGGCAGGCTAAGAGAGGGAGTGTTGACAGAAAAAAAGATTGAGCGAGAGGGGGGTGGGGTGTGTAATGCCCATGCACTTGGACATCTCTGCCCTTCACTTTCCAGGCAACAGATGGAAACAGTGTATTAAGGCACCCAGGGGCAACCCTGGGCACCCTGGCATAGCCGCGGCATGGCCAAGTTCAGGGGGAGCAGGTGGGCATCTGTTCCATGCCCTTAATCGCTTGCCACACCCGCTATCCCTGTGGTGAGCTTTTTTTTTGCGTATATGTGGGTGTGTGGAGGGATGTATTTATATCTTTGTACAGTATGAGTATCTTGGTGTGTCCCCTTTCTGCTCCCTTCAGTCAGGGCTAAGGGGGATTTACTGTCTGGTTTCACAGACATAGGCCTAGGAGCTGCAGTACAGGAGCTTAGTCATTGGTTACCACCATTTTGTTCAGACCAATGCAACTAAGCGGATAACGTCACCCTAGCTGGACAAAAATGTAAGACCTGTGGCTTTGTCAGTCGGGAAGAACAAAATCAGACATTTAGCAAGACTTCTTATAGTTGCTGTCACCAATATATGACCATGAAGATATGCACACATAGATTTTTGTTGACATGTGCGATCGTTCTTATGGCGATGGGTAAGTCCATGTTCTTTAGGATCTTCCACTTCACTATTCTACACAGAGCAATGGTTGATGATGATCCTGATTTAAAGGCTTTAGTGGGATTTGGTCCAGACTATGGATCAAATGAAATTTAATGCAAACATTGTTGGTGATTAGATAAGACATGACATTGGATGATACTGTAAGTGGAACAGCCTTGGACTTAATGTGCCCCTATATCTTGTTGCTATTCCTTCAGAGACACATTAAATGACTGCAGACAGCTGCCCCTGCGTTAAAGCAGGAGTGAAGATTTTGTTCTCGTTGTCGGCTTGGACAAGTTTCTCTGCCTAGCTTTTAAATATTGAGTCAGGCTCTATAGCAAACATAAACAGCCTTCAGTAAATACGATTGGCAGTCATGTTTCAAAGCCAGGCTTATTCCATTAAGCTATTGATCTCGCTCTGCCTCGGCTTTGGCCGGGTACTGGCTATGAATACCTGTTTACTTTGCCCTGGCCCTGGGCTCTAGCTCAGTTTCATGCTACCTGTCCGTCTGCCCGTCTATCCGCCATTCTTACAGCAGGAGAACAACTTTTTTTAGACATCTCTCGACATGGTGCTAGTGCATAGTCGATAAACAAAGAGAAGCAGCTTGCAGTCTGCACAAGAAAACAGACATACCGCTTGAGCTGGCTACTGCAAAAGAGGTAGCTGCAATTCTGATACAACTAGAATACACTGTCTTTTTTTAGAATGTGAATGATGGGTGCTTATAGGTTATAATATAGACTGCTAACTCAAATGTTCATGTTTATAACTTTGTAACGCTGTCTTAATATTTTTCTCATGTTGCTGTTTAGGTCCTTAGTTGTCCGTCTATCTTTGTCTTTCTTTGTAGATTGTGACTCATTCCTTGTCATCGTTTTGTACACTATATTCATCTGCTGCCTTCTGGCTATATCTCAGTCCAAAAGGATCTGTATGAAAAAAAAGCATATTACTAGCTCTCCCTGCCCAAGCAGCCCACTTTATTGCTGTCAAACCAAGCTTGAGATTTGGTGGGAATCGGGAATTCTTCTCATCTCATGTCCCGCTCTGCCCTGTGCCGCTCTCCTGCAGATTGGGGAGAAGGGTGTTTGTGCGTGTTTGTGCGTGTGTGTCTGTGTGTAAAAGTTGCCGTTTCCCCCATGTCCTGCTGGTCATGAGCAGGGGTATAAGCAATGATACCTCACCACAACTCCCAGACCGCTGAGCTGTGTTGGTACAGATGGGGCAAATGTGTGGCCCCACTCCAGCAGCATCGCTCATAGCACTGCCGGACAAATTATGGACTGAGGAATGAAGTGCTACTTAGGAAAGCAAGACCACATCCCGATCTGATTTCTCTTGCGCACACATAAGTGCACTAAACTACACACACTGAGAAAGGAGACAAAAACAAACACAGGAACACACACACATGCACAGTTGCTGAGCTCTGAGGAGTAACGAAGCAAACAATGAGTTTCCCCAGTGCATTGTGGCTCGGCTGCCCTGCTTTAAATGTGAGCCGAGTCATCGGCACTTAAACGCTTGATTGATGGCAGAGAAGTGAGGATGATTGTGGGATATGCCAGCTCTAAATGACAAGCAATTACTCATTTTGTGTAATGAAAACCTTAACACCAATCATTGAAGCTTTACACCGTGTTAACACTTTATGTAATATTATAGGTTCCCTTCATCCACCCCTACTCCCACCCCCGCTGCCATCCCTCGGGTGTTGCAGCAGACGTTTACTAAATAACATAATTTGTAATGGCTGAAGTGATGGCACAACAGGCTTGCTAAGTGAGTGAGCAGAGACAAGTGTTTTATGGCTGAGGTTTTTTTTCTTTTTTTTTATTAAAGCAGATCTATGGCGAAGAGCTGAGAGTCCTGGCAGGTCTACTTATAGCAGCCCCGCAGACATCAGTGCCATTAGGTCTTCTGATTACCTTTCTAAATGTTTGCGCTGCGTTAGCCTAACACTCATTCGTCCAGCAAGGTGTTGCTATGGTAACCAAGACCTAATTATGTTTTTTCTTTGAGTGTATGTGTTTGTGTGCCTGCTTGCTGTGGGTGGCCCTCAGCTTTAGCCAGCATCTGTGTGTGTGTGCGTGTGTGTGTGTGTGTGTGTGTGTGTGTGTGTGTGTGCGTGTGCGTGCGCGTGCGCACGTTTGTCAACAGCTCTGTGGCGTGAGATAGTGAAAATGCTGTCCTCCTTTCTCCCCTCTTTCTTTGCTCTGCCAAGACTACAATTACCCCTGCACTCCTCTTCTCCACAAAATCACTGTAATTATCTGTAGCCTGCATGGGCACACTGGCTGGCAACAGGTGCCATGTGAATGCTAATCACCTCCCCCTTGGCCACATGCTATTCTTCTGCCTCGCCCCTGACAGACCAACTGTCACTGGCAGAAGGAAAGACACTCCAAAGCTGCACACTCCTTCAGAGTCGCATGCACGTGGACAATAATTAGGGTGCCCAAAGATGTTAAATTGTGGGTATGTCAAGTGTAGTTAAAATGTAGAGCTTTTGGTGTGTGTGTGTGTGTGTGTGTGTGTGGTGTGTGTGTGTGTGTGTGTGTGTGTGTGTGTGTGTGTGTGTGTGTGTGTGTGTGTGTGTGTGTGAGAGAGAGAATTATGGCATGGCAGCCTTTCCTCCTTATGGAAATATGTTAATATGTCTACATGAGCTTATTCTGAATAAACACACACACACACACGCACGCACCACGCACGCACGCACGCACGCACGCACGCACGCACGCACGCACGCACGCACAGGGTGAGATTTGACATCAATCCATGGCTTTAAATGAAGTGTGAAAAACAGGTCAGAGAGGACTTCCTGTCTTTATAAACAGCCTAAACGCTATCCAGATGTTCCATGCCTGTCCTGTCCCTACGAAATCTGCTCATGTCAGCGCTAAATGGCAAAATATAGCCTCTTTAAAGTGATATACACTAACGGAGGCAAGGACATCAGTACGTGCTACCTCGGCTGCTGCACTTCGACTATGTTCTGGTGTTAAAATGTCAGCCACTCCACCTGTATTTATAGTGCATTTTGGTGTCTTTTTCTTGAGAACTTTCCCAATGAATATGAGCAATATGACTTTATTTCTACTTTTGCCTGGCCATCTGTGCCAGGGATCAGCTGTTCTTTTTATAGACCACACCTGATATGACAGGGATACACAGGAGGATACACACTGGTCCACTCACTGTCATGTAAATATGGATTGAAGAAGGTGAGCACAAGGTGGGGAGAAGAATCTCGAAAGCCCCAGGCACCAGTATACAAGCTTTTTAGGAAAACGCTTGCTTTCTCTAAACAGCAAGGACAGCATGCACAACATGCTGCAATTCAAGAGCACAAACTGTAGACAATACAGTAGAAGTACTTAATCAGTGTGTTGTGGTCTGAAGTGGTGGATCAGGTGTCCCATGTTTGCATGTAGTTGAGTCTGTCCTGGCTGTTTGAGCCATAGTGTCCCGACTGGCTCCTCTCGCAGTATCCGAAACTGCTGTAAATGCATGTAAACGCCAGGACGAGGAATATTCAATGTAAAACATTTTGCTAACTTTTATTTTGAAGCAACACAACAAGAGCATCAACACAACTGTGGGAGAAGATCAAATCAATAAATGAATAAATTATGATGGCTCTTACTTTTAAGAAACCCCTGCACACAACACACACACACACACAACACACACACACCACACACACACACACACACACACACACACACACACACACACACACACACACACACACACACCGGACCACCATAGTGATCCCTGGCCTCCTCTTTAATGGTTGTTAGACACGCTGGCTCGACCTTTCCATCTCTACAAGAAAAAAGAAGCAGAAATATCGGGGACGACCGACTGTCTTCTGTCTTCTCATTCCGCCCCCTCTTCCCTGTTAACTCACCCATTATTCTGGACACAATCCTTTTGACATGGGGTCCACGTTCAATGTTTAATGCTGTTTGTTTTATATTCCTGCCTCATTACCTTATATAAAAATTTATGATGACATTCTCTACCTTCCATAAAATATTCATAAATGTCATTACTAATAACTTTCATAGATCATCTAAATTGATCCTTCTGTCTGCTTTTATCTATGCTGCCCGGCATTGATCCATTAGATTGGAGTGAGAGACAAGCCTGTCTCGTATTTGGTTATGTGTGGACAGCAAAGAACAGACGTACTTATGCGTATGTAATCGTGTGCTTGAGAACGTGTCTGTGTGTGTATGGTCTGAATGCAACAATAGATGGATCAGTTGATCTGGCAGTTTTCATAGCCCAAGCATGAATTTCTTCCTTTGCACATGAGACACTGATCATCTATATTTCCGTCACGCCACTGACAAATCTGTTCCTTTCCTTTAAACAAGGCGAAGGACTGTCTTGGTCCAGGTGGGGCTGCTGTTCCTGTGACTGTGAATCCACTCTTTTCGAATGCATTTAAAGGTTATTCCCTGTAAATGAATGTGTACCTTGTGTGGGAAGCTCTACAGCAGAACCAGGCGTGAATTCTTATCTTCTGGTCGGCCCTGATCTTTCATATATAATAGATTCCCCTCTCTCTCATTGCCTCGTGTTCCTGATGAAAATTCCAAATGTCCTATTAATCATTCACAGGCTAATTTCACTTACATGGCATATGCATTACATTACATACAGAACGTATGTATGACTAATTTTGCTAAAAGATAACAGAAATCATGAGAAGTCCTAATTTTTTTTCCTTTTCCTTTGACCTATCACTCTCTCTCCTCTCTACCTTTTTTTCTGTCTTCACCTATTTCTCATTTTCAATCACTCACTCGCTCACTCACACACCCACTGTCTCGCTCCCTTCCTTATCTTACTAGTTCTCATTATTGTATGGAGGGCCACTGAATTATATAATTGCACGTGTTTTTATTGCAATCATCATACTCATAACTTTGAAATCAAAGCCTTTGACTTGATAGATCACAGCATGGTTTCTTATCGTTTTTTCACGTTTTCCTCTGCTAATACATATCGTAGATGAAAAATTACTGGTCTACAGTATTCCTGTGTAGACTGGCATTTTTTATGTAGTATACTTCAATTATTCTATGTTGTATCTTTTAATTATTTATATGTGGCCATTCCCTGTAGTTGTTATTGGCATTATGGTAATAAAGAAATGGATATGCCAAGCACAACAGAAAAAAGGCAAAAGAGACAAGTTTTCACCTTAAGCGTTCATGCTTGGGAGGAAATGAGTGAGCCATATTGAAATGACAACAATTTGTTGTATTGTTGTCCTTGTCTGTTCCCTTGGATTTGCTGGTTGTCTGTTTTAATGATAGGCCTGAGCCTCAGATTGTCCTTCTGTCTCCTGTCCACCACACTGACACAGTGATGAAAGATGAAATGGAGATTGTGACTGATGCAATTACGGTGCCGTTGATTGAAGGAGAGGCCAAATTATCACCGCCCTGATTGGGCTTTGTCTGGACTGAGAGTATGCCACGCTCTGATTAAAGTGTCGCAGAAATGTGTGTCTGTGTGTCTATGCATGTGTGTGTTGGGCAGTGGAACGCTTTGCATAGTAGAAAGGAGAGAATACATTTTGTCATTGTTGACCTTCCCAAAGACAGTCCTGTCCTTCTTAACAAAAGCTGAATCTATGTTATATAGAAGCCGACCAATGAAGGCTTTTAAGGCCCGATATCGTTACAAATATTTGGTGATTTAAAATTCAGATATTCCGTTATATCATCTGATATATATATGTGTGTGTGGTGTGTGTGTGTGTGTGTGTGTGTGTGTGTATATATATATATATATATATATATATATATATATATATATATATAGAATATTGTCCTTTGAACAAAAACACAATAACAACAAAAATAGTCAGTTGCCAACAAGGACGTAGAGCGCCCTCTGGTGGACAAATGCCAACACTCATAACATGGTTGAAGGGTGTTTAGTCCGTTTTTATTTTATTTTTTAAATATTCATTTATTGACCATTATAAATGCCAATACTGACAGTTTGGAAAATGCATAATATCGGCCCACCGATATATCGGTCTGGCTCATATTTTATGAACATGTTTCATGCTTGTCTTTTATGCCTCTTTTTAAAGAAAGGTTTAGAATAATACTGCTTTTATTCTAGAAGGTCTTACGTCACCCAGGCTTACCTATTTGGACTTTTTGATTCAATCTCAATTCATATGAGCTACATATTGAATTTCTGCTGCAACATTTGTCTTGTACGACTGGAGGCCTCCTTTTGGTCTTTCTCCATCTATTTACTTGTTTGCAATAGAACCTTATGCTATTTCCATATATTTGTCTCACAGTGTCCACATGGTTTTCTCATGGATCCTTTTCTGTCTTAACCCCAACCCCCTTTCCCTTTCCCTGTTATTGGCCTCTCTCATCTCCTGCTTCACTCTTGCATCAGTCTTTTTCACACAGCTTGTGTTCAACTGAGCCCTAACTTCAAACATACATTTTAAAAGAACCGAAACTATCTCATGTAAGGGGAAAAAAAGCCCCTGAGTCTTATTTGCCCAGCACTGCCACACTCTCTCCCGCCCTCTCTCCTTCTCTCCATCCATCCCTCCCCATCCAAAATGTTGTTTGTTTATCATCATCGGAGCATTCTAGCTCCAGGTTGTTGCATCAGAATAAGCAGCCTGACTAGCACCAACACATGCGTGTGTGTGCGTGTGTGTGCATATGTGTGTGCGCGCGTGTGCGTGCGTGCAGTGGTGCTGTTGGTTCATTCATGATTTCATAGGGAGTTAGTTCATTCCTGTGGCTGATCCCAGGAGGCAGCTGCTGGCTGTAGACTATTGCAGCCTCACAGCATGGCAACATGGAAGTAACACACATCATGTAACTCACCCCCACCCTTTTTTCTACATAGGACCAACTTGGAAGGCTTCACTCTCTCTCAGCAGGAGCCTGATCCCTCCCTCTATCCCTCCATCCAGCCGTCCTTTCTTCTATCTTCCCCTCCCTCTCTATCCTCGCTCCTGTTGTAGACTGTAATACAAGGCCTTTAAATAATTACACACAGAAGTCCTCCAAAGCGGCCAAATGGGAAGCCATGGCTCAGTGAAATTTAACCCCTTTTCCACACTTTGCTTTATTCTTTCTGAAAGCAGGCTACTGATAGGCGAAGCTGTGATCATCTTGTATGTGTGTCTCTGTGCCTGTTAGCCTGGCTGTTTAAAACCAAGGCTGATGTAATCTATGGGAAAAACAGCTTTCTAGTGACAAAGTATCTGGCTGGAGATCCCCAGGCTTTATCTGTGAAGGGAATCTGTCAGCTGAGAGAGCTCTGAATGACAGGGTCTGAAAAAAAGAGGATGATCCTTACTTAAGAGTTTAGGCAGACCAGAGGTTGGGTTTCTCCATGGCTGGGCGTTACTTGAAAAATTGTGTAACTTTGGACACCTTTTTGTGATGTAGGGGAACCTTTTTTTCCACATGCCTTCAACCACTGTCCGGGCCCTGGATCGGCTCCGGCCTGCGGCCCTTTGCTGCATGTCATTCTCCCCCTCTATACCCTTTCCCTTCTTCATCTGTCCTTTCATTAAAGGCCTAAAATGCCCCAAAAATTATCTTTAAAAAAAAAAAGCGTTCTTTGCATTTTTATATTGTCATCAAGCAGCAAAGTACACCAACAAAACAAATATTTTCTTCAAACTACAGCTTTGTGTGGAGGCATTTAAAAAAAGAAAAAGAAAACTAGCATAAAAGTAACACTCACCCACTAGACACTCCAAACTAAGATCATGTGGAACAGCTATATATGGCAGAAGGTTACTGTACCATCAATAGTCGAGTTGCACTTTTCACCATCTCACCTGCCAAGTGTAGGTTGCTTTGGAGTTGGGTGCTGGGATTTGGCTTTGCCTAGGCTCCCACTGTATATACGTATGAAGAAGGTTGGTGGATGGAGCCTAGCTCACAGCTTGAGTCCTGTTAATGCAGATGGCTGCTTCTGCTGGCGTATGGGTAGGGTTTATGTGCAATGCCAATGAATATTTATGTGTTTAAAGCACATTTGTGGTGGGAGGCTCCTGTGGATATGAGAACAGGACTTTGACTCAGAGCCTTAGTGAGTGTCAGAGAGGTGTAAGGGGCATTGGAGTGTAGCTTTGGGGGATGAGTATTCCTATTCACCTGCTTTATGGGTTAAAATGGCTTTGTCTGTATCACTGGGACAGAAAACTGAATATACAATACATTTTACAGAAAAAGTGAGCGGGAAGTCTACCTTTCTTTTAGATTTTTAATACTATTTATAATGTAGTGGAGAAAGAGGAAGTACATGTGGCATACTGTAAGAAGAAAATATTAGCTATTGAACACATTGTGACATGTTATTAAAAGAAATCATAGTGAAGTTATTCACTCATTTAGCCTCAAAGGCATAGTCGCAACACCAAGACACAAACGTCCATATGTAAATAATAAGAAGTTGTATACAGTAAATAGCTCTTGATATTTTATTTAAACATGTCAGATTACACTCATGGCAGTCTGTTTTTTCACGTCATGTGGTGAAACCACCAAGGAAATGTTGAATTGATTCTCTAAGTAAAGTTGGCAGGCTTTGATTGCAATAGTGTAATAATGGAGTGTACTCAGCGCCTATTGTACTTCCCTATTGAGCATGTACTGTATACCGTACAAGGCCACCACTAATCAAATTCTCTCTTTCTCTCCCCCATGCCATCGTCTCTGGTGCATCTTCAACATCAGGTAAGAAATTGTTCTATCATTCCACCAATCAATAGCAATATGGCCTGTAGCGAGCTACACACTGACACCGTCTACACTCAAAGATTTAGATGTGTGCAAATGGCAGCCGTGGTATTTCACTCCCGACACCAACAATATTATCAGAGCCCAGGTGGAGCTGCACAGTAAATCCACCTCTCGTCCTTTTGTTTGGATCTTTTATCAAGACTGATACTTCCCACGTAATGAAAGCTATTTGGCAAGAGCTGTCGCTGTGTGGTGTCCTGGGAGGCAGCTAAAGATGCACTGGCTCCCAGTGCTCGACTCAGGCAGCCCCCCCCCACACACACACACAAAAACAACATATATATATATATATATATATATATATATATATTATATATAATATATATATATATATATATATATATAACTTATGTATTTTTCACATCACTTTGGTATATCATCCATTAATGTTTGATTACCCTTTTTAAAGATCAAGCCAAATACGCCCTGACCTCTGAACCATTGAGCTTGGACTGAGAGGAAGTGTCTCTCTGGTGATTAGCTGACATTAGACAGTTGATCCCTCCTTAAATGCCATCACTTTTTAATCAAAAATGGTTTTATTGACAGTTGGGGACATCCGAACACCCCTTATACCTCATCCTTGCAATCAATAGGCAGGCTCAGCACAATCTCTACCATCCTGTCCTTCATTTGCTCAGTTGCACTTCCCCCCCACCCCACCCCAAACTCTTTCTTGTTATTGCGCTCTCTCTCTCCTCTCTCCCTCCTCTCTCTCTCTCTCTCTCCTCTCTCTCTCTCTCTTCTCTCTCTCCTCTCTCTCTCTCTCTCTCTCTAACTAAGGGCTCTCGGAGGGCCACAGCCCAAACTGCTGGCCCTGTCTGTCTATTAATAAATGGCATTAACCACCTGGCCCTTCTGGGACTATTCATTTTAAAGATGAACTACCTTAAAGTACAACACAATGCCGTCTCATTTTTACTGCTTCCTCATTACTGCTCAGGGCAGCTCAAGACTCCTCACCGACCCTCCTCCTCCGCCCTCTTATCTCACCATCCCTCTATCTTTTCATCCTACCACTCCCTTCCCTCGCTGTCTTCAGAAGCAAAAGGCGACCAGAGCATTCGTAGCTAAATCAATACCAGAACATGAAAAATGATTATGATAACAATGGAAAGAACATTGCCTTTTCTCCAGATGGATTTCTAATTTTACTAAACTCCCATCAACTCAATGGTTTGGCCTTTGAATAGCTGGAGTCCCAATTCCCAGCTCTGTAAATGCACTTACAGCAATTGTGATGACAAATCTAGGCCTTCCTGCGAAAGTGTTTTATACTTATATAATTACCATAATAATCAAGTTTATTGTTGAGTGGCGTGCTATTCCATACCATGGGCTTTTCATTCATAGCAATTACTGTTTTAAACTTGCTACAGTGACTATGTATCTGCACAACAAGCTGCCCAGGCCAATTTACTTTGATCCATGACAATGTGGTACACCGCTGGCCTTCTAAATCGTTTACAACATAACATATAGAGCCTGTTCTCGGTTTTAATTACTCTCGCTCTAAATAAGCTCCAGTATAATGCTTACTAATTCCACAGTGGGCAGCTAATATCAGGATCAAAACGATCACTGCAAAAACGGGGGAGGGGAGGAAACTACATCAGCATTTGTTTGGGCTCTCTTTCTCATTTACTCCCAGTTACTCGCAGTATTTTTTAAAGAGTTTTTCTCTCCCTATTACTTTTTTGTTTTTGGAGAAGATGTATCAGAATGCTTGGAATTATTCCACACGTCTTCTCTTGTGTCTGAATGTCAAAATATTTGTCACAGGTTTGTTTTAGAACCCTGGCAAACGGGTGAAGGGAGGGTTTGAAGTTGTAGAGGAACAGCCTCATTATACTCACCAAGCCGCACAGTTATTCTGTATGAAGTGGAGATAAAGGCAAGAGAAAGCTGAGAGCAAGAAGAAATAAAGGGGTGGGGGGGGGGAGGGGATAGATATGAAAAAGTGAAGCTTGAAGGAATGTGGAAAGAAAAGGGGGCTGGATCAAAAGGAGAAAAGGGTGGGAGGGAGGGAAGAAGGAAAGCACCATGTGTTTCTAAAAAAGAAGCAAAATACAAAGCGAAAGAGATCAAATTATAGCAAGAGATAGTGACTCCACCGGTATGACTGGTTTATCAGCTGAGCTTAATGGTTTAAAGTCTCTGTCTCTTACTCTTTTTCTCTGTAGTCCTAAAGACAATTTCAAATTACTCCATGCTGATATGGCCAATGTTAATTAAAAGCTGAATGCTTTAGCTCTTATTGTGTGCTTGTGTTTAACGCTTCAGACCCTTTTCTTCGTTATCTGAATCAAAAACAAATGTATAGCTGTCTTTATACCAGTGCAGCTGACTCTCTGACATGGCATGACAATAAGAGAACTTCACAAACTGTTCAGTAGGAATCCATTCATGAGGATTTAACATGCATCATTATTTTCCATCACATATTCTCTTCTTTTTTTTGGTATACTTTACAAATAAGACACACACAGATTTATAAAGAACTGCCGTTCGCCCACGTCAATGTTACAGTCATGGACCAGTGTGCAGCACAATGAAAGCAGCTGCCAGGCGTGTCTTTGAAGACTAGTTCAGAGGCAGCAGCATACACGTGCATCTAGCGTACCAACGTAAATTTCTCCACCTGACACTACACAAACATTGTGCCCACGCCCAAACACGCTCACAGGAAGTCATGCAAAGCAAGCAGAAAGACACTAATTCACATGCTTCGATGTGCACGCACACACACACACGCACACACACGCATGCACACACGCACGCACACACGCACATGCACACAGAAACATACATATCCAGGATTTCCCCAGGTAGGTGGTTTCAATCTACAGACATTCTTCAAAGACTAAGCTCCACTGGCTCTGTTTTATTCTTGTCTTGCCTGTGTTCTAGGAGACAGATGTACTGTATAGTTCTGTTGAACTACTGAGTTGAAGAAAATCACTCTGTTTTTGTACTGAGATGCGTCAATCACAATCGCTCAATAAGCCATCTGGCATCTTCTTGGCAGTGGCTCGTATTTATCCATGGCATAATTATATAAGGATTGTCTGATTATTTGGCAAGAAAAAAACCAGACTTATGTTTTGTCTACTGTGGTTTCCAACCTCTCTAAAACCATTCCAACATGCCACGAAACCTGGAGTCAAATCGGGAAATCAAGGTAGTGAACCCGAGGAGACAGCACAGACATGGCTGTTACAATGTTATGGTTTCACAAACGTGACCGTGGACGTGTGGCCACATGGGAACTGTATTTTAAGCCCTAGATGGGAAGGGATAAGTTGACCCCTCCAAAAGCTATGTCGACACACCAGGGCGTCTGTAGCTACGATCGCTGCCCGGCTTGACATTCTATCCTGTTCCTCCCACATTGAATATGCAATCAATTGCTCCCCTAGCAGATGAAATGGCATCCAGTTGACTCTCATATCCTCCGTATGCATGATGTGAAGGCTCCTCATAGTGAGTGTGTATGTGTGATGCGGGGGTTGTACCAACCCCTGGGATCTGGTCTGTGATGAAACATTCAAGAGGAGTTGCCAGAGGAGTGTATTCAAAACCAGGCTGTAAAATGAAGCTCTGGAAAAGCAATCTCCACTCACAGAGACCTATTGCTTTCATTACCACAGAAGCTCCAAGCATCAAAGGCTATATTTTACTAAGACAAACGTTAAGTCGTGATTCTTCGACGGTGGGAGGATCTAAATGGTCATTTGCATACCTTATACACGCATGCTGTTTACACACAGTGCAAAACATTGCTGGGATATTTTTATTTCATTGTGAAGCTATCATACCTTCTAAATCATTGAGCTTGTACTGTATGCTCATCCCACACATATCAAATGAAGATAAATACATTGCATTAATTGTACAGTATCTGTGCTTAAGCCACTGATTAATGCTACTGTTTGCTGATTCAGACCCTGTAATCATTTATGAGCAGTTTAACAGCTGATCATTTTCAACATGCACATTGTTCATTCTGTGTGGGAATGTGAGTGTACATGCGTGCGCGTAGTCTGAATGCACATCTTTAACAGAGAACAGAGAGCGAAGGTCTGTGTACAGTATGTGTTTGTAGAGGTGAGTGAAGGAGCAGTCAGCGTTTGTTTAGCTAATCAGGCAAATGAGTCATAATGTCATAAAGCAAGCCAGAGGCAGGAGGGGAGCAGAGTGCAACGCAGAGGAAACCCACAGAGTCTCCCCCTTAGGGAATAGACCAACCTGCCCCACCCACATCCCACACATAACCTTTCAGCAATTAAACTTTGACTGATGTCCTGACTGATCAAGGTTACTGGGCCAAAGTGAGACCCAATGAACATCGCTTTATGGTTCTCCTGGAGCCTTACATGCTCTATGTACATTTAAACTTTCTTCATCAGAAAAAAAGCTCTGCTTAAAATGGCCTATGTTTATGTTTTCCTAAAAAAAGCCTGACAGGCTGTTGTCATGGAGACACTAGCTGCCGTCTCCAGAAAATTGCGGTATTCATATAACAACATATGTTTATTGTTATTAACAAAGTTTTGGGTGATGTTTTACAGTATTGCCATTAGAAATCTCAAAGGGTGGGATGGATGGATAGTTGTTTATACAACGCAACGTTTCAGCCACTTTGCTATTCAAATGCCAGTTGATTACTGGCTTTTATCCTGAAGTAGGCAAGATGTGCATTGAAAATGTTGAAAACACAGTTTACATTCTGTCTCCAAAAACCAGTAACTGTTGGTTAATTTTAACCATATAGTTCTATATCCTTATCCAGTAACCATAACTTATCCATTGGAAAGGCTCATATGGGTTATTTTGGAAGGCACTGAATTATTTTCATTTTGTGGTTTAGGTACAGTATGAGGAGTTGCAAAGTGGTAGAAGCTCTTTTGGTTTCCCCTGGGACTCGAATTAAAAGCCCTTTTATTTCCTCCCTAGAAAATGTAAACAGACTTACATTTGGTGCACTTTCATGGCTTAGATGGGCAGGAAACAAAAGAAAAATAATAAAAACTGCTAGCAATACTATAAACCTATAGGATAGGTTACATTTTTCAGGCAACTCCTGCAAGTATGTGAAGGTAGTGAACGTGAACACGTCTGCCTGCCTTTCTTTGTGTTCTGTCTTCTGCCAGGCACACAGACCAGATCCCAAAGGAGAGATGCAGGTTAATCAGACATGTTGCTCTGAATTAGAGCTATACAACCTGTCACCACCTTCCTCACTGATTTCCTCAGCCTGCCGTCCTCCATTCGGTGCCTTTTTCAAGACCAAGTTGCTCAGCAGTAATGGAGATAACTGCTATGTAATAGACTTTTTTGTCGTATCCACTGGTGTCAAAGCAGCGTGGGTTCCCTGTGACATGGCTATTGATTCCTGATTGGGCCTGCTCACTTGAGAGGTTAGAGAGATAGGGGCCGAGATGGAAGGCCAACCCCGGGGCTAATGGGCCAAAGAGGGGAGGCCAGGCCAGGCCAGGATAGAGCTCTTCAATAACAGTCCCTTGGAGCTGTACTGTCCTTTAGGTAAATGACTCATTTCATTATAATGATTTACTACAAACCCCTTCATCTGTCAGCTTGTCATTGCCTGACTTTTTAAGCAGTATATTGCTTTCTCTTGTGCTCTCTCTGTTGCTGTTTTATTTTTTATTGTTTCCCCTCCCACTCTTCCTCCATCTTTCTCACCACTAGCCTATCATAGAGAGAGCCATAACTCAGGTCAGGTCTATAAAAGCGTCAGGATGGCAGCATGCATGGACCTTGCATTATAGGGTCAGCCTGGACTTCATTAACACAACTAGACTGACATGCTGGTGGCCGGCTTAATGGGCGCCTGCTCAACTCATTTGCTACCGTGTATTTCTTTTACCATCGAATGATTGCAAACCACAAAATGCTGCAGGCTTCCATTAGACAGCCTGTTCTAAAACACTTTGTTAGTGCCGCCATGCTCACTGCCAAAAACTAGCACCAAAGAATGATTGCAGTAGAGCACATGAGAGCCAAATTGATATGTAGCAGAATGTTGCTGCCGGAAAAGAGAAACAAGCTGTAAATTGCAGTCGGCTGCTTATTTTAGGAGAATTTGGGTTGGCAAAAGTTTCAGAGACAATAGCCACGACTAAATAAATAAATAAACAAAGCTAAGCCTAATCTAACATGTCAGAGGAATGGGGCGCTCAGAGGGCAATATTGTGCCTGTGAAGGCAATTGTAGGATTAGAGTGAAATGCCAGACAGGGAATGGAAGAGAGCGCAACATAATAAAGGCAGAGCAGCTGTTCAAAAGAGGACAAGAGTTGAGGGGGAAAGAGTGGAAGAGCCTGAGAAAGTAAGAGAGAGAGAGAGAGAGAGAGATAAGAAGAAAGAGTTTGTGGTGGGGGAAGTGCGTCTGAGCAAATGAACGACAGAATGGTAGAGAGAGAGAGAAAGAGAGAGATTGCGAGAAGACTAGAGACTGTATTTTAAGTAATTAAAGATTTATTGAGTTGCCAAAGAGCAGAAGCAGAGAGAGGAATGGACATGGTTGATCATCTCAAAAGGCCAGAGTAGAAGCATTTTTGTCCTTGTCATTTTAATCTGAGGTTGGAAAGCAAGTCTCAATCAAGATGATGGAGGGAGAATGAGCCGGCAACAAATACAAACCCCCACATGGAGGCAGACATTTCAGTGGGGTTCACCTGTTCCAAGGCCTGTAGCTGGAGTCAAAGATTGACCCCCGTGCTGCTAGGATCCTTCATTAATTCATAGACCCGGTGCTTTAATTGCACCAGGTGTGGCCTTGAACAACGCCTGTTACAAAAAAGACCTCATTTCCATTCTGTGGACTTTAAGCACTTAGGCTTGTTATGCCCGGGAGGGCAGTATGGTGCGGTCTGGAGTATAGCAAGCTAATCAGTGTGGGAACCAAGGCACTGTGACTCCCACTGCTTAAAGTTGAACAGGAGCAGGCACTATGTCCTCCCTCCCCCTGAGTTGCTTTGCTCTTTGTTACCGACTAGCAAGGTGACAGATTTCTTTTACACTGGCTGAGTAACTAATTTGTTGGCTTCATCTAGTTAGCCTGCCGTAAAAAGCAGGCCCCCCCAAAATAAAAAAAAAGAGAAAATGGTAGCATTAATATGCACCAGCGGTATTTCTCCCATCCTCTTTAGCACCTAATCAGACTTTATTCAGATTTGCACAGCTGAAGTTCATGTATTATGCAGCATTAATTGCTACTTCAGTAGTCATTAATAAAGAGTTGGTTGGCCACTGAATAAGCGATGGTGCATGAGGATGATGAGGTGTGTAAGACACGGAGGGCAGGAACATCGCCTGTCATCTCCTACAATCTATGTCCTTCAAATGGTTATTTATTCCCTTATTGTGTGCCATATTATGATGTCAACGAGGACGATGTCGTCAAACGTTATTATAGCAGTGGCGGCCTTGGTAGGCTGACTTTCAGTCTAAAAAGTTTTTGAGGTTTACAGGGGGCCCTGAGTGCCCTTTGTTGAAAATTCTATTGAAATATTTGTTTGCACGGCTCAGTGGCATTTAATCTCCTGTTGTTTATCAGTTTCCGCTTGATTTATTTCTTCACCTTCGCCTATTTATTGAATTTAATTACACCTCAAATCCCAGTGCAAACCTGCTGCTGTTAAGGGCTGAAAGAGGCAGAGATGGAAGGAGGAAAGGGGAAGAGGATGGGGAGCGGTGTAGGGTGTAAACCATGACTCAGACAATTGGCCTCCTCCATCCAAAGACATACACTATGTGCCTTCTTTTATTGAAGCGAGCTCACATGTAGACAAACATACACATAGACACACAAATATGCTGTGGAGGTCAGTAAATCAGCCTGAGAGCGGCCCAGTAAGATGCACATCCTCTAAAATTCTGGCAAATGATCTGCAGTCTGTGGCCTCACTGACCACATAAAATATCAGCCAGTTAATTAGGCAGTAATTGCGCAGTGTGCTCTTCTTTTTATGTGCCATGCATTGGGCCATAAAGAGGCCAGTGTGAGGATGGCTGGGAGAGAGGGACACTGAGGTGCGTGCTGTTGCATCAGCCCATTTCAGGTCTACAATATGGCCAGAGGTCACATATATGTCTTTTTTGAAGGGTAGTGGAAGAGGCCCAACTCCCTGCTGTATTTCTCTGAGAGAGACAGTTACCTTAACATGCTGGGTGCCTTTCATTCTCCCTGTTGCATCAATATGATGACAATAAGTTGTGGTTTACAGTGTTGCATTCACAATGTCTCATACAAGGGTTCCTCAATTTGTTTGGAATTACAATTTAGTAGAAAAACTAAAATTCTAAAATAGAGTAAGACTTTAGGATTGTAGAAAGAGGTACACAGAGGTAGCAGTGTAGAGACAGAGTTGAAGATTGAGGCATCATGTCGAGCAGGTTGTGTTCTCCTCTAAACCTCCAATCTGTTGACTTTGTGCTTGTGGAAGCACAAAACTTCCAGACAAGATTCTTTGTACATATTTGCTGAATACAGCAGAGAGCTGAGACAATACAGCAGAGACTACGGAGCAGGCTGCTGGATTAATTGTGCTCTCTCCACTAGTGATTGAATGAGTGCGGACAGGGTCATCACGTTCACATATTAGAGAGGGGGCATGCTTAATGCTCTTCAAAGCAGGAATGTAAAAGGACTGTTTGGATGATGATGATGTGTGTGTAGCTAAACTAAAGCCCTTATGGATAGAGCATGAACAATATATGCTCATATGACATCTCACTCTGTATTTATGTGTGAGTCTCCATGTGCATACGTGTCCTGAGGTATGTTTGTCTTGTGTCTGTGTGTGTGTGCATGTGTGTTCTCACTCAGAGCCACAGGGCTATGAGTGTGAATCAGTGCTGCCGTGCTGCAGGGCCAGCAGCACACAGCAGCAAGACAGAGATGTGACAGTGATGGCTCCTTAGCCCCGGGCCACAGCTGAGAGGCCTGAGACACACCCACGCAACTGACCTTCACTGTCACCACTGCAACACACACACATACACACACACCATTGCAGCAATGCACTCACATGTTTGTGCAGCCATCGCAGTGATTATTTATGTAGCTCTAATACACGTGGTGGACACATGGGGGTGTGGAAACACAGACACGCACACACACACACACACACACACACACACACACTGCTCGTTTTCCACCTACACTCCGCTTTTTCCTCCACTGTTCTCCCCTTCTCTCAGTGAGTCAGAGCTTATCAGGCAGGGCAATGATTCACCGCTGGTGTGAGTAAGCTGCTTTCTGAATCCAGCTCTGTCTCTCAGACCAGCTCCATGTACTCATCCTTAATTATGACCCATAGCCTCTTCTGTCATCACACTTTTGACAAGACTCTTTTTTTGAGTCGTTCATTGTTCTTTTCACATGCTTAAACTATACAACAGTAAAAGGAAACGCAGTAGTAACTATTAACCAAGATGATAAAGAACAAGATTTCTGACTCAGTGATGCTGTGCTCTGGTTACCACAAGGTTAAAATGACTCTCCTTGGCCTCCTGGCATTTGTATAAATATTTATGCCTGGGGTGGTGAGCCTACGGGTCGTCACGTTATGTGCTTGGTTCCTCTGTCAAATTAGTTTTCGGACTGGAGCATGATGTGCATAAGTATACATTAGGAAAATTACATATGCAACTACTTTCTCTCTTATCTTTTATCATTATTGTTGTTAGTGACACCCATCCTGATTCCATCATGTATCTTTATATATCCCTCATTTGCACTTTGTGAACTAACACAGCTGAAACGGAGATCAGTGGCTGTAATTCACACTGTAAAACCTAACTTTGATCTCAGCCTATGTAAAATATATCAGTCAGTACACTTAACACTACATTAAACTACATCTCAGTCACAGACATAGTACAGCCTAAACCTTTCTGGACACATTTCCATAATCCACCTTAAAATTCTTCACACATGTTGTGTTTGCCCATCCTCCATAGCAGTAAATCCCTTGTTGCTTTACTATCAGACTTTGTTGTTGGTGTGGTGTGGTAGTGTCACAATATACTAAAAAGGTATGCTAACAAGTGTTTTTTATGGTTAGTTAGTCTATTACGCACTGCAGGGAAATATCTTTGATGGTACACAGAAGAACAGGAGCATCGGTGGTAATAGGGCACAGGAGAGGAGAACAGGTTTTAATGGGGCAGAAAAGAGGAGATATGTTTATGTATCTTAACCACAACAGGGCAATCAGTGACTTGGGCTTTCCTTGATTCACCGTAACAAAACAAAAGACACAAACACGTCTTGCGTCTTTTTTTATATGCAAGTGGGTGCTTGCAGATGCATTGTGTGCAAACCGTGCATACGTATGACACAGTGTGAGAAAACCTCTAGTCCTTACATCTTGTTCTTCTTGAATAAGTAAAAATAGTGTGAAATAATTGTTCCTTTTTTCAGTGTATCCCGAATATTCTTAAATCAAATGCTGATCTTAAATGACCTTCGCTTTTACATGGTATTGCTCATTATCTCAAGAGGATCCTTGAAACCGGTGAAACTGCAGTGAAAATACAAATTAATTACCCCACTTTGTTGGAGGATTTGTCTCGTTCTATGGAAAATAAGCTGTAAAGGATTACTGCTAGACCTGAGATAAATAAACTGGCTATGTATCCGTGTTTCTCCAAAAACACCTGAGGAAGTCAAGTAGCTGTAGAAATCACTTCTGCAGCTGTAATATTCCATATTTAGGACATTGTTTGTGTTTGTGTGTGTTTTATAGCTTTTTGTACCAAACGACACATTCAGTTTAGTAAAGGGGCCATACGGCCATTGTACTGCTGAGCAAGGCAACTGTCAGCCACATTTAAGCTTCACATAATGTAGTGCATTTGGGTATATATGTGGGTTGTGCTTATGTGTGTGTGTGTGTGTGTGTGTGTGTGTATGTCTATGGATGTTGGCATACAGTACATGCAACTGTCAGCACACTACGGCACTGTATATCAGGTCCATGCAGCACCATTAGATCTTTCTATGACATCTGATTTACACGGGCTGTCAGGATGCCCTTTGGGGTTCTCCACTCTTCCTGGAATACCTACAACCTGCAAAAAGCATTGAAACAAAGACCTAAGGTGAAGGGGTGTGTGTGTGTGTGTGTGTGTGTGTGTGTGTGTGTGTGTGTGTGTGTGTGTGTGTGTGTGTGTGTGTGTGTGTGAGTGTGAGTGTGAGGGAGCCTGGGGCAGTGAGTTCCTGCAACACGCATGACTACACACTCATCCAGTGCTGCTAAAGGAAGAAATAAGATAATTAGCTACTGAAATATCTGTGTGTGCGAGAGAAAGACCCACGTAGTGTTTATTTATCTCCACATACATGTGGGGGGTGGGGAGGGGCGTGGTGTGCAAGTACACAAGACTTAAGATTGAGTGCACATGTAACATTTGCCCATGCTCACTCTAGTGGATGCAGTGAGCTAAAAAGGTGAGCCCTCTGCCTTCCTCCAGTTTTTACTCTGTTGGATTAAGGGGCATGCTGTGTTCAGCGTAAAGCTTCAGCCATTCACAGAGCGCTGAGCAGTGAGGGGGGGGGGGGGGGGGGGGAGTTTTTTTGTTTTTGTATCCTTGCTGTAAGGATTATGATGTGATGAATGGAAAGAGGGAGAGAGATTTCAAGGCTAATGCCTGGGGGGATGTCAGACAAACCTGTGTATGTGTAATAACCACGGAGGTTAAAATGCTACACTGGCACTAGAGATGGCTGCCAAATATTTTGACATCCACTCTACCTCCTCCGCACAGCTGCTGCTGAGGTTGAGGAAGAGAGGGATGATTTACAGCGGAGGGCGAGAAATTGATTAATGTGAGTGAGAGGAGGGAGAGACTAGAATGTGAAAGAGTGTGGGCAACAGAGGTGTTGATGTACAGTCAGTAAAGGAGATAGGGAGAGAAAGAAAGAGAAAGCAGCCTGCAATGCCCGCCTGTCTGTCTCCTTTGATTTCTTTTTCCCAGCGCTCTGTGCCTGAGGATGCATCCATAGTGCTATTTGTTTCAAGGTTGTTCTAAATGTGACTGATGTGTACAGCCAACGTGCTGTTTGCTTTGCTTTCCTTCACTACAGCTGCATGCAAAAAGACTGTCATACCGTATTAATTGTGACTGGCAAACATGCAGCCCAAATGATGCAGATGGACTTTTTAAACAGGGTAAGCCTAACCTCACACAAGGGGGAGTGTTTAATGGCGTGTTTAGATTTTTTCATCCTCGTAAGCTGTTGAATGCTGCTAGAAAACTCAGCTATGGGCTGCGGGATTGGTCACTTGATGCACGGTGTTTATTACCAATTAAAATAGGGGGGAAATTACTTTGCAACATATAGGACACTTTGTCTGTGTGTTTTCCTGGATATGTGTGTGTTATGCCTCCATAACCCCCCAGGGGCTGTATATATAGATTGTGTCTCTCATCTTCTTTTTATTCTGGTGTATGGATAAATAACTCTTGTTCCCTTTAAATTAGCTGTGACCTTTCCACCCCCTCTATATGCACCTAGCAGCCCCTTACAACCCATACCCCATGATTGCATTGTGAATCCTTCACAGTAACAAATGTCAACTTCATTGATTGGCCATCTTTGCCCAAAATAACAGACATCTGAAATGAGAGGGGCCGGCGTGCTGCCGCCGCGGGGTCCCCGGGCTGTGCTGAAAACGTATGTTGTGAGAGATTGCAGAGAAAATAGAAAACCTTACTCATTAACTTCAAGTCCACAGCCCCAAGATTTCATGGATTAATCAATGCTAACCTACTTTATCAAAGACACTTATCTTCCACATACAGAAATCTATGCATGTCCCTGGCCAAGAGGTCGATAGCAGGAAATATTTCACATTGCCCACCCTTTTTCCATTATTAATTCTCTTTCTCTCTCTCTGTCTTCCTCAGTCACTGCATCTGTGTCTCTTCTTTTGCCTAAATGTCCTTGGGATTGGTGTGTGCGTGGAGAAGGGACACCCATATCAGATAACTTATTGGTTCATTTTGCCCATCTCTTTCCAATAATGTGTAACATTACCAGTGTTATTAGATAGGAGATTAATGACGCTTGGCCCTGCTCCTCCTCCTCTGGATGGGACATAGAGGATAAAGGAGAGAGAAGAGAGGGAGGGAGTGAGGTAGAAGGAGTGAATCCTCTTTGACTCTGGAGGCCTTAATGTCTGACTTAGCACCATAGTTAGAGGGTCATTTCGTGGAGCTGACAGACAGCCGGGCCCTGAACTTCTCTATCTGTTCCCCCTTTACCCCTCCATCCTCTTCCATCCCTCTCTATATCTCCATCTTTTTGAGTACTACTGTTCAGCAGCCTTTGATCCTCCTGCTTCACATCAATCTATGCAGACAGCAGAGAGAAGCGAAAGAGAGTAGAAGGATGACTCGTCTTCCAATGCTTCAGGTGCTGTCTCCGCCGTGTCAGGCAGAGGTCTGATGCTCTGTTTATTTATGCACTTATTTATGTATTTATTAGGCAGCGCGGCTCCCCTTCTGTGTTCCCGTTTTCCCTGCCGCTTCCTCCGAGGCCCAAGTAGGCAGTAGTCAGGGGGCTGTCAAGTTATTTGATTTTACCAGCGTCATAATGCCTTTAGTCTATATCCTTGACGTTCCACCTACGGGATTGCTCCTGTGCAGCAGGAAATTTCGCTGGATGCACGTATTTTTGCCGATGTCAGTTTCCTTCCGCTTTTTGTGTTGGAATTTTAGACTCCGGTGGATTTATGAGGACTATGTTTGACTGCCCCTCAGATCTCTGCGGGGTAAAGTGAGACAGCTATCTGACTTTTCTCTCGCACTTCTAATTTACAGTTTTTTCTCCCATCTCGGATTGCTATGTGGACTAGCCAGACCCTCCTCAGCAGCATGTGGATGGTCTGGCAAAGCAAGACTATAATGCCGCAAACGCTGGTAATGTCAGCCGAATAGGGATGCGTCCTTATCTCTACCGCCTTTTAAACCTGAGTGAATTTTCTGTCTCTCAATCTGTATTTCAGCCGTTTATATATTTTCACTTTTTCCCTTTCTTACCTAACCACCTCCTCTCATTTTCCCTTGCTCCCCTCTTTGCACTCTCTCTGTTGTATGGAGTAATAACTTGCACATTATTGGATGTAAGAAATATCTACTAAGAGATTATGCCAGATATAAAAAGCTCACAGGTGATGGGAGTCAAAACCTCTCTGCATCCCTAATGAGGCCTGGGGATTGCAAAGCATGCTCCGCAGAGACCCAGCATCCTCCACTAGCCCTGCTCTGAGGCCTAACTCAGCTTAGGGAGAGACGAGTCGGCCCAGCTCAACTTAGCTTGGCTCAGTTCAGCTCTGCTTGGCCTTGGTTTGTGTAATTAATGTATTTACTGCAAGCTCATCTGCTGCTGTTCTGTCAGTCATTAGAGCCTGGGAGGTTTGTTGCGCATCTGCGTTGCTGTTGCCCCCTACACCTCTGGCCTCCCCTCATCTGCTCACCTCCGCTGCTTGGTTCTGAGGAATGAGCTGCTTACTTCTCTGGATTTCTGTCAACTGAATGCAGTACATTTCTCCTCTCATATTTAGTCCACCATCATGCCTGCCAAGAACTGAGAAAAGACTGAAAAATTGAATCCAAATACATCTCTCTCTCTCTCTCTCTCTCTCTCTCTCTCTCTGTCTGTCTGTGTTTCAGGCAGTTTGAGATTTGGGTTGTTATTATTATTTCAGGTTAATCAGGCTATGGTCTTGCTTTATTTGCTAGTCTCCTGTTAGTGTCCAGTACATATTTGCTAAAAATGTATGGCCACATTTATATTGTATGAATCTTTAATAGGCTTCTTTGTGTGTGGTGTGTGTGTGTGTGTATATGTATATATATATATATATATATATATATACATGTGTGTGCGTGTATGTATGTATGTATGATCAAATATATGTTGTGTGTAAATACAGTGTAGCTATATATGTGTATGTATATATATATATATATATATATATATATAAATACATATACAGTATATAGATGCTTTTGACTAATAATCAAAGAAAAAACACTACTAGGGGACATTTAGTCCTGTTGCACAGTATAAATTGTAATTATTTCATATTTAAAACATTTCTGGTGTCCTGGATAGAGGCCTTGGCATTAAAATCTAAGAAACACAATGAAGGAACCAGTAAGTATGTAGGAAACAACAAGTGAAAGCAGTAAATTGCTCAGCCAGTGTGCTGCTTGTATGAGAAAGTGTTCCACAGAGCGAGAGCTGGTGAGGACACAAGAAACATCTTTGCCCACCACAGGAACAGCGAAGGGCAAATGTTTGAATCATTTAAAACTCCAGAGACAGCGATCTGTTACATTGACCAATGGCAACAGGGTCTGTCTGTTGGAGCGCATGGCACGCCTTTGGCCATCCCTCCTCCTTTCTATCCCTCCATCTCTCAACCTCTCCATTGCTTGCACTTAATTACCGTGGAAGAGTGAGAGTAAGAGAGTAAGAGAAAGACATTTTGGGGTCCACAAGAGAGAAAAAAACATGAATAGTAACAGAAGAAGAAAAGATTGAAAAGAAAAATGGTGGTGACAAGTTGGAGCGCAGGAGCAAGGTGGAGTTTCAGATTATTATTTGAATCGCTGCATCACACTGGAATACGTTAGAAAGGCACGCACGCTTTCACTCAACCACACAGAGTGAGAACTTTCTTTTTTTAGGCATCTGGCAGCCTTTACTTGGTGTTTGTTACCCTCTTTGACCTGTGGGGACTATTAAATGTCATTCCCCTTTAAGTGAAGAAGAAAGACAAGTTCACCTAACTTCGCAACACCGTTAAAGGTCACCTCGCTATGGTGACAACAACCTCTATCGACGCAGACACACACACACACACACACACACACACACACACAGTCACACACACACACACACACACACACTATTTCTCTCTGCGGAAAGAAACAAACATGCAGCTACAAACTAACTAGCTTTTAGCTCTCCCTCTTCTACAGCGTGTCTCTCTTATTTTGTCTTTCTGTAGATTTCTTCTGTTTTCTCTCATGTAAGATTGGCCGGTGGGTGTGTTTCTTTTTTAAAGGTGTCACTCGGGATATCAGCTATCGACCGTGATGTTTTTATTAAAGGAGCACACCGTCACATCCACTCTGGCTCCCAAGCTGATGAGAATGAATGCACTGTCTAATGTTCAATGGGCGTGTTTACCTGGTGTGTGTGTGTGGTGTGTGTGTGTGTGTGTGTGGTGTGTGTGTGTGTGTGTGTGTGTGTGTGTGTGTGTGTGTGTGTGTGTGTGTGTGTGTGTGTGGTGGCGTGCGCGCACGCCACTACATTATTTATGGAACACATACTTTTCAGTCACAGCATGGCAATTTATTAGAATTTGTTTGCCTGGCTGTGAAGTCTTCATTAGGCAGTCGCAAAGCTTACAGAGACGGGGCTGCAAGGTCGCTATCCGGCAGACCAAATAAAGAACCGACCCCCAATTTAGCAACTCTCTGGGGAACACCACACACCCATATCCACACACCAATACATGCACGGACATATAGAGACATATTGGACAAAACTAATTCAAACTGCAAAGCGACACTATTTTCTTTTGTCAATTGCATTTTTTTGATGGATAAATGATGAAGACTGAGTTTTCCACTCGATCGGTCTGTCACTGGATGCTACACCAGTGGCAAAATGAGGCTTTAATTTGGTGAAAATAAACCTGATTTCGTATTCATCCGTGCTCATAATTATAACTATTCATGCTAAGGATATCATTGCCGAGTGTATTTGATCACTTCACTACAAACAGTCCTCCCAGACTGCTTTGTTGTATTTTTCTTTGCCCATTAAGCTGTTCATTAAAGAACGGCCTTGACTGGGCCTACATGGGTGTGTGTGTGTGTGTGTGTGTGTGTGTGTGTGTGTGTGTGTGTGTGTGTGTGTGTGTGTGTGTGTGGTGTGTGTGTGTGTGTGTGTGTGTGTGTGTGTGTGTGTGTGTGTTGTGTGTGTGTGGTGTGTGTGTGTGTCAATGTGGATACATTATATGTGTGGGGGGTGCTTGCAAGTATAAGTGGTATGCGTGTATGCAAGGCTTTAGATACACAAGGGAAGTGTGTGCATGTACTGTATGTTTGCATACTTGCCCCATTATCCACGCGTTGTGGCACTTTTGTGGTGCAGATTTGTTTCTGTCAAGGTTAATAAATGAAGAAATCAAGGTGAGTGTGTCTCAATCCAGACACAAAGACACTGGGAGGGGGGGGGATCAGACACCCAGCTGGTACCCCTGAAATTTAATTAGGCCCTTTCTTTATTTCCCCTCCACAGCCAGACATTGTGGTTGAGTGTTCAGACAATCAGTGGAACTATTTCCCCCCCTTAATATTACCTAAGCCAGTGATGGGATACTGGGGAGCTGTGGATTTACGTTTAAAGGTAGCCCCACACACACACACACACACACACACACACACACACACAACACACACACACACACACACCACACACACACACACACACGCACTTTCTTTCCTCCCATCTCCCCCTCACTCCGTCCCTATCCTCTTTGAAGCACTTATTGTTTATTGTGTTAATAGATCCACTGTGGTGAGTCATTATGGAGTATGTGGAGTGTGCAGAGTACACAACCGTGTACTTTATTCAGTTTTATGGAAACATGCACCTTCATAGACAGAAGCGTGCATTTATACGCGTGTGTGCACCTAAACAGCAAGCTAAAGTAAAAGAACATCAGTGGATTTCCACATCAGCATCACATTTTAAAAGTGAAAACTTGAAATAGGTGATTCTGATGTGGAACATTAACATGATAATTCACACTATACGTGTTCCACGGACAACACATTTTACTTGATGAGGTTTCACACTTTAGTTGCCTTCTGGCTTCAAAATCATTTTCACATGTCCTTGACCTGGGGAATAAAAGATGTCTTAAAAACTATTAAAAAAAACTATACTTAACTATTCTCCCAGTTAATCCCTGTGTTGGTGGTTGTAGGATGCACCAACTCATAGTTATGTTTTTAACTATTTCATCTTAACGTGGCTTCCTGTTTTCAAATGCTCCAAATATTTTGAATTCATTTGATGTCAGAGTGATAAGAGTGGCACTTCAATAAGAAAGTCAGTTTATTGTGGAGTGCATACTTTTATTAGGACCATTTCTTATGAATTAAATTAGAATGTAATTAAGCTGTTCTTTGCTTGTCTTGGATGCCCTTCAATCGACCAGTCCACAGTCCAATTTAAGAAAACTTAGTGTACTACATGTACTCACTCATTATCATGTAGGCACCCAAATGCACAGGTGTGTTTATTGGTTTTAGTTAGAAATAATTGCAACATGGACCGTGGCAGTGTGTATTTTGTTCATATGAAAACCGCTACAAAACTGCACATTTTAGATGCAAACAGCTTGGTTAGTGGTGTGTGTTGTGTGTGTGTGGTGGTGTGTGTGTGTGTGTGTGTGTGTGTGTGTGTGTGTGTGTGTGTGTGTGTGTAAACAAATCAAATTATTAGCCACTGTTCCAGTGTGATGTGATTTTATTGCCTTGGCAGTTGGGAAGGAATTAGAGAGCAGAGTGAATATAATAGAGAGGAAACTATGAGAATGATAATGTAGTGCAGGGAGTGTGTTTTTGTGTGTGTGTGTGTCTGTCCATAACACTCTTGAGGTATTTCCACTAGCTGCAAGATGGTACTTTATGGGCTGGCTCACTATTGCGCGAAAAAGTGCTACATGCTCCCAAAAGCAACCCTAGCAACTTTTAGTCCTTATCAATGACCACACACACACACACACACACACACACACACACACACACACACACACACACACACACACACACACACACACACACACACACACCCACCCACCCACCCCTATCTGGCACAGACACGTTTTTGAAAGTTGTCTTTGAATCACCTTCTATGGGATTATCATCACACGTTGAACAGATCTTAGGCCAGACAGTGGGGCACGTTAAGATCTCTTACTCAAAAAGGAAAAGGGAGCAGAGAAGAAACAAGTTTATTAAAAGGTATTTCATTTTCACAACAGAGACGCAGAGACTCTCCTCCGTATCTTTGCCGTTCTCCATGTCTATAGCAGATGGAACTATTTCAACGTATGAATTATTCACTCAACTTTAAGTCCAACACAGTTCAGAGAACCAAATTAGATCTTCCCACATATTTCAGCTTTCAAGAGCAGATGAAAGATAATTTCAAGATATTTTTAATGAAATCAATGCATCATCAAAGGCGTCTCTATCATGAATTAGTTATGACAAATAAACATGATTCACGCGCAATGCAAAATATAAAAGCGGTGCAGCATTATACATAAAAGCTCACTTTAACGTGTCCAGGACTGTCAATTATAGAGCTAATAAGTTATTCCTAAGGTTTGTGGGGGGGGAGGGTTGAAAAACGTATGCCTCATTCAAAACATACTGCATTGAATCATAGTATAAAAATTAATGTTCTTAGATGACTTGGTACTCTATTTGGAAATAGGTTTCTCTCTGTATTATTTCCTGGAAGAATCCTTTGAGCTTTTATACTGTGGGACTGACACCGAAACCTGCAGATATCCATTGATGCTTTTGAAAGCTGAAAGCTTTTCTCCAATTTAACATCATTGTAGCTGCACTGAAGAAAATTTCAGCATGATGTTCCACTGTCAACATCTGGCCAATTATCCTTAAGAAGAAGGAGAAAAATCCACCACCAAACGGGGAAATAGAGGAGAGTGGTCTCTTGGATTTCTAGAAATACTTGCGGTGTGTCAAGAGAACCATGATCAATACCTGGTCACACTGATTTACAGTAGATTCCTAACTCTAACCTTGTTTACTTGGTTAACATTCTGGAGAGATGAGGAGCAGGTGTGCATTGCTTGTCCTTTGTGGTATTCTCACATAATCCAATTTGTGGTAGAGGAGATTGCATTGAAATTGCCTCAGGAGTAGATAATACACTGCCAGTAGCGGTTTATTGCATTGTTAATTTTTTAGGATGGATTATTCCTTTTAACTTAAGAAAAAAATAGATTTAAGATTTACCTGCCAAGTGTTTTCAGCTACTCCCTGTATATTAATCTCATTAGGAGAGTTGTGTAGGAAGTGGGCAAGGCACACTACATTATTTATGGAAGTGTAATTATCTATGGTGTCACAAGCAGGCAGGAATTTACAGGACCCTGGTTCTGCATCAGCACAATGGCTAGCTAGGTAATGAAGCGAACACACCTGCAGGCGCTACAGCACACTATCGGATCTGCTCCACTGTTTTCACTGTTGCTTTTTACTACACTAGTCTAGACTTCTTCTGGATATCTCAGTAAAGGTATACTAGCCTTAAATAGCACGGTCAGCGGTATTCATTAATAATCATATATTCATTTATAATTCGCATAATATACATTTAATGATTACAAGTGAAAAAATACTTATACTAATAGTATTTTATCCACATGTTGGCTCTCTTGGAGTGGCCAAACAATTAGTTGATTAATGAGTCTGAGCTGATTGATTATTAAGCTAAGATGTCAATTATTCACTGGTTCCACTTTTTCAAATGCTTAATTTCTCTGTCCGCATCGTGAGTTTTGGTAAATTACATTTGAAAGAAAAGGGTTCATGAAAAGAAATTAATACAAATGAATTGATAATAATTTACATTTTGATGTCATAACAACTCACAGCATTCAACTTCACAGTCCACACAGTAAAAAACAACTTTTTCCTCAGACCAGTTCAGCACAGCGAACAATCAACGGCTGTTGAGTAGGGGGTGGGAATCAGCAGACGCCTCCCAATACAGTATCATCATGATACTTATGCCATGATACAATATTATTGCTATTATAAACAAATTGCAATATTCTGTGATATATTGCAATTTATAACCTTATTTCCAACTTCAAATTTTTCCCAATTTCAAATGATGTTCCTAAAAGGAAACTCTGTTTTATCTAAAAGATTTCTCTGTTTGTTCATATCACTTCAAAATCAAAAGATCGATACTTTGCGACTGTATCGATACAGTATTGCCACTGCAAATATCGCGGTACTACTGTAATTCCTCATTTAAAGTTGTCAATTAAAAGCTAGGCCTCTGATAGTGGTCGGGAACACGGTCAATGCGGACAAATAAAGGCCAGCCTCACATTATGGCCAGGAAAAATGAATGTGGATAATCTAAGTGCCTTTCATTTAATGTGCATTCAAGTTTATCTCAATGTACATCTCTACCAATTTAATTTAACAGATTCAACAATATATTCATACTTTTTTCCACCCTTAGTTTTTCTGGATTACGGTACTCATGTAAAGTATTGTCCTACCCAGAGGTGTAGTGGTAAAAAAAGAGGTGGGTAAACTATAAATTCTGTAGAATTTTTTGTGTATATATATATCTATCTCTATATATATAGATAGAGATAGATATATATAGTAAAAATCCCATTGATTTTCTCCATAACAATTTAGATTATCAGCCATAATGTATAAACCATCCAAGGTAGAAACCCAGTTTCTGCTCCTTATGAAGCTAGAAGTCTGTATGATATCAACCTTGTAACATTATAAGAAAAACAATTATCCACTATCTTACGTAACAAACTATATTACCCACAATCCTAAGCGTAACAGCAACGTTTCTGATTGGTCCAACTCACTGTTACCATAGAAACATTTACCTTAACCGCGAAACCACGAACAGCTAGAGCGACAACAATAACTAGCTAGTAGACTAGCAAAGGGAGCTTCTTGTCACTAACTTTCAGTGGCCAGAGAATGAAATAACATCCAGTTATTTATCAGACAATATATCCTGAATTTCACTAATGGGAAAAGGTAGCTAGGTGACCTGCTACTTCATGTCTGAATAGGGTGACCACCTGCTAATAAGCCCAAGGGGGGACAAGTGGTATGTTTCTGAGGGACAATGTGGGACACTGCCTGGCGAAGCGGTGCCCCCCCCCCCACGGGCAGGCTCACTAATACTGGTTTACCCATTTCTAGCACCTTGCATAGTATATTAATAATGCCCTATGCCCCTGAACATGTGTAACTATTTTTTTCTAAATAAAGATTAATATTTTGAAATCTCATACAATTATAATATAATTGACAGATGCACTTCCACTTACGATTTACTTTAGCTATTTAATTTTATTTTTCATTACAATTTATTCACTTTAAATACATTATAATATAAAATTATAGGACTAACAGGAATTGTAGTTGCTCAACACCACAGGAACAGTTTAAACTAAAGAGTCTTCCCAGTCTTCCTTGTACCCACCTTCTCTTTTTAACTGATGGTGGGGGGGTCTCAGACTGCTCAGACTCGGGCTCTTTCTCCAGTTTTTGAATTGGAAAGCGCGTTCCTAAAAGTCCCTTCCCAGTGTCTGGTATGCACGTGCCTGCGCTGTCATGACAACGAATCGGAGGGATTTTAACTATTTGTCTGATTTAAAGACATATTCTGTACATTCTGGCTGATAGTGACGTTTAGAAGTCAGAGAGACTAAATCCGTTCAGATCACAGATCATCTCCAGTGTGTTGTTAATTAAAATCAGATCATCAGATCGCATGTAGAGCACTTTGAGAGCTACAATTAAAACTAGAGACTGTTCCAGCTGATATGTGGGTCTGATTATATTTTATTAAATCGGAATCGCACCACAGTGTTAAAGTCACTTCCTGTTCTGGAATCGGCTGGAAACTGCCCGACTTTACCGCAGCTTTAGTGTCCCCCCCCCCCCACCACCCCCCGGCTGCTGCCGCCTGCTCTCGTCTACTTTACAGGCGCAGTTCATGTCCAACGAGCCTAATGTTCGTTTGGCTGCCTCGGGCTCCAAGATATAGAGCGACCAACTTTTTTTTTGAGCAAGCATTGATTATGCGTGACACGGTCTCAATTTGCGGGACGCGTGAATTGGGCTTCAAACGCTGTGCGCGCACGCGCTACGCGGGACGGGTGGTCACCCTATGTCTGAAAGGGGTAGGCTAACCTAATCAATGCCGTGGCTTTTTGAGTCAGTGGCATGAATCTGCCATTAACCAAATTAACCTCAAAAACATTAAGTTGAGTACTGTTTTCCGAGCTCGCTCACTTTGGGCTTCTTTCCGAGACCGTTTGCTGGCATCATTCAGGAGGAGGGCTGCTGTCTTGGCGGCGCTTAAAAAAATGACGGATATCTATTTTTAAAACCCATTCATCATTAACTACATGAGACATGTAGCCTAATGTAGGATAGAGTGACTGACGAATCTTTGACTGCTGCTTACTGCTTGATATTTTAAGCCCCCAACGTCGACTTCAAGGCAGCGCTGCGACCGGGACTTCAAGGCACCCAACCATTGACCAATCCTGGCATCCTATGGAAGGCGACGTTGGGGGCTCTAACCCCCAAACACCGCAAGAGATTGGTCAACACTGACAGTAATGCAGCGCAATATGATATACTTTGTCTTAGTTTTAACAACCTATGAAACTAATAATGAACAAACTAAAACAACATATGCTTAATTTAGAATGGCTTTGGGACGATAGGCTATTCAGAGGTGGATAAATGCACTTTGGAGGTGGGTAAACGCCGTTTCCGAATTTTGAGAGGTGCATATACGGCGTTTACGTGCGTTTAGCCTCCACTACATCACTGGTCCTACCGGTCTTTTAGTCAGTGCGGCTGTATGTGTTACTCAGCCAAGTAGTAGTGTGTAGCAATGTACAGGTGCCAACAATTGGCAGTACCCGCAATGGAGATAACACAGGTCTCATTTAGTGACAGCAGAGATTGACGGACTTTTCAACAACAAAATGAAAAGAGTCTTAAAGTATGCAGAGGAAAACTCGGGTGAAAAAGCTGCGTGACATTTCGACTTTGACCCCAGGAGAATCTGAGACTGGAAGAAACAGAAGGATGAACCGAGGAGGTTAGCCAACAGGAGCAGAGCACGGCTAGCTAGCTGGAGGTGGGGGGAAAAAGAGTTAGCCTGGAGCTAGAAACAAAGCTAGCTAGCTACCGTCTGGAACGTTAATCAGATACTGGTGTAACCACTGTATGCTCGTATTGTAATCTACCAGCAATACTGTAGTACCTGTATTTGAAATAAATCCCCAGTACATGAACAGGGTTCAAACTGACACAGTGGCTGTTGTTGCATATGGGGATATTTATGCAAATGTTTCTTAAAAAAAATATTTTCTTTGTCCTCTGGAACGCTATCGCTTTTCATTTAAAACAGTTTATTTAAAATAATTATACTTATCGAACAGATGGAATTAGAAACAAAGGCCTGCCTCTAATACAGCCTGCTTCAAATAAAAGCCGGGTAACTTGTGCGGTTCAGGTTAATAAAGGCCCCAGCTTTTATTTGACGAATTACGTGCAGTATCGATTTTTTCCCCTTCATCCCTACTGTTGAGCTTGTACTTGTAAGTGACAAGAATGTTTTTCATTTTACAAAACAGTTGTCAACTGCACTTACGGTTGGATTTACAAATATATACATGTGTTCCCTTGAAATGTGTGCTCACTGCATCTTGGAATGGACAGGAAGCGGAGAAGTTAATGTATTAACGCTGGGCAAGAGGAACCGTTGTGAGGTATTCTTAGCATACTGTATGTGTAGATTGGTGTGACATTGAAGAATACAGAGAGGGAAGGAAAGAAAGAGATGGACAGAGATTGAGAGGAAGACACCGAGAAGGATAAGAAGGAGAGACTGGAAGCAGAGGCTGGTTGGATTTCTTTCTCAGGCCCAGCATTTCAGCGTGTGTACAGACTTAGCAGCAGCAGCTGCAGCAACGATGGGGTCATTTACATATAAATGAAAGTTGCCGATCACACGCTGCTGACCCCATTTATTTCAGCGGGCAGACAGACAGACAGGCAGGCAAGGCAAGCGCCAGCGAGTTGCCGAATTACTCCAAATTACCGCATTTCCATCTCCACATCAGGCCTGTCAGGCCGGCAACCATCGTCCCAGCAGTTTTTTCACCGCCCCCCCCTCTCTCTTCCACGCACCCACCGCCAGGTCTGGAGTGACTCTAATTGGCAGTGGTGAATTTAAAGGACTTGTCAGTGGCTGAGGCTGCCACCACCCAGGACAGCACAGCAGAGAAACAACATAGCCGGCTTATCACAGCACAGCACAGCACAGAAATAACGCAGTCAGGTTAGCGTAGCACACGAAGAGGATAGCAAACTTTGCGCATCACAGTGTGGGAACAACACAGCTCAGCCCAGCAGAGTATGAGCAACAACCCAGTCCATCATCAGGCTAAAATTTATGTTTCATGTTCATCATTTGCCACATTCTTTTCATTTGTCAGTCAATTTTCTCTTGGTAGCTTTTCCATTATTTCCTTTATGTTCTATTCTATCTCTTATTAAACCCCCTGTTTCTAATTTTACTTACGTTCTCACACATTTGTCTTATCTTCTCCCATCAGGTTCTCTTCCCGTCCGACATTGTCAAGCTATTGGTTTGCGTGAGCATCTGGATTTGAAATCTGAGCCAAATGCCCTACTAGAATCTCTTTCTCACTCTTTACATAGACATGCAATTACTAATATGTTCATGCACGCACGCAACCACGCATCTTCTATTGTAAGAAAGAGCGATGAACCCTCGTAGAGAAAAGCAGCACAGCTAGTGCTTGTGGCGGCTTAATTTAGCTGGTAAAGCAGCCTCTCTTCCTCAGTTATTTGTCTCTTTCCTGTCTCGTTCTTGGTTAGCCAAGCATGCACCCTTATTAGTTCATTAAAAGGAGTCTGCCGCTGCTGCTTGACTTTGGAATAAGCAAGGGAAAGAGAGTAAGAAAGGAGGAAAAGAAAAGGGAAAAGAGTCAAAACACCACTCTCTAATTACTCAAGATTGATGCATCCAGTGAACATCCTGGTAATCAGTGTTGTTTTTATTTGTTTAATGGTAGGACAGGGATCGCAGGCAGGCTGACCCTCTGTGATCATTAACAGAATAAAGCAGCCTGAAGCACACACATATCCTCTCTACTTGCGTAGTCTTGAAGTGTGTGTGTGTGTGTGTGTGGGAGAAGTTCACCAACCGTCCATACACATCTGGATTCCATTACAAGAATAGATGTCATTTTGTACGTAATCACCATATACCACGATAAGGGATTTGCTTTGTACCTTTCTTTGGGCTTGTTAGTGGTACAAAAATACAGTATTAATGATTTCTGTTATGCAAATTGACAGCCACACAGCGAAATGTGCACATACCTACATGTAATCATGATACGCTGCTGTAATTCTAATTTGTAATGTTTGGATGTGGTTGTGTTGGAGAGGAGTAAAGGCCGTTTTACAGTCGACGCATCCAAGCATGCGCCCGCCAATGTGACGTCAAAATGACCGAAAACTTTCTGGCGCGCCAGGATTTTGAGTGCGTGACAAAGCGGAAAAGGGAAGCCTGAACGAGCTCAAGGGTAACCGGATGCCAGGACCCTCAGAGTGACTGCAAGTCTCTCTTGTAAAATTACCGGGTTAAAGTGTAACTCTCGCCAAAATACAACCTAGGGTCTTTTTTTGAATGTACCTGAGTCAAACTTTTGTTTTAAAAGCCTAATTAGGACGGATGTGCCACTTTTAAGATTGACCATATTCTTGTTTTGGGTCAAATGGCCTTTTGAATGGGAGTGCTAGGGGCTCTACTATGATCACATCAACATCACTATTTTTAAAACACTACAAACACTGAAAACACTGAAACTTTGCTTAAAGTATGACCAGGAACCCGAGCATTGAGAACGTTGTTTGTGTACATAATCTCTTTTTGACTGGCGAGATGATAGCAACCGGGAAAAACAGCTAAAGTGAGTTGTTCAAAAACAGAGTACACACTTTAGTTAATTAGATAATTGGATAAGATAATCAGTTTTACAAATCGGGCAACAATCAGTCAACTCTGCAGTCCAAATTCTAAATACTGGAGAGCATCGTCTCCCCCCGGCCCCTTCTTCCCCAGACTTGAAGCTCACGCGGGTTGCCAGGTTGAGAACACTGAACCCAAATCCCACAATGTCAATGTTAGCGAGATTCTCGCTATGTGGACTGTCAACAGAGACCGTGACCTCACGGTGATCTGTACCCAGGTCACACTCACCGTTTGTTGAAAGTGTGATTAACTGAACTGGCCACTGAAAAAGACTAAGACCTCCGGGCTGTAGTGTTTTTCTTATTATTCCATATTATTGGTATCCAGGATTGTTGTATGCCTTGTATCTTTTCGGTATGTCTTTTCTTTAATTTCGGCTTAGCTATGACTGTGTGCATCTGGTGAAATGTTTTCACTGTCCATCTGTTGTCCTGACGGGGGAGGGACAGTGTACAGTTATTTCTATTGTATGAGGATACTGTAAGGGGCATATGGGTTGGGTGGAGTCATGGACAAATGGAGGGCAGAGTGTAATGAAGGCAGCCACTCGAAAAGATGGTGGTCTAATTTCATGGTAATTAATTAACGTACAGTAGCTGTTTACTGGAGATCTTCAATCTGCCCCCAGGGTGTGACAGACTATGTAACTGGCAAATGTCATGACTCCCATGGACAGGAGGAAGGAGGGTGGGTTAGATGGGTCAATAAGTAATTAATGTTGTTAGAGAAAATTAAGTGTTAACTGTTGACACAGTTTGTACATTTTAATAAATCATGCCCCAGATGTATGGGCCAGGACCCAAAATGGATCTCCACAAGACAGCAGATTTGAGATTGAGCTTCATCCCTAGCACAAAGTTTCTGAAACTTGTGTCTTAAGCTGCAAAACTTTAGTGTGGGTGTTGAAGAGAAAATCCAGTAAAAGAAGGGCAGCAGAAAGCCTCTAAAGTCCTATAATGTTTATGCCGCGAATGTGTGACGCACAGTAAAGCACAGAGAGAGTAAAAGTGGGAGTAAAATATGCAAAGGTCTAAATCCTCTCTTCATCTTCATCAGTAGCTCTTAAGACTCTCTGAGACATGTTTCCTCTGGTGACCAAGATTTCCCCTGCACTCATTGCTCACTCATTCATGTGTGTGTGTGTGTGTGTGTGTATAGGTGTGTGTGTGTGTATAGGTGTGTGTGTGTGTATAGGTGTTTATAATGGCTTAACAGCCTCTGCAGCCTGTCTTCAAGTGGAACATATGAAATGATTTGTGCTATGAATCATGGGTTTCATTGCTCTACACTGCGGCGTGAAGTCTGGAAAGTTAATGAAGGCCTAAAATTGCCACTGTATCTTGGAACTAAGAGGGAAAAGAGAGTATAAAAAATGCAAAAGGAGAGAAAGACAGAGCCTGAATTTAGTTTAAGAGAAATGCAGGGACTGCAAGGGACCAAAGAGTTTGAAGGAAGGGTAAGGAAACTAAAGAAAGTTGCATAGACTGCTTTTACATTCACGTCATGTAACAAATTTGTACTTTTAAACTCAAATGTGGCTAATATCCTGCCAGTGAACACACCATATTTTCGCAACCGCGTCCTTTAAATTCACCCCTGCCATTTTCGTATTTCTTTTGGCATTTTTTTTGTATGTGTCCCACACACACTTGCACACACCCATACATGCAACATGGCAGACAAATGTGAAACATGGAGACCTTGAAGGCATTTTAAACCGTGGCTGTCCTACTGTCCTACCTCAGGCTGACCTCGAGCAGCCCCGGCGTTGTAGTGTCAGCAATGACATTGGGATTCTATTAGCAGGTTGTGCGAGGCTCTGGCCCCCTGCCCTGTGGTGAGACCTACCATTGATCTGTCATGGGAGATGGCTGCTCCCTGCTCCTCGCTCCCATAGGGCTCAATTTGAACCTTTCCAAAAACCAGGACCGAACCCTCTGCTTGAAATCTACCTGGGGAGCAGAGAGAGAGAGAGGGGGAACGAGAGAGAGAGAGCAAGGGAGAGAGGAGAACACAAGGTCAGGCGTGACACCGATGTGCAGATAAAGACGACTGGGTATGGTCGACACTGACCATAATGGCCAGTGAAAAGTGAGGTTATTTGTTATCGATTCCCAATGAGGGAAATCACCGTGTGTGTGTGTGTGTCTGTGTGTCTGTGTGTGAATGCTCGGCGGTCGATGTGAGGCCAAGAGAATCCTCTGAAGGACAGAGAAAAGAAATGAAAGTCTTTAACTTGCTCCCTGGCTCTCTCTCTCTCTCTCTCTCTCTCCCCCCTTCTATTTTGAATGAGTGCATAGTGATCTGTTTTCCCAGCCAGCCTCATTTGTATTTTTACTGAATTACCCCGGATGCGCAACCTGAACCCACTTAAGCATGTCACTTAGCGTTTGTTGAAGTTAGCCGAGACAGGGCCCTCATCAGGTTTCAATGAGGGAGGCTGTGGCTAAGTGGCCACTTGTCATGTTTATTTATTTCATTTTTTCCCAGATTTCCACATGGTACCCATGTTGGCTGTCCAAGTTGTTTAGAAAGAAATACAAGACCCGAGTGAGACGAGGCTTATGATGGATATATGAGTACTTTATATCAGCTATAACTGCTGTGTTTCATAAACTTGTGTGTGTTCAACTTTTCTAATTTGAGATGGCTGTTATTTCTAGGTTGTTCTCTTCAAGTGAAGAGCGAGGTTAAATACGCAAAGGCAGTGTTCTCTAATTGCGGAAGTATTTGAATAATGTTGAAAAAACGTGTTTAAATATAGTCATTGACTCTTTTAATCCTTTTTGACTTACACAGTAGGAGGCAATGCTAAGGAACACAGGAGTATATATAAATTAACAGTGTGAAAGTACAAACCGAACAGAATATTGAAATTGCCCCCACGGGCGATTCTCGGCTGTGCTGTGGCAGCGAGACACTTTCTGGTGCTGCTCCATTTTATATATATGAAAATCTCTCACGGATCCATGATATACATTATAGATGAGGGCTCCCGTTCTGTACTCCAGTCACTGGAGCAGAATTTTCCATGATACACACCCCCAGACCTCCCCCACCCCCACTGCCGCCCACTCCTCTTTTCACTTTCTCTCATCCTTCTCTCCATTCATTTCTCCTTCCATATGCCCTCCCATTGGCGTGTTGTTTCATCCCTCATCAGCTCCCTTTAATCCCTCTCCAGCCCTTTGGTCTCCTATCATTTCATCTTTCCATAAGTCAAACCTCACATCTATACATCCACCCTTGCTTCCTTCACTCACTCCACCCATCCCATGGAGCAAGCGAGCGAGCAAGCGAGCGAGCGAGTGAGTGAGCGAGGAACATGTGACCAGTGAGGTGGGAGTCCACTGGGCCTCCCCCTGCAGTGCCACCATACGTTGATTTGTCTCCTCCAGTTCCATATTGATTTTGTTTTAAACAAGGGAAAAATACAAGAAGAATGAGGTGCCGGAGGTGACATGAAATAATAAAAAAAGTAAGGTGGAAAAGGAGTAAAGGGGAGGAAAGAAAATAGAGGAAAAGTGCTTCTATGTATCAAATCTGAGTTGGGTCCCGGATGGGTTCAGGGTATTATTAGGAGGTTACTGTGCAGAGGGTGAAGGAAAGGGGCTGAGAGAGAGAGAGAGAGAGAGAGAGATAGATAGAGAGAGAGAGAAACCCTTTATTTAAAAATCTCTTTTATTCCTACCCTTTACTTTGTGCTTGCTAAATGAGTTCTGGGGTTGGCTATGTGGCAAATGCATCTCATTCTGTCTCATGGTACAGTTCCTGCCTTAAAATGATTCTCTGCTTAGTTCAATTTAAGTTGTGTGCAGAATAATCGATCCCTCCATTAATTCTACTTAGCCGAGCTTCACAGTACAAGCCTGGGCTTGACTGGTCCACCAAGGCCAGCGCTGCTGAATGGCTGACCTTTACACGGCTCGGACGGCCATTGATTTTCAGCAGGACTTATTTCATGAACTGGGGTTTGGGACAGCGCACCCAGATGAAGATGAACTACGAGGCAAAATCAGTTTCTTTAGGCCTTTTCATTTTCTCTGCACTCGTCTCACTTGTTTCTCTCTCTCTTTCTCTGTCCTTTACTTTGGAATCAGTACTGTACACTGTGTCTGCTTAGCTCCGTGGGTGGCATAGTCTGAGAGCAAATAAAGCATCCCCTGTGTGACCCCCCCCCCCTCGAGCTAAGAGCCCCCATGTCTTGTCAGTGAAGTGTTTGAGTGTGTGTGTGTGCGCTTTACGTTCATGCTTTAGTGTCTATGTACGAGTGTTTCGGTCCAAGCGTGAGTGTATGTAGGTTACATTGTTAAGTGCTTTAGGAGGGCTCTCTCTGTGACATGGCCCCTTGGTATTTGCAGTTAGGAAATAATGCAAAGCAGAGAGTGTGAACAAGCCATTAGAACTCCCAGGACTGCCCTCAGAGGCAAAGAATTGAGGAAAACAATCCTGACCTCATGAAACGACAGACACAAGATCTACCTCACGCCTGCTGGGGTGAACTGGAGGGATAAGAACGAGAGAATGCATCTCAAATCCCAAATGTAATTTCAGTAGGATTTAAGGTTCTACATTGCACAATGTTAAACCTTTAAGTCCTAATTTTAAGACGAATGTGCTCAGATGAACATCATTTAAATGAATACGTTAATAAATAATAAAAGCTAAGACAAGGAAGGGGAGGAAGTGTAGGAGGCTTCTGAGTGTGATTCAGCTGGAGTTCATATAGAGTGCACTGTCTCCCTTTCTCCCTCCCTGTCTCTATCTTTCTCTTTTTGACCTGCATTAGCTGTACATCAGTGACTGTTGACTATAAAAAAACACATTTAAATGTAATACCCCGCTCATGAATACATGCATGCATACAAATGTCCCAGGATGGTACGAGGCATGAGGGGCAGGTGAGGTGAGGGCTGTCAAGGATGCTGCTGTAAAGAAGGATGAGAATATGGTATGAGGACAGAGGTGTGACGACGGGGTGGGCAAGTATGTAGCATTTTGATTGCGTCTCAAGTTAAGGCAACATAATTTGATGATGTGGCCTATCTCTCACTAGAGGTCTTAACAGGTCCAAACAAGACCCAACTTGGGACCCTGAATATCTTAAATATATACATTATTTCTATAATAATACATTATGTATAAGACACAAAGCCTTCCTTTACGTCCTCACCATATATCACCCTGCAGTGTAAGTGCATAGTGGAAGATCCATGTGCTTATATGAGGTGGGAGCTTCTGGCTCTTTCTGAAAATCACATACAGTACATGACACTTTTTCTTTTGTTGCCACCGTGCTCACATTTCGACCAGATTTTGACATGAACACGTACAAAACACATACAGAATGCGGCCCCAAACCACATCCACTCACCCACTCCAAACCCCACCAATGAAATAAGCCACCCAAGGCCATAGGAGGTAGTGGGGAGTGGGTGTTGGCAGAGACACTTCCAATGTGTTTTCTGCTCCAGTGCTTCTTGTTCCCACTTCGTCAGAGTGCGTTTGCTGTAGATTGGGAGAAATGGCGAGAGGTCAGGCCGGTGTGCTGCTTGTCTGGCCCTCAGGTTCTGTGCAGTTCAAGGTTAAATGAAGAATCAGTGAGAAGGGTTTTTGTGTTTATTTAGTAAACCATTTAACTGTAATGCGGCGTCAGACAAGGAGGAGGAGACAAGAAACAGGGCTAGAAGACAGGCCTGTCCCTTTTGTTTGGAAATAAATGCGCTTATAGACAAGCAGGGATTTTCTATAAGTGTCGGGAGGAAAGATAAACAGGCTTTACAGGCATGGGCTGGAGTGGTGGGAGAGTGATGGAAAAGGCAGAAGTCGCAGGTGACAGAATGCGGTCTGTGTGGTGTGTGTGTGTGTGTGTGTGTGTGTGTGTGTGTGTGTGTGTGTGTGTGTGTGTGTGTGTGTGTGTGTGTGTGTGTGTGTGTGTGTGTGTGTGTGTGTGTGTGTGTGTGTGTGTGTGGTATTGATATGCTGGGAATGAAGCTTGGAGCAGATGGACAGAGCAGGCTGGCCCTGTGTCGATCCTGTGAGCTCTGGCTTCTTCTTGCAATCCCCCTTTGATGGACACATACACACACGCAAACATGTACCAGGCTTCTGTGCTGAGTCCATATTTCACCAACTTGATAATGGGCCTACAGGATAACAAATGGTCAATAATCCTATCATTAATAACCAGAATGCCATAATGATCTGTAGCTATGGCAGATGTGGCTGCTTAATGAGCAGTCCTCCAGTGGCTCATCAGAGCCCGTAGACAGCAGGATTTGGGGAAAGGGTGTGTAGACTGAAAGCATATGTATAGTGAAAGGGAACATTAAAGGATACAAACGATTGTCATTATTAAAATAAGGTTGAGGGAAGTATTGCTTTACTATCTAGATTTCTGATATAGGTTTTTTGTCTCTTCCTGTCTCTGTCTCTCTGGCACCCCTCAGACTTCTCTCCAATTCAAAGCCAACATGCTTGGCTGCATCGCTATCTCTCCCTCCTTCCATCTATCTCTATCCTCCCCAGGCTTCTTCTTCTCCTGGACCTCTCCCCTCCTCAGAGGGGTGGCATGGGCAGTGGAGGGGTAGAAAGTGCAAGTGTTGGTGAATTGCTAATAGGCAATCATAGTGCTCAGGACAAGGATGCCTACTGGAGGTCTAGGGACCATTAAAGAAATGTCAACTCGGCATAGGTATGCCAAGAATTATGAGTCAGTGGGCAGGCAACACTTCTTGGCTCCTATTGGTCAGGGCAGCGGGCCGTAATCTGTCACAATCCTGGAGTTGCTGTGACAGCAGCAGAAGCATTCTGGGCTCTACACAGAGGGAAAGGAAACATGCTGTGTGTGTGTGTGTGTGTGTGTGTGTGTGTGTGTGTGTGTTGTGTGTGTGTGTGTGTGTGTGTGTGTGTGTGTGTGTGGTGTGTGTGTGTGTGTGTGTAAGCCTGTATGAGTGTGGTTGAGTGCATGAAGGGCTGCACAATAATCAGCAAATGTACAGAAACTGAAATTATAACTATCAACTTCTACTACAACTTAATTTAATCATGTTCAGTAAATTGATTCTGTAAGTCAATTGTAGCGTATCCCTTTAATGCACCTGAAAGTACAACAATAAATCACATCTAATCCTAACTACAAACAACTAATCACAGTGCTTGCTTCAAGTCAAATTGGTTCCACCAGTTTGTTTTTATACATGCATGCACACTTGAACTCAACTCAAGCAACTAAAATGTTGGAGAAATTGTAGCCCGGGTGGTACAAAGTAAGATGGCACATAATTTGTGTGGGCATACTTTGGCTTTACTAGACACGCTGCAGAACAAAACGAAGCTAAATAAAAATAGTTGTGGCTTTGAGAGGAAACATGAGCAATGTGTCTGCTCACCGGAAGCACAGCCAAGTCATACAATATGATGTTGGCCATGAGAGTGAAGTGTTGACAAAAAAAAACACGCAGAGCATGTTTCTTCTAGTTCAAACATTCGATAAAGGCACTCCATACCCTAAAATGTCCCACAGATAGAATGACTTAACAGAATCATGAGTATTTAGTTTATAATTCTTATACTCTCCAAAAAGTCTGTTTTTATGTTGATTTGGTATTTCTGCAAACAAAGCTTTAACAGGTTCTAAAACTCAACTTGAACAGTCACAGTTCATGACTGTCTGTTAACTGTCCAGTACCTGCGAGGATGCGTACATGCTGTACAGTATGTTGTACTTCATTACCGTAGCTGTAACTCACTGACAATCTGGCAGGACATAATCTTCAAAGCAAATATCAAGGCAGTAGCCAGATAGGGAACATGGCGTCGGTGCATGAGGGCACCTTTAAGCATTAAAGCCTCACACAAGTCTAGATCTGTAATTCTGTCACGGAACACATCCTCTGCCATTTCGCTACTTCCTGCTCACTCCGGACCCTCACCATGGCGCATGCTGGGATTGGCATGATGTTGCCCTTCTGAAGCCACTGGGTTGTGTCTGTAGTCATGATCTTATCTTTTGTAAGGACAGTTCCTCAAAATGAACTGAAGAGCGTAAACCACATCAACAGCGAGCAGAATAGAAAGCAAGAGAGTGTGTGTGTGTGTGTTGTGGTGTGTGTGTGTGTGTGTGTGTGTGTGTGTGTGTGTGTGTGTGTGTGTGTGTGTGTGGTGTGTGTGTGTGTGTGTGTGTGTGTGTGTGTGTGTGTGTGTGGAAGATGCGAGCCCACCAAAAGCTTAAGCCTCCAGTGTGCTGTGCAGATAAGATTCATTAGATAGGTCGGTAAATGCAAGAGAGAGCCAACGCGAGGCAGACACACAGAGGGAGAGGGAGAGAGATTGAGCTTGCTGCTGCTCCAGCATTTGTTGACACAGATTTACAATGAGTCTCCCACTGCTTCACGCATTACAGTAACACGCCATGTCAATAGCTCTGTGGGCTTGAAAAGCAGCCGTGCCAAAGATGTCTGGGAGTGATGCCCTTCCCCTGATATCCAAAGTGTGGCTCATAAGTCAGGAAGTGGAGGAGAATGAGGGCCAAGGGAGGGAGAAAAAAAATGTTTTAATATATTATTAATAATTCCCCACCCACTGTTCTGTCTCAATATTTACATCTTCTCAAGCATCTTTTTTTAATTAGTTTTCCCATTTCTGTCATTCTTTACCATCCTTTTCCTCCCCCCTTCTTCATCTCTCTTGGTCTCTTACCCCTCTCTCCCTCTGTTTCTCTTTATCTCTTGGACGCCCCGCTACAGGCTCAGTAGGACAGGATTTAGGTATTAGCTCAATCCCCCTATCTACTCCCCCTCATGATTGCACCCTGTTTCTGTCACCTACATACCCTAGTCCACTGCACAAGTCTTGTAGGACTCAGAGTAGTGGCGGAGAGCTTATACTCCACAAGACAGGAAGACATAATCAGTGAGAGCGAGTGACAGTGTGCATGTGAGGGGTTGGGAAAGTGATAAGCAAAGTTGGAGGTGGAGGGTGAGCTTTTTATATTGTTTGGAGTTAATCAGACTATACAGATGTAATAAAGAGTTTGATGAGAACCAACATCAGTCCATGCTATGTCTGCTGAGTCATGGTGCGGCACAAATGAGGTGGTTTTGATGTGTGAATTTCACCTTAATGAAATCTTGATTTGAGCTGAGTTCTGCTGTCTGTGTAATGAGGGCTGTAGCAGTCAGACAGCTGGCCAACCACTTCAGCTAGTAAAGCAATGATAATAGAGAGGTTTGGACAGCCTTTGGGAAAGCATTCGGTAGATGAACTTCAGGCTGTTCCTAGGAGGCAGTTAGTGTTTTGGGGGAAGAGATAAACAAGAACTTGGATGGCATCAGACAACAGAAGGTCTAATAGTCCTTATCAGAGATGTAGCAGTGGTGCTAGTAGTAACGGTACCACAGATCGCACATGTTTGTGAGTTAGCAGGGGCCTCATTGCTAATTTGTGTAGTACAAGAAGCATTCAGTGTAACAGAAGGATATCAACAGTTTTCTTCCAAAAGGAGCCACTCAGCGTTTGAAAAAAGTAACACTTATTTGTGCAAATTAAGTACAAAGCTAAAACCAATTGCACTTTCTGAACAAGTGGGTGTATCGTTTGTCTTTGAATGACAAAACTCAACTTTTACATGATGCATGTTTTTTACTATTCAAAATGGATCTAGCAATATGGACTAGAACTAGAAATGTGATGATTACGACTAGCTGAGGTCTGCAGGTGACAGTCCACGTCAGCGCCTCAAGCTGTAAATCCGGTTGGTTCTGATAGGAATCCCCAAGCTTGTAGTAGCTGCCATCTCCCCAGCACTGACTGATGCCTCTTATCAGGACAACCACACCGCTGCCCCCAGCACATTTTCACATATGGGTAGATCATAACTCCCTTGCACAAACATTTTCCCAACATGAATTTACCGCATATATGGACATGCTCACATAGATTCAGCATTTGGAAACAGGGCAGGGCAGCTACAGCTTGAGTACATCAACGGTCATTCTGCAGTCAGATATGCACATAACTCACTCACACACACACTTACTTATATAAGCATGTCGTGTGTATAACAGCATGTGTATTCAAGCAGATTTTAAATTTCAGAAAACCCAGATGTGTAGGAGATGCTCATCTCTCATGTACAGAAATAACATACGCAGAAATAACATATGCTACATAGTGCTGTCAAACGATTCAAATATTTAATGGCAATTAATCGCATTAATGTCATAGTTAACTCGCAATTAATGGCAATTAATCGCATATTTTTATCCATTCTAAATGTCCCTCTATTTTTTTGTCCCAATTATTTTTCTCATTGTAATGCTCTTATCAACATCAGCAGACTGCACACCCGAACAAGTGTGTGCGGTGTGCCGGTTGTTTTGTTTCCGGTGTAGCTAGATCGGGTGTGGTGTTGTAGTTTTTCTAACGTTACTAGTTGTTGCAACAGCATGTGAAAGAACTACAAAGTTTGCGAGGCCAAAAGCAACGTTAATCTTGCAATCAAAAAATTGACGTTGTTAACACGTTTAACTGACAGCACTACATACATACATTTTAATTTAAGGGCTGGGACGGTTAACCGCATTAGTGCAATACCGGCGGTCACCTGCCACTACCACGGCGATGACATCATCCCCACCATCACCACATATTTTTTGATTATTTTTTACTTTTTGTAAAGTTACAGGAGAACAGATATTGTGTGATATAAAATATAATGAATGCATTAATTGTGTAGTTATCAACTGTCTTCTATCCTAAATTCAACAGTTTATGGAGAGAAAAAAAGAAAACTTAAGTTGCTCGTCATTTCAGCTTTGCACATGAGGATGGACAGTCCATTGGACTGAGGTGGACGTGGACACATTTACATCAGCATACATTGGTTATATTAGAGAGAGCAGTTATAGCGGACGGCCGAGTCGCCCTCTCTGCTCTCTGTCTGCTCAGCTGCTAAGACTGCTGTGCTGCGAAGCGTCAGCTCTCGGAGGACAGGAGATATAGCAGAGTGGCCGTAAATGACAGCAAAACACAGTAAAGACTCTCACATTGAGCTGAAATGGAAACACTGTGCTAAGGGTTAAGCCGATGTTTTTCCGGGTAAGGCCATTCACTTTACCGGCGGTATTGACAACAGATAAAGCTACTGTGTCTTGAGAAGCTCAAGCTTGTTGTTTTATTTTTGACTTTCATCTCACTTTCCATCATCGTTGCTATCACTTTTTCCTCTCGCTTTTCCTCACAGCGCCACTCATACTCTACTCCGTCCATTACCGCTCGCTCTCCTTGCGCGACCACAGGGGCACTGACGTCACTCACTTAAGGCGCCCTGCCATTCTCGCTCTAAGTTACGCTCATAAGGGGGTTACGGTATACCGCACTCCCGCGGGAATTTCTTGCTTTTCGACGACGGTAAGAAAAAATCCATAGTGCCCCAGCCCTAATTCAATGTTTTGGGATAATTGATTCATTGATAAAAGGACAAATCCATCCACCTTCGTCCGCGAATCCGGTATGGGGTCGTGGGGGGAGCAGCTCCAACAGGGGTCCCCAAACTTCCCTTTCCCGAGCTACATTAACCGGCTCCGACTGGGGGATCCCGAGGCTTTCCCAAGCCAGGTTGGAGATATGATCTCTCCACCTATTCCGGCCGAGGAGGCATCCTTACCAGATGCCCAAACCACCTCAACTGGTTCCTTTTGACAAGAAGGAGCAGCAGCTCTACTCCAAGCTCCTCACAGATGACTGAGCTTCTCACCCTATCTCTAAGGGAGACACCAGCCACCCTCCTGAGGAAACCCATTTCGGCCGCTTGTACCCTGGATCTCGTTTTTTCGGTCATCAGGTAGTAACGAACACATACTTGTAGATCGAGAGCTTTGCCTTCTGACTCAGCTCTCTTTTCGTCACAACGGTGCGATAAATGGAATGTAATACCGCACCCGCTGCACCGATTCTCCGACCAATCCATTGTCCCCTCACTCGCAAACAAGACCCCAAGGTATTTAAACTCCTCCACTTAGGGTAAGGAATCATTCCCTACCGGAAGAAGGCACTCCATCAGTTTCCTGCTGAGAACCATGGCCTCAGATTTAGAGGTGCTGATCCTCATCCCAGCTGCTTCACTCTCACCTGTGAACCGATCCAGTGAGTGCTGACGGTCACAGGCCGATGATGCCGTCAGGACCACATCATCTGCAACAAGCAGCGATGAGATCCCCTGCCCACTGAACTGCAACCCCTCCCCACCCCGACTATGTCTCCATATCCTGACCATAAATACTAAAAACATTGTTGGTGACCAAACGCAGCCCTGGCGGAGGCCAACCCGCACCTGGAAAGAGTCCGACACAACACATGAAGGCTGTTCATCTACTTTTTACATTACATCTGACTACCTCATGTTTCATGTTCGAAGAAGCCAATTCTCCTCCTTTAAACATGACTGAGCCTCTGACATTACTGTGGAAGATCACTGTGAGAGAAGGTAACTTTAACAAGCTTGTTTAAGGCTTAAGCATGGAATGACCACAAAGTAAAAAAAACACAGTAGACATTAAAACTTGTGTGTGATGAAGACTGCATATGTCAAAATCTAAAAAACTCAGCTTTATATGTATGTTTAAAAAAAAAAAACGCATGGAAACTTACATAAAAAAATTGTTGCATTGATAATCTGTGTAGAATCGAATTGTTGGCCTCTGAATCGGAATCGAATCAAAGAGGTTCCCACCCCCAGAGAACAGGCGTTGACAACAACATGGCCATTCTCCACCTTTGTCTGTCTTGAAAATCCCAGAGATAAAATGCTATGTGAAGATTGCTCTTTTCTACTACGCAGGGCAACTAGTGCCATGTAAACGATGTTGTGTGTCGTTTACTTTACAACAAAGACAAACCAGAAGTAAACCTGGAGTACCCGTTCATCACAAAGACTGTTAATATTGCCGCACTGTTCTATTAGCTGAGTCAAAATGGGCATTGTTTTGTTGAAAGGAATGCATTATGAAATAATTCACTGCAAAGCTATATTTATATAATGCCATCAGATTTTTATGTAACCGGGCTAAGATGTCTTTTCATTTCCAGTTAATTTACAATATTAAGAAATAGTTCATTAACCAGCTCGACTAAGCCTATTACATTTGATCTTCATTTGTAATTTGCTATTTTTTTTTATTGTTGATGAACAATTATTGTGATTGCAATGAAGCACTTCATAACTATAAATCATCACACCACGGCTCCTTCTCTACTCTCTTTGTCTCCTTCCTGTACTGTGTATACAGTACAGATTTATTAGCTAGAGCTGGGGCCCCCGGACAGCCACCACTCAGCACTCCCTCAGATCAATAATTGGAAATATTAATTATATCAGCAGAGACGGCCCAGTCAGAAGGGGGCTGTTTATGCTCCTGTTACTGAGCAATGGAGCAACATGAGCTTTGATGGCCCGCTAATACATATTAATGATCCCAAGACAAACATTACTCTATATTAAACCTGAGTGAAAGCCAGAAGACATCGCACATATTGCATTGCTATTAGAGTTATTTTATTGCAATCACTGTAAGTAACTGCTGTTGCATAACTGCTGTAAAACTACTTTTACCACTGAGGAATGAGCTTCTGCAAAACCAGGACAAGATTTACTGCATTCTCCTGGAAGTGAAAGTTAAAGACTAGCAAAGTTTTGGGGCTTGGAATTGCACCAGCTCTTTGAAACCCTTTCCAAAGCAGCATTATTGTCTTGCTACTGGTCCTCTCTGGGTTTTTTTTCCAGCAGTGTGGAGTCTGGGACTCTGTACTGCTCAATCCCGCTAACCTCTACTAGTCATGAACTCATTACTGTCGTAGATAGTGCCAACAGTAGACTCTAAATCCTCCACACTACTAACAGACCAAGTCCTGACTGCAGTTCCTTTACTCGCTCTTTGTAATTTGAAATCCGACAGTGGGATGTCTTTTGTGGCTGGAGCGCAGGGCCTTTGGTCTTTTTTGTGGCTAATAATAGTTTCAGTAGAAAGCTCCCCAGCCAGGCCAAACTGTACCAGGATACTGATAAAGTCAGAGAACGTTTAGATGTATGCGTTGATCATATGTTAATCTAGGACTGGTCACATGTAGGCATATTCATTTGTAGCTAGTTTAAGTCAAAAAATAAAAATGGCTAAAATAAAACCCCAGATAAACCAATCATGTGTGTACATTTCAGGTCCATTGCACCCTGCATTATGTACTTTCTGCCTCGCCCTCCACACAAAGCAGTAGCATACTAGTGCTAAGAGCTTTAGTTGAACTGACTCAAGGCTTAACTGGGCAAATGAGACGGCCTAATAAAAGCATATGGAACTATAGATTTGTCAAAGCCCTTAGAGCAGCACAGCTTGTTGAGTTAGAAAGAGAAAAAGACCAGGGCTTGTACAAGGAAAACCCAAACTCTGTTTTTTTACTAGAAGAGGGAGAAGAAGAATAGTACCTTATTTGAAAGTTGTGACGCCATGTAAGTTGTCGTGAGTCATTGGAGGAATTTATTTTTTCAGTCAAAAACATTCATCTCACATTACCGTTAACCTGGCCTTTAAGATACAAAAGAACCTAATGCAAATCACTGAATGTATTTGTAAAAATGTCACTAAGGTCCTTTAGAAAGGTATCCATGTTTGATGTTTCTTCAACATAGTAAATCATTACTCATCCTCTCACCATTACATCAATGCACCATGAGTAGGATTGGGTTTCGTTCAAAAATATTATCAATACCGGTAGCAATATCGGGATTTTGATACCGGTTCCTAAACAACACATTTTTACCAGTTTTATAAAACAAAAATAAATTACAACATTACACATTACGGAACATATCTTTTTATTTTTTTTAACCAGCTCCTATTACGTGAGCCAATTCTTTGTGCGTGACCTGACAAAATAATATACAACCTTGTTAGGAGCATGTTTAATGCTTATTGACTAACTAATGCCTATTAGATTTACTCCTTACATGTTGAAATTGGGTATTGAATGACCAGGCATTTTACTTTAGATACAATTTGGTCGGGGCCTAAAAAGTAATGAATTTGGTACCCAGCCCCTCCTATGAGTCACATGACCACACGTTGTTCACTATACTTGACTTTTGAATTTATTTTATTTTATTTTTTTGTTTCCCTTTTTTATTAGGCTTGCAGATCTTACTTGCCTGCAAGTTTGTTTTCATACGTTGCTGACATACATGTAATGGAAGACATATTTAACAACATACTAGCATTTGGAATTTTGTTGACAGTGCTGTAAACAATATGTGACATGTAGTGCTAAAACATTCAAAACACTGGTTTTTAAAGGTCCCATGACATGGTGCTCTTTGGATGCTTTTATATAGACCTTAGTGGCCCCCTTATACCAAATCGGAAGTCTCTTACCCAAAACTCAGCCTTGGTGAAGAATTACAGCCACTAGAGCCTGTCCCACAATGAGCTTTCCTTAGGATGGACTATTTCTGAGTCTGTAGCTTTTGAGGAGGGGGGGGGGTCAAGTCGGAAGCTGGGGGTGTGGCCATGACCAACTTTTTCAGTGTTTTTAGGAGGGTGATGTCAGAGCAGTAGAAACGCCACTCAACAGCAAAGCAATCTTATCTAAGAGTTGCAGGCATTCTTCTTTCTCTGTGTGTGTGTGTTCTGTATCTCTCTTGCCCTTCTCTCCAATCTCTTGTTGCTTTCCACTATCTTCTTCTCCTCTTCTGGTTCTCTTTTGTGACTCCTCCTTTCTCACCTAACCACTCCCTAACTCAGCGATTGGAATATTGAGAAGCATTACAATTAAATGTGTTGTTATTTGTACAGGGAGCAGCAGTGATCGTTTGACTGTGTTGATTGGGGGTGTGTCGAGAATCGTGAAAACATGGCCCACAGTATCTGGAGTTAATGAATGGTCTCCTTGGCAACAGCAGCACTTAATACATTTTACTTAAAGTTGCCAGGTCTGTGCAGTGTGTGCGCATGCATGTAGTACAAGTGTGCTTTGCGACGAGCACTTCATTTTCAGCTGGAATTACACAATTTTCTTCACATGTGTTCAAGGAGAATGGAACAAGGGTCATCCGCAGCGACTGTCCAGGACCATGATGCATTGCTCTCGGGCAAGTAAATAGACCATTAAGCTGGCATGTTGGAGGCTGAACAGTAACTAGCTTTAGAGGGAGCTGCCTCCCACACACAGGCACCCTGTAGAGACGGCTGAGATCATAGCATTGCAGAGGAGCCACAGCCGCCAATTCAGCCTACTCCTTTGTGCGTTTGAACAAAAAAATCAGCTGGCAGGATGGAAGCACATTTTGTCCGTTTGACATGTCAAAGGCAAATTCAAAGATTCACTGTGTTGTAAAGTTATCTGTGAACTTGTCATGAGGATGCCCCCCCCCATTCAGAGGTGTTTCTGTCTCAGAGGTTGCTTTGAACACGTGTGCGATTGTGTCGCGGTTGATTCTGTAATCTATCTGTACATGCTGTGGAGCAGTGCGCCCTGTGGCTTGGCATTAGCATACTGTAGGGCTACTATGCTAGTGTTGTGCAAGGAAAAGAAAGCACTTGTAGATGGGTATGGGGGGGGGGGGGCAAGAAACAAGGAGCTAAAACCTTAACCTTCACAAGCGCAGCCTCCTCCCTGTTTTCCAACAAAGACTTAGCCAGTGCTAGTTATTATTTACGATGGGTAAATTTATGGAATAATTTCAGCGAGGGAAGGTTACTCAGTTCCTCAAGGTGAAGATGGATACATTTAGCACTTAATGAATCGGCCTGGCCCTCTCCCCCATATATCAGCATGTTATTAAGACATTTTAAAATCCCATTATGCTGTTTCTCCTTGAACATGTCATGCTTTTATTGGACTGCCCTGTCTTTAAATCTGACCTTTTCAGCCCTTCTCTGGTATTGAACAGAAAAAAAGATACACGACAGGGTGATGGAACGAATTATATACATATGTAGGTAGTTCTATCAATCTATCTATCTATCTATATATATATATATATATATATATATCTATATACATATACATAATTTTGGTTTTCAGTGATCTGACTGGAATGACCAATAACAGCAAATAGTTTCCAGCAATAAAAATATGCGTAAATAGCAGCTACAAATGGTTTACTATAAATGGTTGAGTCAGTCAAGAGGTTGCTTTTATGTTCTACTAATCTTGTTATAAATTGGAGTCATTTTTGGCCGTCATTTTTATTGAAATGTGTGTTTTTTTAAATTGTTAAATCTATTTTTGTTTTGACTGAATCAAAGAAGGGGCGCTGGCATCAGACCAGTGCACATCAATTATATTGCAAGCATTATGCTCTGCTACAGTACAAATACACTATACATATTATACATACTGTATGTGTGTGGTGTGTGTGTGTTGGGTGGGTGGGTGGGTGGGTGTATAATGTGACTAGGAGATGTGTTCACTTTAAAAGAAACTGTGCTGCAGCTGTAACAAACATATCTTAAATCACAACAAGATCTTTCAGACTTTTTCTGTCTGGTGAAATTGTTCATCTTGAAAAACAATAATGGAAAAAAGAAGGAGGTAAACGAGAGCGTGACACAAAGACTGTGATGACAGAGGCATCTAATCCAGGCAATGCCATTCTTATCAGGGTCCAGTGGATTAGAGTGAGCCTCCAAATCAGAGAATCCTTCCCAGCCAGACACTCTCCACAGCCCAAGGGCCTGGATCAATAGGCCTGCATTGATCTCTCTCCTTCTCTGGCTGGATTCACTTTTAGTAGGACTGCCTCGGCCTCTATCACTTAGACACACATCTGCAGCCTTGCAACTTCTCCGTGCACCTACCATGAAATACCACAAATACGAATGGACACAAAAACACACAGACACACACTTTATTTTATGTGTGTGTGAAAGAGAGTTGTTGTGTTTACACTGAATAACAGGCAGAAAATACACCATGGTGTCAGGTCCACTTAGCTGCACGATGGTGCTTTGGTTTTGTTTTTTTCTCTCTAGCCCAGGCACTTTGATCAGTCTCGCAGAACATGTATGGGAGAAAGGGTCTTGACACCTCTGGTTTGTGGCCTCTTGTTTTAGCAACGGCAGCCCGAGTCACCAGCGCTAACCTCTGTTACTCTTTCTTCTCTCTCCTCCAGATGACTCGCCCCATCCAGGTGAAACCGGCTGACAGCGAGAGCCGTGGAGGTAGTTGTCTTCTTTTCTCCGTCATTTATTCATGTCCCCTTTTCATCTGCCTTATCTAGGCTAATTCTTTTCATTCTTTCCCTCTGATCTCATCTGTTCCACTGCTCTAATGCAATATTTCTTCAGCCAACTCTTTTCTTTTTTTTTCCCTTATCCCAGTTCCTTTCATTCTCATGTTGCTGTGCTAACACACGTAATGGTAGCAATTCTAGTAAAGAACCAAGTCTACCAAATAGTTTAAACCAAACAGTTTCTGAATGTGACATCAAACATGGAGATTTGATGTAATCTTGGTTTGACTGACTGTCTCCCAGCTTGTGGCACATTTTTAATCTCATCTCATACATGTTGTAGCTTTTTTTGTTTGTTTCTGGTTTAAATCTTCTAGGTTTTGGGATTAATCTCACATTTCATCCTGCTAGTGCCCTTCTACTGGATAAAATTGAACTAAATGTCTATGTTATTGAAAATATGTAGAGATGTGATGGGCTTCCTTGTTGTCCATCTCTCTTTTCTTGTTCCCTATGCCAAGGATCATTATCATAGCACTGTAAATTAGATAGTGATTAGACCTAATACTGGAACCACAGCCACACAAAGGCTTGTTAAAACCCACACTGCCTGGTCTGTGTGAATTTGAAACACGATAGTAAATGGTATAGAGAGAGGGTGAAATGAAGCAGGAGCACATACAGCTTGCCAAACAATCAATAGATTTGCAGGGTTCTTGCCAAGATCCTCATTACTTGGCCTTAATTCTGTCGTCTTTGATCTCTCCCATTTTTTGAGGCTTTCATTTACTCACTGCCTATCTGCATATATGTTAATGTTATGAGGAGGCAGCCTTTAAGTCAGTGTCAGAGACAATGAACCTTGCTGCTATGTTTTTGGTGTGCGTCTCATGTGTCCCCCATAACGAAGCAAGTGCCTTTTTGTTGTTGAAATGAGGAGCGCTGTTTTCAGTCTCTCTCATCCTCTCTCTCATCCAGAGAGAGAGAGAGAAAGGGAGATATTTGGAAGTGGAGAGAAAATGCAAGCACGATGCCAACTGCATACAGCTGCCGTGCTGCACTTCTGAGGCTTTACCTAAAAACCTCTGTCTGTTTTGGGTGAATTAGGATGGCTGGCCACTTGGCTGCCTGTCAAACGCACACAATCTTCAAAGGACAGCATAACCCCTTGAGATGGATGGAGGGAAAGGCCAATAAAGATCACTGTCAGTTCTTCATGCTTGTTTTCTTTCTTTCTTTCTTTCTTTCTTTCTTTCTTTCTTTCTTTCTTTCTTTCTTTCTCTCCTTCCTCTCTCTTTTCTCTCTTTCTTTCTCACTCATCTTTCGCCTAACCATTCATTCAGAGCTTTGGAGGAGTGGTGAGACAAGCAAAAGGGTCTTGTGCTGTTAAGATTGATGTCCCCTATAGCGCCATTGATTTTGCCATTGTGCTGCTGTGTGTCCACATTAACAATGACACGCAGCTGTCTCTTTACTTGGTTGTGAGTGGCCGGGTTTAAAGCTCCCAGGGCACTTTGGTCAGTATGGGGTCCTCTTACTGGCCAGCCGTGGGGACCCCACTAAGGTACAAATGAGTGGTGGAACAGACCTGAGAGTTGCACATCATCTTAAATGAACAGGTCAGAGTGGCGCCGCGGGGGCAATCAAACGCTAGCATGACTTTGACGGGTTAGGAGGTAGAAGCGAATGGAGGAGACTGGAAATGTGAGAAAGGGGAATGAATCAGATTTTCATTTTTCAAATCTTTTTATTCTCCCTGCTTCTTATTTGCTGGATGTATTTATTTATGTGATTATCCTTGTCAAGGATACTTTTGGTCTTGTCCATTCTGTCTCTATAGTAGCTGCTCTAGCTTGCTACTGCTACAGCTGATGGACTGTGCTGCTGAAGCACCTCCATGGCCTAATTTTACAAAGTTTGTATTTACTGTAAAATCACTGCGCTGTCTGAAATGTCAGGGTCTTCTAAATATTTCTCTCCTTATTTCACATTGTCAAATTTGCCAAGATTACATTTTTGTAATTTTGATTGTTATTTGCCTGCTGCTGCCAGAACCCAGATCAATAATATCAGGACTATAACTCAGCGGGGTGTACAGGAGCTGGAAAAGCAGATGTAAAATTTTTAATTAACCTCTCATTCCGGGGGAGGGAGGGACGCCAGGGACAGACCCAGTCTGGCCTGCTCTCTCAAGGGCCACATGGGTAGTCCGATAGGTGGCATATATTCCTCAGTGCACACAGTCACACTACAGCACACAGTCATATTAATTAGTCCCTTAATCTCATTATGAGGAGGACTGTTCAGATCAACTCGCTAGGTTGGCTGTCCATCAGGGAAAGACCTGTTACTGCGGTTTTATGCCTGCTGGACCTGCACTCCTCCAGGAGCAACTCTGCTGTTATTAAGAGCAGACAGGCCTGGACCAGAACAGCGTACGTTCCCTGGTTACTGTCGCAGTACAAGTTTAAACTGCCAGCATATAGTCATCGGACAGGAAGACAGTAGAACGTGTTCTTCTAACTTATTCCACTAAATATTTGATGACTCTTGGAAATTTTATCAAAACAGAGCAGTTTTGTGATGGACATGTTCACAGCTTTCACCTCATTGGATAGAACAAAATGGTAAAATGTACAGTACATCAGGCCACTAAGGCCATTTGGGTAAACCACCTTGCCTATAGAAATTAAAGGGAAATATACGGCAGAGTAAATCCATCCAAACACTCTGTCAGTCCCTGCTGCCGCCTAACAAAGACACACTGTGAAATGAATATTAATGGCCAATCACCTACCTAATCTAGCAGAACAGCAGCCGTTACACATTGAGCCACAAGCGTGGTGAATGCCTCCGTCACCGATGACGCAGACCATTCTGGGATGTTTCTGTTGGGGAGAGGTTTAAAGAGGCGCAGCAGGGACCTGTCTCTCTCGGTTTCTACTCACAGGTCTCTGATATGAAATAGATTGATTTTCCATCACACATGGCACTGATGACTGGCACTGACTGCTGCTGATATTTCATTTTTGAAGGGCCGTTCAGTGCCTCCTTAGAGGGCTTGGTGTCCTTACACGGGATGAATCAGCTTTAACCACTTTGAATTAATCCTAAACCATTCACTAAAAGCACCCCCTTGGCATTCCACCATTACTCTCTGCCCCTTCTTGTTTTCTTTTTTGCAGGCTATCATTTCACTTGATTTTTTTCTTTCTTTTCTTTTTTTTATTTAGACAATCCTGAAAGAGCCATCCTGCTCTCAGGCTAAATAGTTTTTCTGCCCTGCATGTGTTGCTCCTTCATGGCTCTTGACATTCCCCAACTTAACCCATTGTTAAAGTTTTGAGCAAAGAGATTGTCCAGAAAGCGGAGAGAGGAGCAGGCTAGCTGTCAGCTGGGTCTCTGTTGGTGTTGCAGCGGGCCTGCTTGGCACAGCTACGTCTACAGCCCACTGAGGAGGCCTGGATTAGAAGCGGGCTCTGGCATTGTCAAGGCAGGCCTGCCACCCACGCACACACCCACACAGAGAGGACAAACAGGCAAACACATTCAAACCCATACGGCTCTGACACACACTCACACATGCGCTCTCTCTCACATGGACATGCACGCAGTGGGAAGTTTGATGTACATGATTATAGGAACACCTGTGTGCACACACAGGGACATGTCCAGTATATGTTACATATTTACACACAGGCACATACACAGTGTACACATATGCTGAATGGAATAGGTCAATTTTGTTTCGGAAGCTGTGTTTCGTGTTGCGGGCCAAGCAGCAGCGTTGCTTTGTGTTTGTGTGTTTACTTCAACTGAAGGACAATGAAAAGGTTTGCTCCAGTTCACTGAAATGTGACGGAACACAGAGAGAGAGAGAGAACCAGAGCGAGAGGCAATACGTTAAATGGAGAGGGAGGACAACAAAAAAAGGAAAATAAAGATTGGGAATCTAGATTGAGAGAGCAGGTTTACATGCTCTGTTGCTGTTCTGCGCTCAGTTTTTGATGATGAATTTATCTTGCGTGAAAGACAACAGAGTGGTCCATGTATTAAACATCAGGGGTGTTCTCCTTTCCTTACTAGAGAAACAAGCTCCCCACGTCAGAGCAGCTCCGTAATGAACCAAGCAGGAAGGCCTCTAAGCTCCACTGATCCCCTTTAGAAAGGAAAGGAGGAATGAAGGAGAGCGGGGTAGTTAGAGGGGAGAGGAATGAGGGTTGAAGAGACAGATGGTGAGAGTAGAGAGGTGAAAGAAGGGAATTTGTACACTGGGAGAGTGAAAGTGGTTGAGGGAGATTGCAAAATAAACAGAGAAAAGTGTGGATAAACCAGCGAGAGGGAGGGGCGGCAGGGGTAAAGCAAAAAGCTGAACAGTATATCTTCTCCCTTTGGAGAGAAGAAAACTAAAGATTACTAGTCACAATGTGCTTGGCTGGGCATAAATGGAGAGATCTTAGAAATAGTAGGGAGCATGTTCAGAGGTTGTGGGGATCAGGGTGAGCTAATCCATTGCTAAAGTCAGCTGTGGGTCACACATTCAGAGCACACACTACTTGTCCAAATCCCCTCTGGTGCTCTCACACAAACAATACTGATACACAGGCCTTGGCCAGCCTACAGTTCAGTCAGCTCCACCGAGCTGGCCTGGGATGTTCAGGTCACTATGCCTGTAAGCTCTTAAATTTACCCTCACATCAGCAAAAACCGGTTCGTTTTTTTAGGGGAGGGGTGGTGCAGTTTAGGTTTATGGAAGACAGACAAGGGGAGAGAAAGCGGGGAGAACAACCGACAAACAGAGCGAGAGAAAGAGATGATGAAATAATTTCTACAGGGATGTGCTTTGCTCCTGAGGGTCAGATTGTGCTGAGGCTGTCGGAGTTATGCAGAGTCAGTGGAAGAAGTAGATCACAACAATTCGCTAATACACTGGGTAGGTGGAGATCAATTAGCCTTATCTTACAAACTACTAATGATAATGCCAATGGGAAACTTGCTGACGCGGCAACGAACAATAAGAGGAGGCAGAGTGATGATGTCATGAATTTAGCAAGTTGAAAGATGCAGTATTTCTGCAAACACAGTGTCTCATAGAAAATACACTATTACTGCAACTTCTGTGCTACACTCAGTCAGCACATACACAGATGGAAGCAGCAGATACTTGCAGCGTGTAGACAAAATAACAGAAACACCTTTTAATGTTGCACGTACAGAAGTTGTCACCAAAACTTGGACATTGGGAGCTTCACAGAGGTAGCATTTATTGCAGGGCTGCGGCTGTCAGGAAAAATAAATAAATCAATTTGGGAACTTGAATGTGGTTTTATTTTTCAGGTCAATTGATTTCACCTACCAATCCTATGAGAGGAGCGCAACTCTAACGCAGAGTTTGAAGTACTCGGGCCTGGTGCAATATTTCTGGGGTATGACTATTTTAGAAAAATACATACATTGAAAAGTCCACATGGGATTTGTTTTTGATGCACTAGGTTTAACCAATCATCGGACTTCTAGCCAATTAGATGCAAAGTCAGAAAGCAAGAGTGCGGTGTGGTCTCCGTGGTAACGCTGCTAAAAAAATGTAGATACAGCTGCCCCCCCCCAAAGAAGTTTCAGGCTCAGGGACTTTTTTTTCCCCGCTTTAAGTCCTGCTGTTGTATTTGATTGCATGATATTGTACAAGTGTTGCGGTTATTACACCTACTCCCAGCACTCGCCTTCAAATATGCATACATACATACATTCAGCTAAACACACATTGATTCTCGCTCTTTTGTTAAAAAATAAACACACACGCATCCTTCTTCTCCATTTCTTGTTCGTTGCGATGGTCTTGTAGCGTAGGCGGATCAGCAAAGGTTACTGTTGAACACAGAAAGGAAAGGTCAGAAATCATGTTTAGTTTTCCTGGGGCCGGGAGGTAATTCCAGTCAGCAGATTGTGTTCAGACGAGCAAGCAGGCAGGGCAGGCCAGTGGTGGAGATGCTCATGCAGAAGGAAGCGAGGCGGGGATGGGGACAAGGTTATCCAGTCAGCCACTGCCTCTCAGCCCCTCTGCTGTCACCCTTAATAACACCCTCTCCCTTATCACAGCAACAATCACCTTGAGAAACAAACTTGTCTTCTTTCAGAGAGCAATGGAGATGGGGAAGAGACGGCCCCCGTATGCATCTGGTCTGCCATTCTCATTACACCATCTCTACGTCTTTGGGGACAGACAGACTGCAGATCAATTTAGTTCTCAATTCTCTACACTTTATAATTCATTCTCTGTCTCTTTCTTTTTTTGCCCCCCTCCTCTTCTCCTGCCTTGTATTCCCTCTGTACCCTTTGAACACATCAAAACATGTAAATGGCATACAGTAGTCGTCCACGTTGCTGTGACAATAAGGGATCTTCGTTTCTGCACCACGCACATGCCGTGCTTTGATGTTTGAGTTGTCATTTTTTGAGCCGTAAAACATACATAAAAAGATACCTCAGTGTGACTTAAAAAAAAAGAAAATCTGTGTATACAAGACACTGTGACACACGCTAAATAGTTGCCTTTCATTGTTTGACCACCTTCGACTTAACGTCATAGAACCTTGTATTCACAGTGTATGCCTGATTAGCAAAGAGACTTGCTATGCTAACCTACTTAAACACATACAGTACCATGGCATGGGAATGAGTAAATAAGATGACCTTTTTAAGGCTTGCTTTATTTAGACTTTGTTTTGTGAACCTTTTCATTTTATTGGCTACTTATTTCCATTCACTTAAAAGAACTTGGGTGCAGTACATTAGGAAAGAAAGCAGCTTCTGTAGCAGCCCATTTGGCAGCAGTCATTTATTCTACTGTAAAGTGTCTTTTCGAAATCCTAAACCGTCTCAATTTTTGAATTTTTCTGATGCACAAAAAACAAGTGTTGCCTCCGAAATTCAAGATGTGATCAATTATGCGCTCAATCCTAAAATGTGTGCAGTCCATTTTAATTGTGAAGACTATTTACAACCCCATTGACCGTGACATCCTTACGTCAAATCTTCTGTGTGTGTGTGTGTGTGTGTGTGTGTGTGTGTGTGTGTGTGTGTGTGTGTGTGTGTGTGTGTGTGTGTGTGTGTGTGTGTTGTGGTGTGTGTGGTCCTTTGTGGACTTGTGGTGCTCTGTGATTGCAGTGGAGCTAGAGGAGGCCAAGCAAGGGTTCTGATTGGAGGACAGAGGCTGTTCAACCTCTGCCAAATCACTGCAATCACCCGTTTGCTCCTTCTCTCTGCTTTAATGACACCACTTCATAAGGAAGCAGGCTCATCAAGCAGCATACAAACACACACACACACTCACTCTCACACTCACACACATGCACACCCACACAGTGAGGTCAGGCTTGGCAGATCGGGCGGGGCACGGCAGGCCTCAGAACAGGGAGAGGAGGTCCACCAGCAGATGGGAGGAGATTAAAGCAGACTGGAGACACATGCCCACGCACTCACACACACATACAGTATACATCTAACACTCATACTTCAGAGATACAAGCTCCACTCTCTACTTCAGGATGACTTAGACTGAGTTAGACAAGTGTCATGATGTGCAATATTGGGTTTTTGAAGTCTGCATTTACAGCATGCAAGTTAGGCTGAGGATTGATTATTCATACAGATATAGAAGGTTATTGAGATACTTTTTTTCAGGTAGTTTAGTCATTTTCAGATCAACAATAGGTTTTTAGATTTTGCTCTCCTCCATTCACTGCATTGCAGCTCAGCTCATTCTCTGCCCTAATTCTTTTTGCTCCCAACACTCCACTATGATCTTGCAACTTTCCTGACTGGCTACATTAAATGAACACAAGTGACAAATAGAAAATTGAGTGAACTCAAGAGAGAGAATGGCAGGGCAAACAAGTGATGACAAAGAAAGAGACAGGAAGGAACAAAACAAGAGCGTTTTTCCGCCTCAGGACATGGACAGAAAGAAAATGCCTTTCCAATCAGTGTAAATGAGAACTCAAAATATAAATGCAATGCAGTCTTTAGTTTTATGTACTCAACATAACACATTGTAATTTGTCTCTCAAAGTTATTGTGGAGCACTTTAGTGTGTGAAAATTGATAATATATATATAAATGTCACCTCCAGATAAATGAAAAGGCCATCTTATGTATTAGATTCTTTTAATATAAAATCAAAATGTTACACATTAAGTGCATGCATGAGGACAAAATATATGTTTGAGTGCATTTAAGCTCTGCAGGTAGAAACAGCAGAAAGTTAGTGAAACAAGAAACAAAGTTATTGAGAAATCCATCGGCTGTAAAATTAGATGTGTATTCAGATTCAGTTCCTATAACTCAGCTAGCTCTTCCTGTCTGTCCCTCCAGTCTAACCTCTTCTTTCCTCTATCTCTCCATCCCAGTATATTAACTCCATTAGCCTCTCATATCACCCTCTGTCTCTCTCACTGTCAGTCCACTTAAATCACTGCATCATGCTACCACTGGACTGTAAAGTCTGTACCTGCTTCAGTAAAATGATTCCATCAGAAATATCGAAACAATGGATTAATCATATTAGTACTCCTACAGGCCACACTAATGCACTACTTAGTGTAACATTTAAACTGCATGTCATTTGGTTATGTATTATAATGCCTGTATTGTCTGTGACTTTGGCTGTGGCAGCTATTAAAGCAATGACAACAGACAAGGACACAGGGCATAGTGATGGCGAGGACTAGCATGGGATGACGTGCCTGTGATGCACCATTAGGGAACGTTGGTTCAGTGGGCACTGTAAAGAGGCTTTTAAATAAGGCCCAGCCACGTCTCACCTGCCTTTCCCATCTCATCTGCTGAGACGACAAGTAGTGCTGCGAGCACGCACGCACTGTGACACACAGTCCCATGATCGCCCACCCGCCCACTCTCCATCCACCATCTTTCCACCCATCTGCCAGTCAAACGAGTGCAGAGGTAATGGAGAGAGAAGCAGTCTTTCTGGGGCTGTAAAACTGCGGCAGCCAAAAAGATGATTGGGGCACCTTTTGCTTTGGTGCATGAAGGAAGAAGTATTTTAACATTATTCATAGGTATTCGTTTGCATTCCTGAGCCATTTCAAGTACGAGTGTTGATGTGGTCATGCTCTGGCTGCCATGGCCTTGTCATGGTTCATGGTAATTCCTAATGTGAGTTTATATTTTCTCCTTTTTTTAAACTTACCAGGTATTCCTCTTCTCCATCATTAGACCCCTTAGATTGCACATTGATATTTGTACCAGGATTATCCTATCCCCTGATGTGTGCTTTTCTTTCCTTTTTCTTTTCTTTATTCTTTCTTCCTGTTGACTTTTCCCCTGGCCCCCTCTCATCGATGAGGCTATCAGGCAAACTGGCATTGTCAAGGATGATTGGCGACTGGGTCTCTGTGCAGGGACGTCAATAAGTATATCCCCAGACACTTTAGTTCTTAGGGGCCAGGTCCAAACGCAGGCCGTCTTGATTGCCTCTCTGCAATAAACATGAAGAGGACGTCTGCTAAAGAATACAAAGACAGCCGATGTTTCATTGGGGAATAACTAGATAGAAGAATGAGGCTTCAAATAACTGCTGTACCTTTGGCTGCAGGAACTCTGACCTGAAACTTGAACCAATTTTATAGAAAGTGAACTTCAAAGGGCACTTTGATACTGGAGGAAGTCATTGGGTGAGATCTGGGGGGGAGGGGTTGGACTGTCTTTTCATTGTAGATTAGCCACTGAGTTGGACTTAGACTAATGACAGCAGTGGAGCAGTGCCTTGATAAGGAAGAGATCCCCATCCGGAACAGATGTTATTTGCTGTAGAACGACAGCAGGTGATAGAGATCCACAGACATGTTTTTTTTTTCATTATTGTATTGCAAATCTTCCTCCTCAGTATCCCCCTACAGCAATAAACTTGTCACGAAACCCAAAACACGACACATCATCGCTTGAAGTATAAATAAGCCCATTTGTTACCTATTGATTTTCCTACCATTAGGGGAGCGAATGCCTCGGTTGTTGTTGATGTGGAAGATATTGTGGGTCAATATTGTGTTGCTCTTAAAAGCCACGGGAGTTTTTCAAGAAATTCGGCAAAGAAAAAAGGCCAGTCTACAACTCTAATATTAAGAAAATGTCTGGACTAGTTCAGGGACATCTGCTTGGCATTAATGTTATTATCAAGGAATTGGGGAGCAGTGCAAGCACAATGTGCTTTAGGGAACGGTTACAGCCCTCAACAGCTGCCTGCCTCGACTGCTGGCACACATCAACCTAATACGCTAGATCGGAGGCAGGGATTGATTCCTGAATGTTAAAGTGAAACCTTGAAGCAGTGCTGAGACCATTTTGCAGGGAGTGGTGCTTTTGCGAGGGGATTTGGCATCCTAATCTGATCGGGTCTCTTAATCTATGGCAGCTCAGTTTAACAAAACCAGTCTGACAGCAGGGGTAGCAGCCAGTGACAGAAGGAACATGTTCAACCTGGGCCTATCAGGTGGACGATAGGAGGACGGCGTCTTTGGGCTGCGTTGTTGGTCTAATGATAGCTGGAAGAGCTGTGGTTTCAGGACATACTACCCATCACAGGTCAAGGAGGGACTGGAGCTTGAGATGCTGAGGTATTACGAAGTCCTCGGCTCGCTGGCTGTCAGCCCACATCTTAAAAAATTGTCGTCCTATTCCCCCACCCTCCCTGTATTCCTCCATCCTCCTGTTATTTTAGGAATCTATTTAGGCCTCCCAGCATGTACAATCTGAATTATTCATCTGGAGAAATGGGATCCCTGCACGACACTGAAACATTTTTATTTGATTTTATTTGTATCCACTTGATTCCATTAAAATAAACTAAGTGCAGACTCTGCCATGATAATTTCCCCCTACCCCCACCTAGGGCTGGGCAATAATGCAATATTATAATTTATTTAGTTTCATCTGAATCATGTCTTGATTATGATTTTATCATTATATTACAGCTCTGCAAATTGTGTTCATTCAAAGCAAGCTGTAATTAAAACAAAGAAAATAGGAACACAATTTATGTTTTATTTGAAATTGTGCATACATGTGACATTAATATATATCAATATCAGAAATCATCCTAATTACTATAGTGATGATTAGATCCAGCATATGGCCCAGCCCTATCCTCACCCTCCTCTTTTCCATTCCTCCAGTTGCTTACCCTACTTGTAGTCACCTCACACACCTTACGTGTGTGTGTGTGTGTGTGTGTGTGTGTGTGTGTGTGTGTGTGTGTGTGTGTGTGTGTGTGTGTGTGTGTGTGTGTGTGTCCGTGAGGATAATATCATCCTTATGTGTGATTACACTAGTAATAACCCCCTTTTTAATGTCCTTTCTGTCTTCACTGCACATGATGAGAGAAAATTGCCTTTTTCTTTTCTTATCACATGATCCCAAAAACGGAACATAAAAAGTAGAAGTTGGATGGAACAGTATGAAATGGATGTGACCTATAACTGCTGAGAGGTAATGTACAGCAACAGCACAGAGGAAACAAAGGGTTCTATCAAAACCCTGTGCTATCTCACCAGTGTGTCTGTGAAATCCTTTCTGCTCTCATGTGTGCATGCCAAGCTGCCTCGCCCTCTATCTGGATAACATTAATGAAAGGTGAAAGAGGGAATAATCAAAGATCACAATATTTTACCCTTGATACAGATGCATGTTTGTACGCTGCTGGCAGGAGAGATCTCCTTGCCGCTCAGCTCTGATCTGACATTAGGATTCAATGCTACATTTCTCTCTCCAGCTTTCTCGTCTCGCTTTCTCTCTCATCCCCCCCCCCACCCCAGCTACCTCTGTCCACTCAGCCTGCTTGCCTGACTGCGACTAAAGGGTAAATGTAGCTCAGGGGATATGTGCTACCTTCAGCACGAGGTCCTGGGGCCCACCATGTGAACTGGACCTCCCATCATCTGGCTCTCCTCCTCCCCCACCTCCTCTTTTCCTTTTCTCCACAACACATCTCTTTATCTCTCTCCACCTCAATGACCTCATCCAAACAGAACGAACCTCTGTAAAGTACCAATATGGCTCTCCTTCATACACAAAAACTGAACTGATTGGAGATGAATATGTTTAAATTATGCAACTGAAGGCCACAGAACATATCCCACCAAAATACCACACTAGAGTTCGGGACATTTAAATTCAGCATTCTAAAAGATCATTGTCCGTTACATATAACATCATCCTTAAGTATCGTAGAATGCCACAACATTTTATTTTGTATGATTTGGTTCTTGTTAAATATTCTGAAACTGTAAAACAATATGTTTTCTTCCCTTGGTTGAAGGAAAAGCTTCTTTAACAAGACAAAAAGTCACAGTCAAATCTAGTTGCCGTACGTGCAGAGCAGCAGTGGTAAAATAACTATATGAAGTCACAGAAATAGAGAGGTAGATAAAGTACAAAAAGTATGATGTTAGATAAATATTGAGACAGAGTGTAACTCAAAGTGTGTTATTGTATTAAATAATTACAAGGTAAATTGTGGTATTGTCAGCTTAGACATTTACTTGCAACTCACACATTATAGCTAATACTGCATTTAAATGCTGTTATTCCTCGCTGTGGATAAGCTACATACAGTAAGTATATATGTGTGTGTGTGTGTGTGTGTGTGTGTGTGTGTGTTTTGATATACATTGATATATAATGTTTTAAAATACATTGTCTGACGTGTTAGATTATAAATAGTGTTAATAGATGGCACGGCTTAACATGTTAGTTTGCTGTGTGTGGACAACAGAAGGTGTTCTTTCCAATATTGTGGGTTATACTGTGTGTGTGCGTGCGAGCGTTTGTGCGTGTCCAAGTGTGTCTAGCTGTGTGAGGCTGAATGGCACCTTTCAGAGTGGGGGTGAGACCATGTGGTCTGCACTGACTGCTTTGGAGGGAGGCAGGAGGGCCCAGCTGGTTCAGGGAGAAGAGCTCTCTGACTAGCCAAGGCAGGCTCACAGCTTGCCAACCAACCTGACATGCGCACACACAAACACACAAACACACAAACACGAGCACATAGTGTATGGTTAGAGGAAGACAGTACACAGAGAAAATGCTAAGAATCGCACACTTCTCTCCATGCAATTAAAAAGATTTATTTTACCGCCCATATGGTTTGGGTATGACTTCTGCAAGGTGCAGTTTGTCAGTGTGTCTCAGCTGAGCTTGTGCATGGGTATAAGCATAACAAGCAAAGGAGTGGGAAGAACACAACCCGACCTCCTGTTTACATGGGGACAGTGCTGTGTGCACACACAGGGCTTACAGAGATCCAATCATTTCGGCTGACCTGCAGCCAGGATTTGGTAAAAACAGCCGCCTACCTCCAACAAAATTGTCCAATATCCTTGAATGTAACGTGCAAGGGAAAAAAAAAATCTTTGTTTGGCAGCCAGGTGCAGGCCTTGCGAATTATACATGACCACAGGTCCTATTGATTCTCTCTTGTTTTTCTCTGTCTCATAACACATTGTTAGACGAAAGTTGGTTCAGCGGACTCTCACAAATTGTTTTGTAAACACAGGAGGGGGAAAAAGTACAGTCCAGAAGCAGTAACATGTAGCAAAATAAATTTCTCAGCCTGTAATCCAATATTTCTCTTTGATTCAATATGTTGGGTTCCTATTGTCTAAAAATGCCATAGAAAATCTGAGTTTTTTCTTTAATATTAAATGAAAGGACTTAATTAGATGGATGCTTTTTGTTGATTTTGTGGCACAGCTAATCTATTCCCATTTTACTTTATTTACCCACAGCTGCTACAATACATTTTCAAAAACAGTAATGTTGACTGCTGTTCCAACAGCTTTGACAGAGAACAATTGTTGTTGAAACAATACATAGTTTGAATGTATTTCTCCTGTTTTCTAGAAGCTTTATTTATTATGACCACTATCCCAACATACGGTCCACTGATTCTCTAGTTAAATCTGAAGTGCATCTCTAAATAGTGTGCAAGTGTTGCAAGACTTGCACAAATTAGCTGCATTAAAGTATATGTATGCCGTCAATGGAGGGAAGGCTCATTGGAGGCACAGCTGCTGATCTGAACAGTATGAACGTGGACAGAATTATTTGTTAGTCTAACCATAGACGCCTAAATCCGTCTAGCCGGGCCATTTTCACTACATTTCCATATAGTAGTTTCACTCTCTCTGCAAATAGTCTAAAGGGTAAGCCTAACCAGGGGCTATGTGTGAGTGGATGGAAAACAGAGAGAGGTCTAAAAGGAATTTTTCATTTAAAACAAATTGGTTTGGACAAAATCAGTTTTTCTCCCCATTTAGTCCCAACTGTCAGCATGGACAGAAAAAATGGCTGACCTGAAGTGGGAGTGTTACTGCTTACCTGTATAACCTGTGAGAGGACCTAACAGCGTGTGGTCCCCAGTTTCTCCATTAGAGAGGCAGCTTGGCATTCGGAGGGAGTAATTGGCTGGATAGGGTTTCAGCAGGCTTAGCCACCCTGCTGGCACAACAAGCCTGTCTGTCCCCATCCATGAGTTGCTGCTCTGCTAGGCAGGATCGTAGCCAGCTCAACTGCCACCACGTCCCCTTCAAAGCCTGCGAAGACGCTGGGGATGGCAGCAGCTGTTGTCCCAGGGGAGTCGGAGGAATTCAGGGCCTCTAGTCATTAGTGGGAACCAGTGTGGTGGGACGAGCCTGGGTCTTAGACAGCTGGGAGACCTCTATCACCCCTCATCCCTTCATTCCTCCGTCCATCCATTTCCCCATCCCTGCCAAGAAGGATTCTGTATTCTCAACCTTTTTGCCTCTCACGCAAGACTAAAAAAGACTCAGACCCGTAAGGCAAGTGAGGAGGGACTGAGAAAATGGGAAATATACAGTTTTCTTGTAATTTTCTGGGGGTATGTTTGTAGGACACTGTGAACAAGAGCGTGTTTTCAAATTCCAATAATACGTTTTTTCAGAGGGACATTGTAGCTTATTTGCCTAGCCAAGCTACAAACATGATATTACAAACATGGCCCCTTGTCTGTACTAGTGAATAAGTCAATAAGGCAAACATTCAGACAAATGGGCCAACAAATATCAAAGTGCAATTGTTTAATTATGGCAAGGAAGTGGAAAAGGAAATGGTGGCATTTTACCACATAACTGCCACAACCACTAGTGTTTACATTTGTTCTAGTTGCAGTGGGTTGCCCTTGGGAAAGCTGGTTTATGAAGATGTTGTCAAGTTCCCCCTGTGGATTACGATGTGGCGCTCCATTTTTCTTGCTTTTGTACATATGAATCTGATACAATTTATTTTCACAGCAAGTGACCTTGGTGCAGCCAAAGTCATCATCATACAAATGTTTCATATGCAGCATATTTTGTTTATTTTCACCTAGAATATTTTCCTGAATGGATTATTTGTAAGAGATGAAAAAATTGGTAGAAATATGAAGTCATTGTTGGTGCAAAGAAAATTTGAGAGGCTTGTAAAGGGTGTATGTCTTATTCTATAAGGACAGAAAGGCTATGCATATGTTAACATAGACCTTGGCATTTGCTTTATCCTTACAGGTACTCTGGGGTACTATTTAGGGGTAGATACTGTCTGTCTGTCTGACTGTCTGCCTGTCTGCCTGTCTGTCTGTCTGTGTGTTTGCGTGCATGTGCATGTGCATGTGCATGTACGTGTACGTGTACACATAAGCTCAAGCGCACAATTCTGAGCATGTTATACTATCTGACCTAACAGTCACTGGCATTTGGTGTGTGCTGAGACATAAGTCTCTGATGAGTGGAGTAGAGAGACCATGCCCATGTCTGTACATATGATACAGTATGTGAACATCGGAAGAAGCCCGGTACCATGTACGTCTGTGTTACATGTTGTCCCTGTTTTTTTTAAATACTTTTATGTCTATCTGGGAAATGCTTACATAATACATATTCCTACATCCTTGTTTATTGATTAGGTGGAGGCTAGAAGAATTCTCAAGTATTGAACTTAACTCAAGACAGCTACATGCCAATGAGCAGTGTCTGGCTTCATTTCATTTCTACTGTACAAAAGACAAGTGATAAGCAAATAAGAAAGTTTTAAAAACAAATGAGACGCAGAGATTAATGACAAATTTGGAGTATGTACCGTAGGCCTCAAGGCAACCTTTTGCTCCTCTACAAACAACAGTGGCTGAGGTTAGCTTGGCTTCATGCCAGACAGATATTCTTTTTTTCCCACAGTGAGTCATTACGGCCCATTTTACTTTCACCTTTGCACAGGCCCCGAAGAACCCATTGTTCCATTGTGGTGTTCTTAAATGAAAATGTTTCTATATTGGCTCCTTTTGTCCACAAATGCTGCCAGAAAATAGGGTTGATACTGTTGAAAGAAAACAAAAGGAACAGTACTGATGTATATGACTGATGTAATTTAATAGACAGGACAGAAGTGTTATGTTTCTGTTGCATTCAAATCACTAGGCCTTATGTGATAAACTGGTCCAGGCAACTCTGCTCACATGCCCGGGAGAGAACATTTACTTTTTTCTCTCGCTGCATTTTCCTCTGTTGGCTTTGCATGCATTGTTAAATGGGACTGATGGATGCCCCCTGGCCATTACTCACTGCATTGCTTGGCTAATTTCTGTGCTCTTACAAGTACAAAGATGTCAAGCAGGAGCAGCAGGCTTACCTTGGCGTCCCCTGAGACCATTAATCCTTTGGCTGGTGTCGTCCCTGCCTGCACTGGCTCACCTGGTTCACAGCGCTGTCAGCAAACTGCTGTTCCCAGCCCTTTTCCCGTTCTATCTATTTATATTGGTTCCGAGTCAGCTCCCATCACCAACAAAATCTGATTGCGCTGGAAGCGCTGAATATCTACTTGGGCATATAGACTCCCTTCTTAGGGGGACAATTGCAGAATCTGTGGAAATATTTTGTTGTGTGTGTTATAGAAAGCGGACATTTTTTTGAGGTGGAGGTAGGGCTGCTCGATTTTGGGAAAAATAATAATCACGATTATTTTGGTCAATATTGAAATCACGATTATGTAACACGATTATTTCACATGACTTTGGAAACGTGTTGCATTTATTAAAAAGACACCTTTCAACAATTCTTAAAACATTGAACATTTATTGTACTTTTTGAACTATTAAAATAAATATAAATTTCAAATCAAAGTATAAAAGTATTTATTCCCTGTATTTACTTGCACAATCTTTAAAACAAGTAGGCAACATTTTGGCAAAATATAAACAAATTCCAGCAACTCAATCCACGAATATAAAAGGCTGGCCCATCATCAGGCCCCAGCATCAACAGCAAATAAGTTAACTAGAGACAACAAAATTATTTAAGTCACCATGTTAGTAGGGTTGCTAAAATAATCTCTTAAATGTTTCTAGCCAGAAACACCAATCTGTTAACATTATCTGGTTTAAGAGATGAACGCAAGCAGGTGACAATGTTTCCACTTGTACTAAAGACCCTCTCTGAAGAGGAACTTGTAGCTGGAATACTGTTCCCAGACAATGGAGTTGGTTTTGCCTTTTTTGCTTACCAAACGCAGCTGTGGCTGCCCTCCTTCTGCCATCTTTACTCTCGCTAAGTTTTTAAATTCCAGCGGGGAACATGCACGCAACCTGCCTCCCTGACAGTGTAGGCGGACAGCGTTTGGCTTCGGGAGGGGCGGATGTGCGCATGACGTGTGTGCGCGCGCGCCATTCAGAACACACAAGGAAATTACAAAACAGAACATGGCAAAATAATCGTTTTTACTCGATTGTACTATTTTGGTAATCGTTGGGAGCCGAAATCGAAACCGAAACAGAAATTCAATTAATTGCACAGCCCTAGGTGGAGGGATAATAGCTGGTAAAGGTAGTAAAAGAGAATCAATTAGTCACATGACGGCATACAGCGGTTTTTTTAATGACATGCAAACCTTAAAAATACACCTTCTACAGCCACTGGTGCTCTTTGCATAAACCATATACTGGTTTAAGAAAATACATGTTTTTCCCCTCCTTTTTTCCTCCACCTTGTAACAGATTCCTATTTATGCAAGCCATCTTGGACAGATAACTCAAGATTGGTAACTGTAGTAAGAGCAAATGCATCCCACAGCCATATTTTAAAGAATAAAGTCTTTGGTCAATGATCAGGCATGGCTCACTCACTGGATATGGACTTTTAAGTGTAACACTTCATGTTATTAATACATACATTGGGATGCGATTCGGTAGGTTGGCGACCAAAGTAATTCCCCTCATAGGTCTTCAAAGTACCACAGTGTGCAGATCAAAATGTTCACATTTCACACAAGTAGTTAAACCTTTTAAATGTAGGCTTTGGACATTCGTTAAAGTTTAACTGTTGTCTATTTTATTTACACATGCAATAGATGGAAAGAAAGAGAGACCAAAATAAATCAATTCCAGGCAACTTGGAAAGGAATCAATCAACTCCCTAAATGCACAAGAATCTACTAAAAAAGGTTGTTTTTTCGACATTGGCTGAATTTCTTTCTTAGCGCCCTAAAAACATGTTTTCTGTAAATGCTGAGCTGAGGATACTATTATGCCTTAAGTACCTGCATTTCTTAAGCTTCATAACCATAAACAGATATGTTTTGTACTATTTGAGTCACACAAAGTCTGTGTCTGTTATCTATGTCTATGTCTGTCAGCGTTGGGGAAAAAAGAAATTGTCAAAAGTGTTTTTCAAGTGTTACTAATGCCACTTTGTGCATACATTAATTGTACTACATTTTATAAATCAAAAAAATTTAATGCAAATGACCCAACCTCCAAATCGATAGGTTGATAGTTAAAGGGCATGGCCATCAATTGAAGTTGCACTGAAATATCTAATCCAATTAGCTGCTGTTTTAGAAAGTAATAAAATTCATCTTTCCCAGCTGTTGCCGGGCATCTAAAACAATTAGACATCTAACAGTTCTGCGTTCTTCTGACAACTATGATAGATCTTTTTTGTCTCTATAATAGAACTTCTAGTGTACAAGCAGGGACATTGGATCATTTGGCTCCACCCAGATCAGCTGATCAACTACATAACAACTCACATTATAGGTTTTGGCCTTTCCAAAATGAAAGGGTTTTCTGAGCAGGAATGCTGCTTTGAACAGAGCCATTACCCTAACGCCGTTCCCATAATGGTAAACTATGATGAGACTCTTTCAGAGTAATGTCTCACAATGGCATACAAACAGGTATAATAACCCACGATGGTGTAGTTTTTAACCTTTAACAGAGAGATGATACCGAGCATTGCAACATTAACCATAAACTTTAAGAGGTACTCTAGGATTTAATTTCAGAGACATTGCTCAGATGATTTCATGTCATGCAGAAGTTATGGACAAAAAAACGTTTTAAATACAAACCTGACATACAACTTAAGATTTACTCAGCTGTGGGCTGTGCTGTAGTTTAGAAAGTTTTTAATGTAATGCTACCTTTTTTAACTCTCCAAATCATTTTCTTAACAATTAATATACTGTATCGGGATGGAAGAATACATCTTCATCCAGCAGTGAATCAAGGGAAGTGAGGGGGTTGGTGGTGTGTAGTGAGGGTAGAAGGGGAACAAGGGAGCTGGACTTTAGATTACCTTTGCAATTTCAAGAGAGAATGCAGCTTATAATGATCCGGGATGTTCTCGGGAAAGGTCAGCTGAAATTGCAACAAGCGTAATTAGTAGCTTATCAATAATGCAACCAAGGGTTCAGTGGGTGTACAGTCTCAGTCTGCGTGTGTGTGTGTGTGTGTGGGTGTGAGGTAGCATGCACACATGGGTAGTAGGCAGGTATTTGAGTGTGTGTACTTACACACCTTTGTGTACCCATGGCTGACCAGATCTCCTCTCTTGACATTCATTAACATAAAAACAGCTGTGTGCCACTCAGGGGAGCTGCTATGAGCATTAGCTTGTAGATCCCTACTAACAAACCATACACTACCCCCACCATAGTGTGGACCCAACTGATGGCAGTTACAGACTGATGGAAAACTTCAAGAGTCACATTGATCACTAAGTCAATTACTATTGATCACAGTGTAAAAATTAGGGCCCATAAGGGGAGAAGAATATGAGATAAGGGTATATTTTGCATGAAGCATGCAGAAAATATTGGAGTATTATGCAGAATTGGTATCAGTTCTCACGCAATCACCGGCTAATTATCTAGTAGTGGAATACATTCCCTCAAGCAGCGTCTAGGTCCAGGCACAGGCTACCGCTGAATGTCAAGTTCTCTCTAACAGGAACTACATTACACTTTTTCTTACCAATGAAACTTCCAAGAGATGTAGAGAAGGCAGCCCTGGTACTGTGCTGCACTATTTATAGCTGAAGAGGAGTACTAATATGACCATTTATCATGTCAAATATATGGGAATTATTATGACTTTGTACCTAAATATCTAATAGTTTTGTTGTTTTTTATATACAGTGTCTGTTTACATTGGACATTGTCATCTAGCAACTCCCCATGGTGAAAGTAAAGCTCACTCAACAGCCATCTTCTCTGACTTCATTTCATAGGATTGCATCAGAGACTTGATCAAAACAAGATCCGCTTGTTTAACTTCTTTCTTGACTACACAATGTCCACGTTCTTCCATCATGTGCCACATCGACACAAGTGCTGATAAAGTAGCCACTATCTTTCGCTGAGCACATCTTTGAATGATTTCAGTCAGAGCATATAACTGAATTATTCAGCCAGAGAAATTTAACTTGAGGATCTTGCATAAATCATTAGGAATGTACTCAGTCAGACCATGGTTTGCTGAAAAGGAGATTGAAATTGAGGTAGACATTACCTCGCCCACAAAACCCTTTCCTTACCTCCTCCTCCTCCTCCAGTAGGTGAAGTATGAGAGCTCTTAAGATCACTGCTGTGTTCGCAGGACGTGAGAAACCTGTGGTGCATGTTTGCGCTGTGGAACGTGGGGGGGGGGAGATTGTGAGTGTCGAGTGGACCTCGGGGAATGTGTTTTGTGCACACGTTTGTGTGTGTGTGTGTGTGTGTGTGTGTGTGTGTTTTTGCAGAATTGTTGGTGTGTGTGATGTAATGATCCCAGGTTCTTTGGACCCTGCCTGTTGATAAGTTGCTGCAGAACACATGAACAGGGGAAAAGGGAAGCAAGCGAGATGAATGTGATTGGATTGCCGGCCGAGTGCAGCCTCTCCCATCTGTCTCAGAGTCTGCCATCCCATCTCACAGGCGGCAGGAGGTAATTGGGTTCATTGTTCTCACCACAGGATCCCCCGGATTGAAAGCTTCATTATCTGGATAACCATGAATGTAAATGAACCACACGTATGCAGTGGGGTAATGGGAAAAAAATAGATCATTGCTTGCCACAAACACAACACACACAGCACACCCCCAAGCACATACAGTGTTCATTTTTATTTGCGCAGTGACATGTAAAAATGCCTACACATGTGCAAACGTGTTTGTAGCATTTCTTTATTCACTCTCTCTCTTTTTCTCTGATACACACACATTTTTTTTGTTCTTTATTGCATATGAAAACATAATTTGGCATTAGATCTGCAGTTTTAGGTCAGCTTGCTAAAAGCCTTGTTGTGTTTGTCTGTGTCTGTCTGTGAATAAAACAACCCACATGTCTTCAAGAAGGAACAAGAGAACAGACTTATTCAGCCTCCGCGGGCTGGTAACCATGATGTAAACTTTCATGGCTGCAGCTAACACAACTGTATGTGACAATGCTGTGATGAGCTGCTAACCACACTTTCTCTGTAAGCATATTTGCATGCACGGATGGAAGGCACCCCTATACTCACTGGAGCTTCCACCATGAATGGCAAGAGAGGGCCTGAAGAACAACAGTAAGCCTTATGTGCTTTGAATTATTCATGCAAAATGTATAACAGAAAGCCAGGCACATATTTCTCTCTAATTAGGCAGAGTTTGTGGGTGAATGTTAGGCAAAGCCTTTGGACAGTTCTCTCGCAGTTGATGACAATGTGCTGCTAGCTCCAAGATGCGCTGGCAGTGAGTTGCAGGCAGCAGCCAGAGAAGGGTTAACGCATCTGCCTTCTGAAAATAAACAGGAGCTCACGGTGGAGCCCAGCCACTCTCAGATCCTCTGGCAAATCCATCAATTAGCTGCAGATGTGATCTGCATTCGAGATTACTGCAATTTAAGCATGTCGGGAAACAGCCTAATCTGGTCTCTGATGGTCGCTACAGTTTTCAATTTGCTTTCCAGGAGGGACCTGGGATCTGGTAGGATCCGGAATAGAAGTCTACAGAGAAAATTGCACTAATACCCTCATATGAATGATCACCCCATCCCTCTAGATTCATGTATACCATTTTTATTTCATAGGGAAGTGCGAGCGTGACTATGCATATTAAATACATCTACACATCACTGAAGCTGAAATAATCCAGCTAAAGTGTCCAGATTCAACAATAAGACCTGATGTGTTGTGGGCCATTCTACAGATTGGAGGCTGGGCGGAAAAGAAGGAACGCAGGAGAGCAGAGTGGAGCAAAGTGCCGTCCTTACTGACTGTGCCATGCTGTGCCTTTGCGTCTGTTGTAGGGCCCTGTCAAATTGTGTTTACTTTCCTGAAGGACGTTTCACCTCTGGAAGCCCAGGAATGAATGGAGAACTAATTTCTCCAACAGAGACTAGTCAATCACTCCACATTTATTCTCCTCCCTCGCAGTGACCTCTCCCCGGCCAGGCGAACAATGGCACCCTTGTAAACTGCAGATGAGTTTGACTCAAAGCAAGGACTTTTATACTGAGGACATCAATACTGCAACAAAAGCTCAGTGAAATCAAAGAAAAACATTACATTAGACAGAGGCCAGGGGGTGGCATTTTTCTTCATATTCAGAATTCAATAAAATAAAGTTTAAGCCCTGCTCTACAGTGTGCTCTATAGCCACACACAGTATATATTTATGCTATTGAATTCTTCAGAGATTGGGCCTTGTTGTCATTTTCCGTAAGGCATGCATTTGTTTGTGCACCAGCACTTGGCACAGAGCGGATGAGGGTTGCTTCATCTAAAAGAGGTTTGAAGCTTAGCATGGCTGCATAGTTAATGTCATGACTAGGGTCTGGCAGATGGCAGAAACAGTTAGGGATCTCATTAGATCAACCAAGCGTCTATGCATGTTGCAAAACCTTTCATTAAAGTTCCATTGCTGGAATACTACCATCTCACAATATTGGTCAAAGTCAAGAGAGGGTAGAGCAAAGTGTATAAATTCTACATCTGTGTAAAGATGAGAGATTAAAACGATGCATGTGTCTAATCAGGAGGGATACAAAACAGTGTGCATGTGTGTGGTGTACAGAACTGTGTTTGTGCGTTAACTGGAGTCTTTATATCTATGTGTTTTCATTTTTCTGTGCATGCTAGTGTTTGTGTGGGTGTGATGAGTGATGCGTCCTTGCTGAGCATAGCAAACAGGATTGTAATGGTCACAGAGCACATTTTGTACCATTTGCCTTGTAATTAACTGAAATTTGTTCAGCACAAATGCACTGTGAGCGTGGGAAACAAAAAAAAAATCAAATTATTGACAGTTGGTGAGGGGAGGCAGTTTTTTCAGGGGGGAAGGGTTTCAAAGTGCCTTCATGTTAACACTTATTTTATTTGTATTATCTTTAATGACACAGAAGCTAAATGGACCATAGAGGGAACTGATTAGCAGCCCCCTACAGCTTGGCAGCCTCAAGTCAATATGGATATTTTATGGGTTTTTAAAGGACATTTAAAATGAATTTTAATATATGGCTTAAGGCATAGGGCTAATCACAGCAAGAAGTCTCCTTATGAATGATGCTCTGCACTCCGAGGTATCAGAATTTCTGGCTGGCAGCATCCAGTCATTATAAAGAAGAAGGGCATCACTGTAGAAAGGATGATCTTAGACAAAGCAATCGAGACAGCAGCCTGAAACGACTTTAAAATGACTCTATAAGGCACATTTCCACTACCAAGTGAAGGTGCCATTATTTCTAATGTGGATTGATGCTATTTAAAAGAGATAACGGAAGGAGAGTTCCTGACATTCAATTCATGGGCTTTTTTTTCCAGTGATTATACTCAAGTCTAGTCATCCGCTGAGTCAAATCTAACACATTTTACCAGGATTGTCTCTACATTGAAACTAGAGAGAGGCACTGAGTAGTTAATTTCTGTCAAACTACACAATTACTATCTTTTCCTTCATAAATGTATAAATATATAGAGTATATATATGTTAACGATCCAAGCACATGGCGTGAAGTGCGTGGCGCAGGTGTGTTTAGGGCGTGTCCAAATCCACTTTTACTAGTTTCACAGAAGAAAAGTGGGTCTGTACGCCGGGCGCATGGTTCAAAAGGGTTGTACTTATTTTATACGTGTGTTTTGGGCCTAACATGCAATAAACCAATCAGAGTGTCATCTCCCATTCCATTTAAAAGCCAGGGGCGTTTGTGCCTTGGCACATTGCTGTTATGATGGCGGATTTGCACCATAATATTTTTATTTGTAATCTTTTGCAATTCGTTGTGTGTGTGTGTAACAAGTATAGTGTACGCATGCTGTGCACGAGCCTAGGCAAATTTCACGAATGCACAGTTTAAATAACAATTGAATGCTGTGCTTTTGTCTTTAGACCAGGTTTTTATTGGTCAATGGCCCAATCACATTCTGCTGCCGCAAGAGCAATACGCCAAGAATTCACCTGAACACACCTCCCTGTAAGACCAGCACGCCTATTGGCACAAAGATGGGCCCAGGTGCATTTGCTTTTTAAATGAAGTGGACGCAGGACTGGAAATTAACAACTTCGTCGGTCTTAAAATAGCAAAGACACTTGCGTTGGGCTTTGCGCCAGGTGCAAGGTAGGGCCCTGTGTGTCACTGTTTATGTCATCACAAGATCAACATGGGATAAAAGAGACTCTCAGAAACTTGGATCTTTCAAAGGTAGGAAGCAGAACTGGCTCTGGATGCCTATTCCCTGGCAGACTTGGATTGAGTTTACTTGTTGTGAGCATTACTGATCAACACCTTAGGAAAGCAATCGGCAGACCTATTATGCACAGTGATTTTCCCCCGTTACCTCAGGTGAAAGGAGAGCACAGAGGCCCGTGCCCGCAGCGCTCTGGTAGATGATGCTTTGCTGGGATCTTAGGAACAGAAAACCAAGCTATTTACAGGGAACACAGCAGCCTCAGAAGTAGCTCCTAGCCTCGGGGTGAAAAATACTTGAAAATAAGCTCCTGGTCTCTTTGATGTGTGTGTGCAACAAATCTAAAGGCATTTCAAGTAGTGCTGCCTTTGAGCCAAGGACGAGTCTAAATTGTCTCTTGGAGCTGAATATGGGTGAGGTGGGGGGAGAGGGTTAACTAAAAATCAAGAAATATATATTTTTTTCTGATGGTTGTATTATCATATATGTACACTTCATATGCTTGCTGACAGGAGTAATCCCGGTGGTGTTTTTTAAGATGGCTATAAAGGATATCTAAGTGTTGACAATAGTCTTGGAAGGCTCCTCTGATGAGTTTTTATATAGGGGGGGACATAACATCTCTTTGCAACACTCTGTGTTTAACAGCTCTAATATGATGGAAGAAAACTGTTCTGGAGCAAATGAAGTGACTGTTTTAAATCAGCTGCCTTTTCACAGCTATTTCATTTTGTATTGCTGCTGCATTAAAGGCCATGTTCTGCATGGCAATCTGCTGCTGTTGTTGCTGCTGCTCAACAGTTATTTGTCACAGCAGATGAGATATGTATCCGCCCAAACTGTGACAGCATGTCTCAAAGCTTAGACATTACCGACCGAAGAAACATAACATGTTCAAGTACAGAGTTGAGGAACAATATAGAAATGTATGCAATAGATAAAATTGTCATACATGGAGGAATAAAGTTGATTATCAATGCACAGTTAAAGTTAAACACAGTATCTTAAAATATGATGGAAGAAGAAAAAGAGTAAGAGGGGGGATAGTGGGATTAGCCATTGTTGGATGTAGGACTTATTCACATGAGAACAGACGTCAAGCAGCACCAGCCACTCTGCATGGTGCTAGGGAAAGACATGGCTGCTGAAGAAGGAAAAATGTGATGGCATGCTGTAGGAAAAAAAAAAAAAAAAAAAATCTTTTCACAATTTCATCCAGCCCATACACATGGTAGGACTCATACGGTGCACCGCAGAGCATCCCTGGAGGTCCTTATGGCTCACAACATCTGAAAAGACCTCGGTTTTGAAAAAGGATGGTTACTAAACTGCTGTAACCATAGCTTTTCAAGTTCCCTTGTGCCTCAAAAAGGGGAGATGAAAAATAACATTTCACAATCGCTGGGCTTGAAAGCTTTCTTTTGCGCCAAGAGGAAAAAGGAAAAGAAAATATTCAGACTTTCACGCTTCAACAGTTATTTGGCCTCCTATTTTTTTCTGTTCTGTGTCCAGTGAATCACCTTCCTCCATTTTATCTCAGAAACACTTTTCGGAGCAAAGGTCCCTCTGTTGTGAAGACAAGTGTTGGTTGAAAGGCATGTTTGAAGATAAGTTAAGAGGAACCATATTATATATTTTGACTAGAATGGTAGAGCCTCCGGCACAAAAACAAACGCGCTTGATAGATTCCTACGTTCAGGTCAGAGTTCATGGTAAAAGGTCAATTTTTTTTCATCTTAAAATCCTGCGACTGATTTATTAACAATAATTCTTCTATTTTGCCTCAGGGTTTTTGGACACTCCAAACTATTCATAATGCATGGCTTTTGGCCTTCAGTGTGTCTGTTGGCAATTTTTTGTCAGCCACTAAAATGTGCTACACTGGTTCTCCTGTTTATATGTACTTTATGCAGCTATGTGTGTCTACTTAGATGTCCGCCCACTTTACATGTTAATTGCACATTTGTATCTTCTTTCAAATCCTACTTGTAATTCCATCATGTTAAATGGATCCTATGGGGGTTTATTATTGATCTTCCACAACGTTGGGAGAGACAGAAAAAAGAATGATCACAATTAAAGCAGAAGAGTACAAGAAGTCCCTGACTTTTAGGCCACCTGACGCAGCGCAAAGCCAAAGTGTCTTTGCTAGTTTAAGACCGACGCTGTTGTCAATTTCCCGTCCACGTCGTTTAAATAGCAAATTCACCCGCGTCCATGGACGTGCTGGTCTTACAGGGAGGTGTGTTCAGGTGAATTCTTTGCGTATTGCTATCTTGAGGCAGCAGGAAGTGATCACGCCATTGTCCAACAAAAACCTGGTCTAAAGTCAATATCGCAGCATTAGTAAAATGCACCTAGGCTTGTTAACAGCACGCGCACACTATGCTTGTTACACACACAGGGACGCCCAGCAACACACAAACATGCAACAGATTAAAAATAAAGATATTACAATGTGAAATAGTATTATATGATCTGCTCTCACGCTTTCACTTCATGCACGAGCAGATCAGTTTCTTCTACTGAAAATGCTCACGGACCCTTTTTCCTGCCGTTAAACTAGCGATAGTGGATTTGTACATGCCCTAAACGCACCTGCACCAGGCGCTTCACGCCGTGCGCTTAGATCGTTAAAATAGGGCCCCTAGTCCCTTGTACGTATAAAGTCAACTAAATAGCGTCTTCCATTAAAGGGGCTCTACTCAAAATACGAGGGAAGAAAGCGGGTCTGGGATTGCCTCCACACGGCTCTCACACACTGTGAAGTTTGTCAGTCATCAGGTCATGGTAGCTCTCTGCTTATTACAGACAACTCTCACGGACTGTTTCCCAATACGTGAAATACTGACAGTTTTTTGTTGTGCACACACGGCTGCACCGATTATCAAAACAAAGAACAGAGAAGCTCGGATTACAACACACACAGAGGGAATGTGACTTTATTCTCTGGTCAGGATGGATTACTCCACTATATCTTTCATAGCAAATATGTGGCTGTTCTGAAATCGACAGTCCCTTTAAATCTCATTGATGAAGATGACATCATCAGTTTTTTTTTTCTCCTTCTGGCGAGTAAACTCACCTTCATTAAAATTGGTATAAATGAAATTGTGTATAGGGACTTTGTTATCTATTGTACTCTCACCAGATAAAAAACATGTAATTCACATGAAAGTGTGAGTGTAAGCTTTAAGTTTGTTATTGTCTCTGCATACGCTTAAAAATATAAAAAGGCACTTTGTGAAAGAAACATGTTGAGCATTACTTAAGGTGGATGGATTAACCAGGCTCAATGATTGCATTTAAATCTTTCACATTTAGTTACAAGATGAATAAACTGGTGCTTCGTTGGGAATGTATGTTAGGTCCCTACATTATATTTTGTTCACACTGTGAACTTGTCATTTTTATTCTTCAGAAGATGGAAAGTAGTGTTGCTGAAGGTCTGCTTTCTCATTTAGGAGACCAGATGTGATGATCTAATGGTCTCAGAAGGCAGGGCCTCCATCACCGGCTGCCATGGAGACAGTACTTATTCTCTCCCTCTCGTTTCCCTATTATCCCTACATCTTTGAAGTCTATAGAGAGAAGTTGTGGCTATATTTCTGGGCTCGCTCTCTTGTATAAGCCCCCTGTGTTCAGTAGAAGCACCGGCATTAATCCCAGGTAACACCTCTGATCAAGGATTTAATTTACGTTTGGAAAGGGTGTTCACCCCACGGTCCTACAGGCCAGATTGTTGTGTTGACAACACCGGTGATGGATGGGTTTTGCCGTAGGCAGAAGAAAAGGAAGAGATCTCTCACTTTGCTCCTTTTTACAGGTACTACAGTACAAACAGAAGATGTGACAGGAAATAGAGGCAAAGCACAGACAGTTTTCTTTATTGACATTTGTGCAAATTTCCTCCATCACACTAGCCCGGAAATACAGTCCCAAATCCTGGTAGGATAAAGGGTCTGGCATCCAGTAATGAAAGTCGCCCATCTCAAAGGGGGGGCACCAAGCGTGCATTTGAAAATCTTACTGCACGGAATAGGATAACACTACGACCAATCACAACAACACACGGTGTGACGTATCCAGAGCCCCATACGCTTATATACCCCATACGTTGTCCTCTATATCAGATACACCGATGTGATTGGTGCAGCTCGGCTATAAGGGTATAGTTAATGAGCAGCATTACTCGATGCCGGAGTAACTCCCTGAACAAATTCAAATTGCGCTCTCGCGAGAACTCAGGATTTCCAGGCTACCGTTATACCAGCCTTTTACTGAAACATTTAAGGTTAATGTTTGCTCAAAGGGACTAGGGCTGGGAATCACCAGAGGTCTTACAGTACGATATCAGCACGATACTCATGTCACAATATTGTTACACATATTGCAATATTCTGCGTTATATTGCAAATCATTAACTTGTTCCACTTCTGTTTTATCTGAAAAGATAAATTTCTCTGTTCATCTCACTTCAATTGTATTGCTGCAAAATGGGAGTGTCAAGCAGACAAACACATGTATAATAAAAGATCGATACTTAGCGTCTGTGTATCGACAGTTTTGAAATTTGCACAAGACTGGACACAATGAGACAGGGCATAAGTGGAGGTTAAAAGCTGTGATATCATGATGCCATTTCTATAAGGCAAACTTGGAGGAAAGTGTAGATGTTCTTCTGCAGACAGCAAAAGTGCCAGTATTTACTCCTGCGTGATTTATTTTTCACTGAGTGATCTTCAAAAACAAAGATGGTCTTTTGTTTTGCCGGGGAAAAAAAGGAGGCTATTGCATTCCTCAATTCAGAACGTTTTACTCCCGGCTGCATTGATTTCTCTTGTTACTGCAGGTCAGCGAGAGGAAATTGAATTGGAAATGGTAGACACACTCTATTATTTCATGTTCTGGCATTTGTATTTTTTTCTTACCCTCCTCTGTATTTTCAGAATTCAGCACTGAAACTAATGGGGAAGAGCAGTTACTGTCAGGACAGTTAAATGACTGCTCTGACTTTGCTGTCTTTAATAACACGGTCCTCCAATGCAAAAGGTTACATTCACCCCTGTGGTTTTAGACCACTTGGTTTGCATTTATGGAAGCCCTTTCTCCTTGTCTTTGCCGTCTGCTTTCCCTCTGTGCACATGGGGTTAGCTCTGCTTTTACAGGGTGAACATTGGGTCAAATTTAGTGGATTGCTTCCTGAGATATTTTACCTATGGGGAACTGGTGAGGTATTAGAGTAATTGTGAGGTCAGTGTAGGTAGTTTTGGGGCATCTGGGTGGAAAGAGACAGCTTCAGGTCGACATGACACACTATATTTAACGTTGTGTTAATTCCACACAAGCTTTAACTTCCAATTGTGCTGCATAGGCTTCATCTTTGTGTATCTATGCCTTGCTGCAACAGATGTCACTTACGTTTCTTTAGCCACAGTGAAAGCAACATTATGTAGCTTGCACTACGATCAATTTTCCTTTTAATGGCTCCAAGGAAGGTGTATAAAAGTGACTGGGATTTTTCTCTCTCTGAAAGATTAGAATTGAGATTCTCATTAGCGATTTAATGTATTTTTCACGTTTTTGTGTGTTACATTACAAAGATGTTAAGCCCCAATCTGAGATTTCTGGTGTGAGATGTCTGAGGTGTTGAGGTGCATTGCTTAGTCCTGAGGGGGAAGAAAAGGGACAAAGCATTAGTGAATGAGGAGAAGGAATGCCAAAGCCCCAATAGGATTAAATAGGTAGCTTTTTCATTCTTAACACCTTATCAGGGACTGGTTTCCACCTGGGATGAAAGGTGGACGTAATTAACTTTATGGAAGGATACGGTGCGAGCCAGTAGGATTAAAAAACAGCAGTACTATGGGTCCCCAGGAACAGGACTACAGGGCTTAAAGTATTCCGGCACCGCGCCGGAACTCCGGCATGTGGCTGTGAGGAAAAATAAATAAATAAATTTGGGAACTTGCATGCGGTTTTATATTTTCAAGTCAGTTGATTTCACCTACATATCATATGAGAGGAACGCATTCCAACCAACGCAGAGCTTAAAGTACTCGGGCCTGGTGCCGGATTTCTGGGGTACGACTATTTTAGAAAAATAAATTAAAAAGTCCACATGGGATTTGTTTTTGATGCACTAGGTTTAACCAATCATTGAACTTCCAGCTACCAATGAAATAAGTTCTATCCAATCAGATGCAAAGTAGGGCGGATCCTTGCCAAAAAGCGAGAGTGGGGTGTGTGGTCTCTGTGGTAACGCAGCTAAAAAAATATATACAGCTTTGTCATTACAATTTGTCATTGATGATGGCCACTGTGTAAAATAAATCTAAAGCCCAAACTGCCTCGACAAAGCTGTCTGTTTGGAATCAGCATGGCCGTTATTTAAACACAACAACCTTGTCCCAGAATTAGTTGTGTAGCTCTATGAAAAGCTAAACAAAGCAAAGTTTTTAATAAATGTACATGAAGTAACTAATATCAACATGGACAAAATCTATTCGCTCAGGATTTTTTTTTTTACTTTAAGTTAAACCAATGTTAAATGCAATATCAGGAGTGAAAAAAACATAACCTAAAACATATTTCTATATTGGAATGCAGGTGTGAGATAATGCAAATTTTTAACACAGATTACTGTTACTGCAACAACAGACAAAGCCAGAAATCTTGGTGTGGTCATGGACTGAGACCTGAATTTCAATAGCCACATTAACAGAATAACAAAGTCAGCCTATTACCACCATAAGAAAATATCACGGGTTAAAGGACTTATGTCTCAATAAGATTTGGAAAAATGTGTCCATGCTTTTAGCTTTAGGAGACTTGACTATTGAAATGGTGTCCTTACAGACAGAGATGGCAGAAGTACTCTCTTCCCTTACTTAAGTAAAAGTACAGTTACTTGTGTTAAAAATACTCTGGTAAAAGTAGAAGTACTGATTTAACTTATTTACTCAAATAAATGTACAAAGTACAGGCTTGGAAATTACTTCAAGTATAAAAGTAATTAGCCATGTGAATGAATGCAAAGCTACCTGGACCACACAAATGTTACCGAAGTCCACTTTGAGAAACTTCAGTGGACATGGAAAAAAGGCTCTTTATATGCCATTACCTTCATTTTAAATGGATGTCTGCCAAAATTTCATATTGTATATGATTATTGTGACAGATACTGGGACTCCAGGTTAATAAGAGTCTGACTGAGCAGCGAGATATGAATTCAGTAGTTCCAGATCCAGTTTCTCTTTTTTATTTTCCCCTTAACATTTAAAATAATCAACATGTATGTGTGTGTGCTCAAATAGGGCTTTTGGAAAGAAAATAAATGATAAAATATGAATTACTAAACAGACATTAATTAACAAGTTTGGCAGCACATGGGCCAGGAGTCATTCTTGATGCCTACCGTCTCAAACATGTCTGGCTGCTTGTCTCTGGGATCGCCATCCATACTATGTGCTAACGTTAGCGCCCTCAAGCTGCAATGATTTGCCGCATTGAATGCAGAATGCTGCCGAATCTGTCGAGTCGTCTTAGTGATGCAGCAAGTATAGTCAGTATAGTCCCATCCAATTAGATTGAATTCAGTATTAATGACGCAAACAATTGTTACGGTAACTCCAGGGTAATAATTTGAAACTTGTTAGTGAGGACTAGATTAGGACTGGATTTAAAGCTGATTCTGGTTTCCAACTTGGCCCCAGGTGTGTCTGTAAAACACGGACGGACACAACTTCTGTCTTTTGATGCTTTTTTTTTTTTTTACAATCAAGCAACGTGCAACCTAGCTAACAGGTGAAGAACACAAACAACAAAATCTCTAGCTAACTAACATACATTAAATGTGCAAGAACTTTAGACCAATACAACAGGCTTAAATGACAACATAAGATATACTACTCACAGTTCTCAAAGACGCACACACACAATCTCAACTGATTATCCACCGGACAGCTAGTCTTTTTTTCTTTTCTCTCACTTTTTTCTCCGTGTAGCGCGCGCCCGCCGATATTTGTGGTAAAATGTAAGTAGTAAAAGTAAAAAGCCGAAACAAAAATAAATAGTCAATTAGATAACTGCAGCTGATTCAAAACGCTGCTGCCTGAGTTCTTACTAAGACCAAGAGAGTGGAGAGTGGACTTTCCACTGTGCCTCAACGAGTTGATTTCAAAAATACTTCTGCTGGTTTATAAATCCCTTAATGGTTAGGGCCAAAATATATTTTTGATCTGCTACTGCATTACTAACCACCCAGACCTCTCGGGTCGTCTGGGACAGGTCTGCTTTCTGTCCCCAGAGACAGAACTAATGCTCCGCATATCTGACACAAACTCCCAGAAATCTGCAGGTCCGCTGCAACTCTCAGCGCTTTTAAATCAAGGCTGAAGACCTTTCTTTTTGAAATTGCCTTTCTTTAATTTCTTATACTCCACTGTGAATTTTATTCTTGTATTTTATCTGTTTTAAAAAAAAGTACTCTTTTTTTTAAACTTTTTAATGCTTTTTTTTTTTAAACACTTTGAAAGCAGATTTTACAGCATGAATATTAAGATTTTTAAGGTTAGTGTTTTTTTTTATCAGACCAGAGTTTTAAACATTATCCTTGCTTCTCCTAAACATATTGAACTTATTCATATACTAATGTTTGTCCTTACCAGATTAAGTGTAGTTTTTTTAATAAGTGAGTTTGTGGAAACATGCAGGTTTGAAAAGCTTATTTTTTTTGTCCAACAAGAGTTTGTTTACAATATATCCTTGAATAAAATTAGTAAATTGCCTCTCACACTTCCCCGTGGGTTGCTGGATTAACCAGAAATGCACTGTAAGAATTAATTATGGGGAACAGAGAAATGCTTGTTCAGTGCTAATTAAACTACCGGTACATTTTTAATTTTTTTTAATAGTTATTTTCTTCATGTTAAAGTTAAAAATGCAACTGTAAATGTTAAATCTCTGAAACAATGGAGCTGCTCCTACAAGAACTGTCCGTCTACATTTATTTACTGTTTGTCTCCGACGGGGTTTTGACCAGGGTTTTTCTATTTGGCCATTAATAGCATGGTGAGCTGAATCCAGTTTCGTAGCAACAGTAACTATGGGAATAGAAGCCTGTGGAGAGGTCAGTGTGATGGCCTCCACTTGGCCTCTTTGTACAAAGGCTTGCACATTGATTTTTCTAATTCGCAACATCTAAAACCACCTCCGCCACACAACACACAACTATGCAACCAACCAGGATTATATTTAATGCCTTCGTTTTTTAATTAACTCTGAGGCAAAATGGTACTAAATGTAGACAAAATGTTTATTTCACACATTTTAATAGGAAACTTATTAGACTGACGTTGACTCTTACCTGCTTTGTGTTCCTTTTTTTATATTCTTCTTTTTACATAGTCACAGATGCCTCTCTGTTCCTATTTCTCTGTCTCCCATCATTTTCTTTTCCTGTGTGTGTGTTTTTGTGTGTGTGTGTGTGTGTGTGTGTATGTGTGTGCGCTTTTGATGTTGGCTTCGGTCCTCATGGGACAGATTCTCCAGGGACCCTTAATTGACAAGTGTGTACAATAACTAATCAGCGGCAAAGCAACTGCCCTTTAAGATGATGAATTAACTAAACTAATTTCAGATAATCCTTCACCATAGTGGGCCACGCTGACAGCGCCAATTGATATTTGAAATGCAGACACCTCTCCTCTCTGACTTTTGCCAGTCATTTCAATACACACACCCAAACCCGAGTACAGGTACTTGATAAACTGCTGATGGAGCTCTGAGAAGATTAAAACAATTTCCTCGCTCGATGTGACAAAAACAACCCGTCATACCCACATACAGCTGTATACACATAACGCACACACAGTGACATTACCTTAAGCATGGACCACACATGCATGCATATATGCGCAAGCCGTGCTATTGAATTAATTTGAAAGGGCAGGGTGAAGTCTAGTGAGCATTTGCTCATACAAGTGCCTGCCTTATAAGAGGTTTACCAATTTAAATTCTATTTCTGTGTTGATGCCTAACCTCTCCCCCCTAAAGCTCCATAATGTGTTCTGTCAACACGGTCCTGTCCCGCAGATTAACATTGTCAGACAGTTGTAGAGTGAAAAGGACGACATGCTGTTTTCAGAGCAGTACAAGGAACTCTTGACAGATCGACCTGACATCAGCCATCAGTGTGTACTGGAAAAACAAGCCCAAAAGATGTAGTACAAAACAAAGGATATGTGTATAAGCACATTCTCATGTGAATAAAATATGTGAAAGAATTGTTGTGAACAACAATAAGGTTTAGGTTCTTAAAATTGATTGAGGTGTTCTGCAGGTGCCTAATTGCCAGCATTTCTCTCTGATTACATCACTTCTGTCGTGTGATTAAGGAGTCCTGTGATGGTTGTCGGGGAGAATGGAGCAGAATACCGGTGCTTTGAATATAATGATCACCGGCCTGGGAATTGACAGCCAGCAGGTTTCTCCATCAACTGAACTCAAAATCTGCTTTTTTGAGCATTAGATACATGTCTTGCATTGCTTTGTATTAATATATTTGTGTTTCTTCACTCTATAGCTTGTGGCGTTAAGTGTATTTTGGGAGGAACTTTTTTTTTTGTTTACAGTAAGTTTCTGTTATATGATTTCCATGTTATTTTTTTACAAAATAACATGTGGAAGACGTTGATATCATGTTTCATGCTACTCTAGCTGGGTGAAGCTGTCTGGACGTGAAGGATATCTTAGCGAGGCAAGCACAGTTGTTCAGCCAGGTAGTTCACAGCCCCAGTACAATACTTTTCTATTTGTTTGGATAATATTTTTTTCACTTGTGCTGAGCACCTAATAACTTCACATGGTGTGGGGTGTTGTTTTTTTGTTTTTTTGTTTCACCAGTGGCTTGTGAGTCACGAAACGTGACCATCATGCATCTCTAGAGAGCTGCATGTAATCTTGCCATGCTGGAGGCAAAGTAAAGCATGAGTCAAGAAAAAAAAAAAAAAAAAAACCCACAAAAAACATTCCCATATGTCCAAAAAAAAAACAATTGATAGGCTTATGTACAACTATATTTATAGATGGTGGCCATACATTTAGTGTAGTAGGGTGTCTGCATGTATGACTGCGTGTGTTTACAGTTTGTCTGACCGTCACTTTTTCATCCTGTTGTGTTGAGAAGTGTGAAGTACTGTCAGTAGAGGCAATAGGATAAAGAGGAGGAGATGATCTGCAGGCAACCGTGTACAGGGAGCCATTGTCCTCATCTCCCCTGCATGCATTTTTCATCACATGCTCCCCTTTTTACACTGTTTAGCTTTTCCCTCCCCTCTAAACTTCCATGTGGTGCGTGCTGACATTGCATTTCTCAGCCTTGCACACAAAGCCCCCTGGTGCTGAGTGTGTTAGAGTTGGAGCACGTCCTTTTGTGTGCCAGCGTGTGTGCCATGTGCCCATGCATGCATACGTGTAAATATTGGGGACGTCAAGCTCGCTCATTCTCCCGTCTTCCCTCTCCTCACACACCTGTATCACATGTATGTTATCCCATAGTCCTATAGGCAAGATAGAAATATATATATCTAGAGAGAGAGAGAGAGCTCTTATGGAAAGCCCATTTAGTCAGTTGGCAGTACCCAAACTACAAAATAGTTGAGACTCCATGGATCTTAAATTATTCTGAGCTGAAATTCAAATTTCATTTTGTTTTGGCCCTAAGCAACGGGCAAATTTGCCTGGGTGAGATCAGTAAAGGTCAGGGGGAATTAAAATGCTTACAGTAAGATTTGTCAGTGAGAGAGAAAGTGAGCGAGGAGGAGATAGAAAGCCAGAGGAAAAGGCCATCTGCCTGATAGTTTAGTCTAAGTTGGTGAGAGAAATAAGTCAGCATTTTGCAGTCTAATACTATAAGGTAGTAGCTTGACAGGTCCAAATTTCTCCATTCCTTTATATCTAGCATATTCCAAGATAAAGATTGCATTTATACATTCTGAATGCAAAATTGAGGCTCACGGTTCAAGAGTTTCATCAACAGACAGTGTGTACTTTACAATACATTTCTATGCATGCCGGTACACTATATGATTGGCTATGACAATAAACAAATCTAATAAACCTAATGCATGACGTAAAACAGCAATGGCAAAATGTGACAGACATCCGATGAAGAATTCCAACCTCCCCTCTTGATGATTTGTTCAATATATAGATGTTTATTGAATTAGATATCAAGCAAAATGTCTTGGAAATGAAAACAAATGGGCTGTCAAGAAGATTGGTGCAAAGGAGAGAGACAGTGAGTGTGTTTATGTGAGCTAGAGAACACTGTAGTCATGCACTTGTCTGTCTCTGTTCCTATACGTCTCTTGTCTCTTTCACTCTCTTCAGGCTCTCCACATGGAGGATTGTGACTGAGCTTGGTTTGAGGCGCTTGCTTGATTTAGACACTTTTTATCATGTTTGTATCAATAATATTAGTTGTGTTAAGAAAAGAGCAGGTTTTACTAATGACAACGAGATGAATTTCTACACATTTGGTCTGGCTGCTTGCTGAGTTCCGTGGGACAAAACTACTTTAGAGAGTGAAGGAGAGATTGTTGATGTCCCTTTGAAGGAGCAAAGCATTTACCCCCTCAGCTCAGCAAGATTCTTTAAACTAAAAGTGAGACATTAGCAGAGTGTAGAAAGTGAAATCTGGAATACACAAAGGTGTTGGTTTAGTAGAAACTGTTGTTTTGATTTACTTTGATATCCTTTCTCCAAAATGATTATGAGCACAGACACCGAGCAAAGGGGCCCCACAGAGTCCTGTGGTAAATATAAATTGGATATACAATATAAAATGACATTTTCAGTTATTACCCTTCTCCACACACACACACACAAAAAGTCACACACAACATATGCCACAGAGTGCTTATTTCAGCCAATGAACCCGCTCAGCTCAGACATCAGTGTACAATTCTGGCTTACTATGCACCTGCGAGGGACGATTCAAAGAAGCCAATTTGGTTGTTGATGGCAGAGCTTCATAACAGTTTCCACAAAAAAATTGAAATGCATTTATGCAAGCATGGCAGAGAAAATAAAGCAGGAAGAGGAAAGGAAGAAGTAAATTGTTAAATTGTCAAAGGTTACATAGCATATTTCTCTACAGCAGATAATTGTTGCAAAAGTGCTACCAAAAAAACCCTGCTACCACACATGTGGTGTTGCTTCATCCAGTACAGTTAACGATGATGGCAACGCTTCTTTCCCTTGTGATATTAGTGATGTTGACAAACCTGTAGCGTTCTTGCGATGGCATCACACCAGCCACGACGCAAAATTGAACCCGTGGTGTAAAGTTCCCCGCTTTCTACCGCCCTACTTTTGGTGCCAATGCTCAGACAACATCCATTTCCGAACTGTGCCTTCATTTTGATCTCAACTACACACCTGTAAAGTTATGTTACCCTGCACAGTACTGCAGTGATGAAAGCTGTCCACTGACATATATACTCAAAGTATGGAAAGTACTTGAAACATCTTCTGTGGTAGTTCCCACTACAGTAGCTTTAAAATGTTGCCATGATGACACATACTTTAAGAATCACAAGGGGAAAACAATAACAGTATCACTATTCAAAGGCAATGCTCTGAAAAACTTTTTTTTTTTTAAACCAAAGCAGGTCAACTCAGGTTTTTACGTCAGTAACCTAGGTAGGAAATGTATTGTTCGTTCAGTAACAGTGGAAGATGTCCTCAGTACATCATGCACATTTCTTATCTCGCAGATGAAATACAGAAGATATGTTGCGGAAACCTTTGCAGCACTTCATTACTTCAGCAGTGCAGGGCTCTGTGAAAATATGTGATATAAGTAGATCTGATCCTTCAGACTAGCAGGGATAACAAGTGAGAATAAAGGGTAAGGGAGCGTGTTTGCCTTTGCCCCCAAAACACAACGTCTGTCCTGTGTTATGAAATGCTTTCAGTAGAATCACATCCTAAAAAAAGTGCTGATTGACCTTCGAGCCTAATTAAAGTGCACCATCGCCAATAGCGAGCAGATAAGACAGCTTGGCTGTCAGTGTGACTGACAGGGTTAGGCTCTCCCCCTGCAGTCACATCAGCACTACAGAGGCCATGCATACAAAAAGCACACGACAGCACAGAGAGTGGAAAAGCTCTAAGTTTAGCATCTAGCCTGCTATCAAGAATCAGCTCAAACTAATAATATGGAAATGCTAAAATATAAAAGTACACCAGTGACATGCTTTAGGGCTTATGTATTTATTTATGTATTTGCAACTTTACCTCATACAGCATTTCCCCATCTCATAACTGTTAACACTGCAGTTTTTTTTCCAGAGTAAAGAGATGCTCTGCACTGAACTGGAGTATATGCAAAATGAATCTGCTGGCTGATGTCATATGTATAGAGCAAATCTGAATCCACTCTCACCAAGGTCTTGGTAGGTCTAGGCAGGTGAGTGCTCAAGCACACCCTATATTCCACTACAGCTCTCACACGGGGAAAGCTGACATGCAGGGTGGCCTGTAAGCCTCTTTTGTCCATGTGCAGCAAAGTCATCTGTCAGCTCAGTTGCTCTTGCAGACAAAGCTTCAGAGAGATAGCCCGTATTCTGGTACATCCTCACTCTCTCTTGAGCTGGAGTTGGGCATGGCCCCCACTCTCTATCTCAGATCTCAGCCTCCTCCCTTTCATTTCTCTCCCTCTTGTGCTCATCCACCCTTTTCACATTTTCTCATTATCTTTTTCCTCTGCACGTCCCTTTACTTGTGCTGCTACTTCTGTTTGCTGTTCTTGAGTGGTAATACTGTCACGTATGATCTTACACTTGCAGTCTGTCCACCTTTCCATTGTCTTTTCTCAGAGGTTTTTGTTCCAGCATGGCTTTATATCTTTTGATATTGCAGTTGTGCAGAGGTGAGAGGATATTGGTAGTATATATACAACACAATAAGATCAATGGGGGGAATCACATGGGGCTCAGTGTATAATGAAGTTTGTTGTCTCTTGCAGTAGTCAATTTTGTCCTTCCAAATGAAAAAAGGTAATTACTTGAGAACCACCATGAAGACTAATGAGTTACCAAGAAGGTAACTCATTAGCAATTCAAGATAATAACAAGGTAACATGAAAAAAGAAGAGAGACATGTGAGGGACAAAAATGTGGCGATCAGATAAAGAGAAAGAAAGAGACGATACAATAAAGAGCTAATAGCAACTTATACTGTAAGGAAGAGGAAGGAAACAGGGAAAGTGCACGTGTAGGAGAAGGGAGGTGGGGGTTGGTTTAGGGGGCTGGCCGAGGGGGTGTGTCCAACATTACCCTCATGAATCAGTGTCAGTGGAGCGATGAGAAAATAATTAAGAAACAGGCTAGCGCTGTGTTAAATACTGCCAAAGGTAAAAGGGCCATTCTACTGTATAAAAACACAATCTGGACGGGGAAGAAGAATGGCAATAAATGCGATAGAGGAAAATGGGGGAGAGAAAATCCATATCATAACGGATGCCAAAGTGCCCTTCAGATGGCATTATGAAGGGAGACAATATAAATAGTACTGCCATATTGTAAATGTTTAAGTACAGTAGCGACGTATCCACGTTGCACTGCAGTTTCAGGATTTATGACCACAGCCATAATACACTGAATTTGACACAAGGCTGTGAGTAATATTTCACATTTGTTATCATATTGAGTGTACATTTTCTAAGATATACAGTATAGGGTGGGGATACAATATTTTAGGCAATTTCTCTTTCTGTTCTCCTTTTAGTTGTTCTGTGCTGATGTGGGTGTGGGGTGGGGGAAAGCTGATGAGTGGGAGATGAGCTAATGGAAACTGTACAGAAAGAGAGAGAAAGAAAGGAGCACACTAAAGCACACATGCACGCCAACAGTTATGCTTACACACCTCAGCGGCTTTACATGGAGCATTTAGGGTAGTGGGAACCACATCAGAAGACTGTAATAGTATGTTCAAGGCTTCCTGCAGGGCCAGGATGCAGCTAAAATCCCCCAGCCAGCAGCATAGAACAGCAGCCATTAGATCGCACTGATGCATAAAATCACTGGAGCTCTGTGGAGAATATCGAGTGACATACAGGAGGTCCTGTGTGCTGTATGCCCATTTTATGTTTTTTATGTGTACGTACGAACATGTGTGTGCACGTGCCGGTGGGTATGCGTGTACAAATGTGCGAGTAGTTTAGGTGTCATATAGAATATCCATCATCCTTTCGGCCAACAGCACAGAGAGAATTCATGATCACTGGTCTCTAAATCCCCACCGAGATTGAATCGACTTGGCTAGTGTGCATGGAGGAATTGTGTACGGTTGGAATGCAGAAGCTTTTTTCCTATGAGGCTGCTTTTCGGAACGCATTATGGTTTGATCTCGAGCTTTGGCCTGACTAATGCACTATAGGGCTTGTGATGCAACAGTTACCAACTGCAACCTCCCACTGTATAGATGTTTGTTTGTAGAAAGAGCTTTAGATCCCTCTTGACGCCGTATATTTGTATATACAGCACATCATGTACTGTATACATTTCTGTATGCGTGCCTGTTGATATATCTACTTGTATTTTCAAGTTGATCTATTTCTCTGACAGCCTGTATGTGAGTGTGTGTATATAATGTATGGTAATTTTGAATGTTGCCCCCACGGTTAAAGAACCCCTGTGTCAGTGTGCTTATACTTACATGTATGTGGAAGCGGTGAAGCCTAATCCATCCCAGAGGGGTGCTTAGTGAAGGATGCGCTTTTTCTGCAGCATGGCTATCAAGGCCCTGCACGCAGTGCTCAATGGCATTTTTACTGATGGCTTTTATGGTAACAGCCAAGCTGCCAATGAGCGGCCTTGACACCAAAATTATGAAACTATGACATGAAATTAACCTGATGTCACCGTAGGTGCTGCTGGAGTTAAAAGAAGTGGATCCCTCCTTCTGGGCACTGTGTACTGGAACTTCTCTAAAATGAATTATAGACAAAATAGATGCACAACATGGCTGTTGACTTCACGGGCAATCTTGGCATGCATCACAATGAAATATAATATGTTCACATATGATAAAATGCCAGTTCAGTCTCTGTAATTCTCTTTGCATTCTCTATTGAGTCACATTTGTTTCAATAGAAGTCCATATTTCCTAGCTTTGGTGTTGAAATTGCTAATGGCTTTCTGGTGAGAACTACAGTATTGTTTTCTTTGCAGTGCTGTTTCCAAGCAACATCTCGGAAGTTGTGGGGGAAACAGTGCTAATAAGCTACCTCATTAGGGCCGGTGCATGGTAGGCCTTACAGTCTGTGCTGTCAACTCTGCGGGTTAGCATGCAACTTCAAAAGACAGCTGCAAATACAACACATACACACAGGAGTGCTAATTTACTTTAGAAATTGGTAAGCAAACTATTCTATCAACCCACATTTCTATCTAAGTTGAAGGTGTGCTGGTGGAACCTACTAACTGGGTTCTGTCTGAAGTGGCTCCAGCGCTATGACAAAGTACATGGCCGTTCTCTCGCCAGTGATAACGCAGCACATAAAAGGCTCATTATTTAGGAGTTAATTTGGCAGGGTGTTCTCACCCTAAGGCTGTGCCAAACCTCAGACTCCCTCCCTTGTTGGTCTCTCCCACTGATCCCTTACTGTACAGGGAAAGAGAATGATGCTCTATACACAACAGGGACTCATACACTACTGTACATGCACGCACGCACGCACGCACGCACACACACACACACACACACACACACACACACACCACACACACACACACACTTGCCGTCTTATTAATGCAAACAAACCTAGTTGGATCCCTATATGTAATAAATTAGATTAAATTCCAATGGCTAAGCGCTGTAATCTATTAGGGTTAATTAATATCATTCCATTCTGTCTTTGTTTTTTATGCTTGAACACATGCTGACACTGTTATTGTGTGGCATCCTGCTGATTGGAGGAGTATAATAGGCTCGTGAAGAAGGTAGAGGAAGCCACAATGTTTGGTATTCCGGCTACAGAGTGATTTCGATTCTTTCTTTCTCTCTTTCGACAAGGAAGTACGCTACAGTAACTAGCTCTAATACGGTGGATCCTTCCACTCCTCACAGCCTCTCTCCAGCTCTTATCTTCCCCTCCAAATGAGAAAACCTGGATGGCTTCTCAGGGCCCCTGTTTCTGCCTGGATGCTATCTCATTTGGTTTTAATATATTTATCCATTCATTATTGTTCGCTTTTATCAGCCAGCTAATATTGTTCATAATTTGTCCTTATCGCCAAGCCTGACAGTCAAATTTACACACCGGCTCAGCAGACAGATGGAGAAATGACCCTTCTCCAACCTCTCCTTCTACATCTCCTCTCCTCCCTTCATTCCTCTCCAAACTCCAATGAAACATGACTGACAGCCCGCTGTATAAATAGTTGTCATAGCAACCTCCCCATCCTTTTGACTTGTGCGTTTTCTCTCTCGTTCTCTCTTCTGTCTCAGTATCTCTCTCCCTCCTTCCATCCCTACTTGCTTGCTGTTGCAACGATTGAGAAAGAGACAGACAGAGAAGGGAAATTTGAAAACCAGAGAGCACCTAAGGCAGTTGGTATGCTTTCCTTCCCCTGCACCCCCCATTCACATCCCTCCCCCTCTCAGTTTCCACCCACCCTTCCCTTGCCTCATCCTCCCTACCCCTGACAATGATTTACCAACTCCAATGGTGCTCCTCTTTCATCCATCCTGGCTTATCAAGGACTGCAGGACTGTATGCACATCAATTTACAGTTCTCAGTCTCCTACACATTCACACACTCTCTCTCTCTCTCTCTCTCTCTCTCTCTCTCTCTCTCTCTCTCTCTCTCTCTCTCTCTCTCTCTGCAACTCTGATTCCTCTAGTTCTCTCCTTTTCTTTTTTTTGTTGCTCCAAAAACCCTTGCTTGGCCCCATTGCTATTCAATGAGTCTCATTTCACTGTCAAAATCCTCAGCAGTCTGCAGCGTAATCATGGAGCATACAGTAATACGTCTATAGTATACTGGACTGTGCTGCAGTAAGAATAGACAGTATGCTGTGTGGACAGGAGATCCTTCAAACTTCCAGTGGAAATAAACATTATGTAACCAAAGAATTGTGCAGAGATTTGGAGCACATTTAAAAGAAAGACATTACAGTGGTATTGTTTGTCATGCACACGTACTTGTCAGACTAAGGCGTGAAGAAGTAATAGTATATAAGTGGCTCAAAGGCTTCACACCAGGCCAATGTGCTCATACTGAAAAGCTTATTTTGATTAGAAAGAGTCCAAATGGAGCCAGTAATCTTCAGTATGTATAACCAGGCAGCACACTGCCATTTCATTATTCCGGAGTTTAATTTCCAAAGCATTTATTCTAAACAAGCATCTGTTTAGGAGAGTAAATTAAACATGATGGGGGGGGGGGGGGGGGGGGGGGGGGGGGTGTGCATTTCTGGATAGCAGTAGTGTGTCACAATGAAGTTGCATACAGTACTCAGTGAGCTGTAAATGCATCTTAATGCCAGCATGCTGCACAGTTTTCACAGTTAAGTTGCTGGTGGTTATTAGACCCCTGATTTGTTTAGGTAACAACATTTCACTGTTAACACTATAGCACTTTAATTAAGGATGCTACTCTATTACTGCTCACTGGGCTCTGTTGTGATGTAAGCAAGAAAAGAAAAGAAAACCTCATAATTTCTTGTCTTATTTTGTATTCATCTATACAGTAGAAGGCATTTACCACAGGTGAGTAGCTGGAACAGAAAGATGACTCAGCTGTTTTGTAAAATTGCCAAAGAGAAAAGAGCCTTCCAAAACAGAATTTGCTGCTAATCATGTTTTAACCTCTCAGCTTTACAGAATGCTTTAGGGTTGCATTTGACTGACAGGTCAATTCACTGTGCCAAAAACATGTTTCGATCAGAAACATTCTTGTTATGTATCCTATTAATTATGTAATAGACAGTTGACTTTGGCTAAAGAGCCAGTTCACAATAGCTTCTCTATCCAGGGAGTAAACCATTTTATATCACGCAGTGAAAAATAAGCACTTAATAGTTGTTTGATGCTACCTGCATATAATGAAGGGTTATGTATCTGTAGATCTCTGAGTGAGGAGATCTCTCCACCCAGCTAGGGGGTCAGTTCCCATAAATATGGAATTTGTCGCTGGATGATATACTGCATGAACTGTACTACATCGCTGAGGAATAGACATAAATGCATAGAGAAGCTCTGATGTGAGATTGAATTGCATATCCAGTCTAAATTCTCTTGAGCTATTGTAAAGACTGAGCTCAGCTGAGCTTGGCAAAGTCCAGAAAGTGAACTGCAGAAACTATCTGTGGTGGACATTGTTGGAACAAAGGTGTCAACACTCAGGTAAAGATAACATCAGAACAAAGATCATGATTTTAGAATCTGTTTAAACAGGCAGGCTGATGGGCGAACCACAATCAGAGACTACCGCTCTTATTTTAGTTTCTTTAGTTCAGATGAATATCACATATACCCAGCTTTGCATTTCAGTAGAATAACAAACAGATGAAGCAGGATTATTCAAAACATATGTTGCAACTTGTAATGCAGCTGTGGCCACTAGCCCAGCGATAGCATTATTAACAGGAGCTACAGCACCAGTCACTGTAGTTACGAACATAAAACTCATAAGAAAAAAGTGTGTAGACAGCAGGATTGATTGAGCGTATCTGTTCTGTCAGATGCATGCGGACAGACCACAGGAAAACTACACAACGTAAATCAGATGAAATGGTGAACTGAGATGGTTGTGTAGCAGCGGCCGGTGGATGGAAGTTGGCAACAATAGCAGTTCATCATGCTGTTTTTGGGGTCTGTGAGACTTCACATGTTTGTGTACCCAAAAACACAAATTAGACAGCACTAGTCTAAATAATAGGTGCCCTGAAAAAAAAAAGTCAATCTGTTGTTGTTGCGTGATAGTTACATGTAACAGTGGTCTTACAGGTCGTTGTGTGTGGTCATGGTGGGGAATTTTTCCCTTGTTTTTTCCTTTTTGTCCACCCCCTTTCAGATAAATGACTGTAGGTGTTTTGCACTCTCTGTGTGTCTGTTTGCACACTGTCTGTGCTGCAGTGTTGTAGATAAATGAGATAATGTTTCTATTGGCGATGAACACAACACCTGAATTCCCAAGGTAGCATTTTAGTTCAGAGCAGCCACAGCAGAATCCTAGACAGTGGAACAGATCTCCTAGATGATCTGTTTTCATGCGTTGTTAGCTTGTTTTCAAAGCACACTCACTTTGCAGAACATGCACTCCATCTCTTTCTCAGCCACAGATGATGAACTCCTTTTAAATGCTACCGTCGTAAATACAAAATGACGCATATTTCTTACATTGGCGATAACTCCTGCATGTGTGTTCAGATTAGTATCTCCTTCAGATGTAACGCAAAAAGCCAGCAGACTGAACATGAATCCAATGTGTAAGGCTTTTGTGGAGCTCACTGTGAACCAATATTACACAGCAATGTGATATATAGCAGCCAATGATCCCGCTATACTTGGAGTCTTATAAATATTATACCATTTAGCTGGAGGTGACGTCGCCAGTTAGCAATCTTTCAGCTGAAGGACGGATGCGCTGTCGTATTTTAAGACATGCCACATGCGAGGTGTTCATAGTGTAATCATCAGAGTGCAGCTCATATGAAATTGATAGGATAATGAATTAATTCAAAACTTGTCAGATCCCCATCATCTACTTGAAGAAGGGCGTTACAGCCAAAGAACGACTGCGATTGCATTGGTGGTTCTGTCTGCTGTGTGTGGCTTTCTGGCTGTATACAAGTGTATATGAGATGTGGTCTGGCGGCATTCAGGGAATTTTGTGCAGTTCAGCCCCCTCCCCCCCTTCCTCGATTCATCTCCCCACATCCAACGTCAGAATTTATATTCTCCCTCCAGCAAAAGGAAGGACCATCTTGGCCTTTAATTTTCCAGTTCAGGGCTTTCCTTTTTTTTTTGCAGATAAATGCTCTCCAATCTGCCCTGACAGATGTCACATTGCATCACTTCCGTTTTGATACATAGCCTCTGATCCTGCCACTTGCAATAAGGAGCCAGCACGAGGGACGCCCCTTCCTAGACAACACTCTGACACGGGTGATTATTTTAAAGGTGCATCATTGGTGGTGCTCAGTGCTGAAACCCTAGCTGGGCACCGTGTGTGCATACACTCGCTGCCGTGGCCGCTGCAGGAATGTGGGCATGGGCTTGTGTCTGGGTCAGGAAATGAGAACAACACGACACACTCAGTAGTCGTCACAGGTCACTCTGACACTGTGCAATACCTCTGGCAGCGATTTATGCCACTCTCAACCTCTTCATAGCAGCGGCCCCTAGTCTTGTCTCTCACTCAGTCTCTCCACTGTGACTTGACAGGTCAGAGTTGGAGAAACAATCTGTATAAAGGGAAGGTTTTAGTGCCTCTGTTGCCAGCAGAGACTCGCTACACTGTAGCATTAATCATACAAGGCCAGAGTACATCAGTAAACACAGTGTGTCAGGTCGAGGTAAAGATCATATCCCACAGCATTTAACAGGACTCAATAGCATACAGGCCATCTATTGAAAAGTCAGCGTTATTCATGGCATGTCTCCCAGCCTTCGTTGCTCGTAGGAGAGACACGCCATTGTTCAATGAAGAGCATACTGAAATATTTCTCTGGCTACACAAAAAACACTGGATCAGCAGCAATTAGTGGAGTAAGAGAGAGATAAAGAGAGGAAGGGAGGGAGGTATTTGAAAAAAGAATGAAGTTGAAAAATGTAGAATCAGCGAGAGAGAAAAAAGGCAGAAAAGAGAGTGGGGAGAGATTAATAAAGAGGAAAGAGAGACAGAGACCCATGGAGAGAGTGGTAAAAGTCAGTACAGTGTGCTGTGTAGGAGGTTAGAGCTGCCTGGAGCCCCTGGTTCTTTTAAAGGACCAAAGACTTGCTCATTGTGTGTGTGTGTGTGTGTGTGTGTGTGCGTGTGTGTGTGTGTGTGTGTGTGTGAAACCTCTTCATTAGTCTTTCCATTGCTCTTCCCCCCCAGCCCCTGACCACTCACTTACCCCCAGCAGCTACAGTATATGTGGCCATATGGGACTAAATCCAGTTATACTAGAGAATAAAATGATCAGTCTTGGAAAAGAGATAATACAATGTGACTTGAGCCCAACCAGCGCTAAATAAACCAAGTCTTTGTGAATGTACAGTATATCTGTGTTTGCTTCCATGGAAATAGAGACTTCATCTAAATTAAAACCTGTTCCACTAACGATAACGTTTTAGACAAATAATATATACAAATAAGCAAAGTTATAATTTAACCTTTTGTGTTGTTGTTTGTTCCAGAAGACAGGAAGTTGTTTGTTGGGATGCTGAACAAACAACAGACTGAGGAGGATGTTTACCGCCTCTTCGAACCCTACGGAGTCATCGAGGAGTGCACGGTCCTAAGAGGTCCTGACGGAAACAGCAAAGGTAGGGGCCATGATACAGTTGTCAGCTTTATTTAGGTCACTGACAGAGTAGTGACAGTGTGTGTGAGTGTCTACTTCAACTGGGGTATGAAAAATATAGTATGTGACATATGCACCAGATATAGGTCAAATAGCAAATAATTACACACATTTTTACACCACTCTGTTTGATGTTCTAGTCTGCTGCAGGCAGTGACAGAAAAGTTAGCCTGATGTGTCAAATACTGTTTGATTGATGTCTAAGGAACTAAAAGAGGAGTTACAGGGCTATTAGTTGTTTAGACTTTATTTTTCTGTTCTATTTGTAGAGATTGTATTATTTAATATGTGGCAGCAGGCCCACAAAAATTGAAACATTTCAAAATCTTGTCTTATTTAAAAAGGAGATCATATTTTTATTTTCTTTGTATGAAGACAGCCTGGCAAGTTTTAAATGGAAATATCTGTGATAAAATCCAAAGGCCCAAATTGGGGGGGGGGGGGGGGGGGGGGGGGGTAGTCACAAGAAAAACAAGAAAAACCCAATGTTATGAGTAGTAAATCCCATCCAACGCAGCTATGAATAAAAAAAAACTAGTAATTTTAAACCGCTGACTTTGCCATCGCAAACTTTCTCAGCATATATCTCGTTTCTACGTTGCAAAGTGTTAATCTGAAGCATTTTGTCCTAAGAATGTACTGCAGGCACTCACTGTAACTCAGATACTGTAGTGTTGTTGATATCCTGCATGTCTTTTTAAGACAGGCAAAACTTTTGGAGATATCAATTCCTTCTGGCATGCAGCAAAGAGCAAAGCGACCCGTGGTTTTTCATTCCCTAAAGCCTATTCCCGAGCCAGCGCTTATGGAAATTGTTGTGGAATTATTTCTAAAGGGGTTTGAAGCCAGAGCGTCCTGAGTGGTTTCGAGGAGAAGGGAAAGATAGATGTCAAAACAATTCAAGTGTCTCCATTGTGAGGATGGTTGCAGCCAAGGGAAGGTACCAGTGGTGGAAAATAACCAAGTACATGTACTCAAAGCTTTAGTGCGTAACTTTTTATATTAATGAACGTCCATTACATTAAAGCCACTGCCAACTGAATTGATACAAAGCTAATTAAGACTATCAGCCTATAGTTTTGAAAGTGGTGTCATCTGGAAACTGTCTGGCACGCATGAAACTCAACCAAAGACCTCTTCTGTAGTGTCCATCATGCTTTTTTTAAGCCTTCGTTTTGTGAAGGAGTGGCCGGGCGGTGTGCGATTATGGAAGGCTTGTATCATGTGGATGCAACAACAGTGTTGTTGTTATTGCTTAGAATTCGTCATGGGGGCGCACTATTGATTTATTTATCATTTTTAAGTTAGTCCGACTTTACTTGAGTAGTTCCACTTCATGCCACTTTATAGGTCTATATTCCACTACATTTGACAGGCAAAGAATGCACTTTAGTTGCTAATTACTTTGCAGATTCACATTTTTATACAAAATATTTAATCAAATAAATCCTAATGCATTATCATAGATTGAGCTATTCCCAGCAGTATTTAAAGTAGTTGGCTCCATCTTTACTAGCCATAACATTAAAGTGATGCTTACACATGAAGGTATTAAATGTATGATCCAGTAACAAATGCTGTTATTCTGAAATGGGTAATTTTGCATAATTAGTACTTTTGGTACTCAAAGTATGTGTTCTCTACTTTTTGTCAAGTAATATTTTTAATACAGGATTTTTACATTGTGGTATTGTTGCTTTTACTTAAGTGAACTTCCACTAGTGGATGTTGCATTCCTCTCTGTGGCTCTACAACAGTTTCTTTTGTTCTAACACTAAAAACGTCAGACTCCAAACATCAGTATCATGTTCATCTTGGTCCGTTGATGATTGTCAGTCTTAGTTTGTTTTTGTTCTAATAAAAACCTAGACAAATAAAACAACCCCAATAACCCTTGGGGGTAAAAACAGGTCTGTTTTGCACTTGGCCATCACAAAATCCTTTCTGTGCAGAATTATGTGTGACAAAATAATTTTGTAACTGTGATAGCAGGATATTTTATCCTCCCTAGCTATTGAACAGTTGCACAGTCTTAACTACATATTAAAACTCCTGTTTGGTTAGTAATAATAAAAACTAAAACAGAGGCAAGGCATATGGCAGCTTGCAAAGTATGTTAAGAGTTAAACTGCTAATTATATTGGCATGTAATTTGTACTACTGTAGCAAAGTCCTTGTACAGGTCATGCCGAGCTTTAGCTCTTTTCTATCCATATCTCAATAGGGGGCGGTGGTTTGACAGCTGAATGAGCATCTTGATTGGCTGGTGTCCACAGGGGTAAGCCCATTATGAGGGGAAGAATGGCAGGGCGGCTGGGTCAAGCAGCATAGATGATAAGAAGAATAAAGTATGAAAGATTAAATAAGAATAGAAAAGAAACTTAAAATGAAATGAAATTAGGTGAAATAGGGTATAATTATAAGAGGGGATGGTGGCTCAGTAGTTAGTACTGCTGCCTCACTGCAAAAGACCCAAGTGCAGTCCTCACACGTTCTGGGTGTAGAGTTTAAGTGTTTGGGTTTCTTCTGCCCTCTAAGTTACAAAAACTAACTCCAGAGACATGCAAGGGGCACTGTATAATCTGCACACACATTGAGAGTGTGTGTGTTGATTCTTTAGCTTTGTGATCATGTACCAGTGGTCTCTGCCTTTCATCCAGTGCATCCAGAAATACAAGTGGATAAAGATGGTAATTGGATACTGTTTCATAATTGTTTTTAACATAAACATCAATATTGTTAATATTGTTACCTTTATTGTATTGTTTATTAAGCATGGGTACGCAGGGAGACCATACTAGTCTTGAAAATGGATATGTGAATGAATATGTTTATGAGTTTGTTTTAAGAAGCTATACGATTTGTTCAAGTCAAGCAGTTGGTGCCAGAGTACTGAGAGTTAGTCTTTCCAAAGTAGACAAAGTGAAGCTTTAAATCAAGTTTTCTAGTTGTAAAAGAGGGCCATACTTCAGTTTCATTATTGAATAATTAATGTGCAACAGCTCACTCTGTGAATCCACAAAAGCTATCTTCAACTTGGTGTCTACTGCTCACAATAATCCTCAAGGACATTAGAGCTAAGAGTGTTGGTTCTGTGGTTCCTGGCCTTTGGACAGACATCGTCATATTCACAAATATTGATCAGTACATCCTGTTGTGGGAACAATAAACTCTACAAAGTTCTTAAATGGAGTGGTTTTCTATTTAAAAAGCATTACAGTTGCAGCTAGTTTAGCTAGTATTTAATATGCACAGACAGGCATGTGGTGCTAAATAGCATGCTTTTCTGCTCCATCAGTGCAATCTTTAGCCTGCGGCTTCTGCCTGCCTGCCTGCCTAATGCCTGGAGTAGGGCAGCCTGCTGTGCAATGAGAGCTTCTCACTGCACAATGATTTCTGTGGTGTCAAATACAACTCTAAATCCTTTATTAATATACTGTAGACTTTTAAACTCACTCAATTGAATACATGTATATACTGTATTGTGTGCGTGTGTGTGTGTGTGTGTGTGCGTGCGTGCGTGCGTGCATACCTGCATGTGTGTAATGTGCATCTGTTCTCTCTTCCAGGTTGTGCCTTTGTCAAGTTCTCCACACATACTGAGGCTCAGTCTGCAATCAGTGCCCTCCACGGTAGCCAGACCATGCCAGTAAGTACAGCTCTCTCCCTTTACAAGTGTAAAAATAGAAACACATACACACGCCACACAACATCCATCACATGCACACTATGTACTAATCACAATAGCTATGTGCAGTCTACCTCTGTTGATTAAGAGCTGTAAACTCTTAGTTTTGAACTCACCCCTGACTTCAAAGTTCAAAGTTTTAAATCAATTTATAGAAGGTGCACCCATCCTCATAAATATCCCTGCTTTAAAAACAGATACAGCCAGAAATAGACGTATGTCTCTTTAATTAACATGGTACTTAAAAAAAAAAAATCCAAATCTAATTTCCAGATAAAACTGTTTAGAATGATAATTGAATTTTGGGTGAGTCATCAATCAGTAGTTCTGCTTGCATAATCAGTGACTAACTCCAGTGTGAGATTACATTTGCTTGTTATGTAAGCACACCGTGTCCTCTGAATTCTCTCTGTATTGAATTGACTATGAGCGCAAAAGCTGTACTGCTCATTTGTATGAGTCTCATGTTTAGGCATGGTCCCTGTATACCTGATGGTGTCAAAATAAAAGCTACTTACTCTCTGCACTCCAAACCTGAATGGAGTTATTGTCCGTGACATCCAGCAAGCGGACAGAGAGTCGCATCCCATATTATATATTCACTTGAAGTACACTCTGCTTTTATACTTAATTTTGTTTTGGAACTCTCACCTCAGAGAAGCAGGGACCCTGAACTCTCCCACACCCTGTCTGCCAGATGTTGTGTTTCACTATATGATTTTATTATTAGCGGTTGCCAATGTGTGGCAGAGAGGAGAGTGAAGGACTAGAAGCCAGCTGTGCCATTTTGGCGCAACCTCCGAGTCAATCTAAGTGCAAATGACTTCAGGTCATGAGGAAAGACTCTAGATGTCCATTCTCCATAGATACCCTCCTTCTCTGTTCCATCCCCCATATCTCTGCTAGCTCTCTGCCCTCACTCGTCTCTCTTTGGCAGCCTCTCGGGATATTAGGCAATAGACTTGTTTACTCCACCTTTCACCACATTGGCTGCTGAATTATTCATCTAACTATAAGCAGGGGGCAAAAGAGAGGGGAGGAAGAGTGTGGAGAGTGTGTGGGTGGGGGAGCAGAGGGAGAATGAGTGAATGGACAGGATTTATACCTCCTGCTCTGGTAAATTGATTATAGAAATCTGATCAGCATCTCATATCCTGTGGCTGCTGGAGGAGAGGGCACAGTGTGCCTGCCTTGCTGAGATTAGCGGACCACCGGTGGACCATTACGCCTCGGTAGGACTGTGCTATTCAGAGCAAAGTGTCCATCAATGTAGCAAGGATCTGGAAAAACCTTGGGCCAATTATCTGTACCCATTTGATCCTTATTGATTGAAGTTGAGTTACAGCTGCAAAAAGAAATCATGTGAAAGAGCATTGATGAAGTTAATAAATAAATAATCTTGCCATAACACGTTTGGATACATTGAATAAATGTGAATAAAGAAGAAAACAGACCATCGTCAGCTAGAATACAGGATCCTGAATTTATGAAGAACATCATTTGCCTTGCAACTGTTATAAGCAAATGTCTCATCCCTACTTCTCTAGGGCTAAAGGAAATGATTAATTCTTCTAATGAAATAAGAAGTGCGTGCGTGCGTGCTGCGTGCGTGCGTGCATTCGCGCGCATGTTTACTTTACTGCCACACCAAGGCCGTGACTGTTGACCATGAATAAAGCCCAGCCAATAGCATTGCTAGCTGAGGTGTTGAAGTGCACTGAATATTAACACTGTGACTAACTACAGCAGTTTGATAGATCTACTGCCAATCCCCCAAAGCATGAGCACTGGCTTCTTAGAGTTTATGAGTGTGCGCACTACGCACGCACACATGAATGCATGTGTGTGCATACATAAACATGTACCAACAGATGCACTTAGTGGCTAGTGCATTTGCATGAGCGCAGACACACACATATACACACACACACTCACATGCACATACTCTTTCTATATTGAGCCTCTCACTGTCACATGCTCGTACAGCCACAGGCTAGGGTCAAAGGCTCCCTGACTGATCTTATTTTCCAGTTTGGAGGACTTGAGCTGAATACATTTGTGTTATTCATGTAGAGTAGGAGTGGACATTTTGTATGTATTATGTGTGTGTGAGTCAGGAAGGAAAGAGAAAGTCCACATCTGTGCATGTATGTAAAGAGTATGTATGTCTGCATGCAAAAATGCACTTGCATACGTACATGTGTCGGAAATATACACTTCTCTGTCCTCATCCAAATAAAAAATAATGATCTGCCAATAGCTAACTACAACATAACGTCACTTTATAAAGGTTGATAGCAAGAAATTGTAAGTGGATGAATAATAGAACTGCATCGGCAGGTCACATATAAGACCTTGGCTGGATCTCCATCACACCCTAACCTGCCTCCCATACACACCACCGTCGCTCAGCCGTCTTGTTCAGCTTACACACACAACCACACACACACACCACACACACACACACACACACACACACACACAACACACCACACACACTCTGCCACTGTTCAGATATGAGTGGCTCAATTAAACATTTAAACGATAGAGCTGTAAAACAAATTGCCAGGATTCAGCAGGGCCGTGTAGGAAGTAAGTCCCAGGACATAAATACACCGAGATGAGGGGGGGGTAGGGGGGGCTGTGTGTCAGGTCCGTAGAGCCATACAGTATTTTTCACTCCATATCTGCGTCAGCTCAGCCTGGGTTTAAGGCTGTTTCAGCTGACACAGAGACTGAAACAGAAACACTAGAGCAAGATGATCCAAATATAAGAGCAGAACAAATCAAAGCAAATGAGAACAGGATGATTGAGAGTGAAGAGAAAAGCAAAGAGGGTTACAAAAAAAACATCCATATGTGATCTTTTCCATTACTTCAAACAGAGAATAAACATCTTCAAGTGACACGAGTGCCAGGATTTAATACTCAACAAGACACATTATTTTAATGTACAGATCAATATGTCACTGCCTTACCTAATGATAAAATCAAAGGGTGGAGGGCAAAAAAGCAGCATATAATACATATGCTGATTCAGGTCAGAAAACAGCAGTGGACTCATTGTGTATTCAATGAGATGCAGAGTTTTAATGTCAGTATTTCACAAGGATGATAGATCTTTGTTCTGCTACACATTTAACAATGTTCTGCCTTTATACTTTTAAGTTATTGTTTATTGTTTAAGATCTGTCACCCCCCCCCACAAGTATTTCTACCTAGGCAATTTACATTCTAATGACCTAATAGATTAAAGTCATCCATTATTTGACTGGGCACGCACAAAGAGGATATGTATTTATGATTCCATGGGTGGTAATGCCTTATCAGTACAATAAGCATGAAATAGTATTAAGCAAAGGAAATAAATTATAAGCTATATACTGTAACACCAAAAGGTATACACAGCTGTACTAAAGCAACTTGTTATTGTGACAGCGGGAATTTATGTGTAGTGCTGGGCAAGTTACTTTTAAAAAGTAATTAGTTACTTCGGCACCAATTATAAAAGCAACTTGTTACTTCAGAAAGTAACTGTCTTGAACACCCGCCCAACTCTACCTCTGATTGAGTAAAATGAAATTTTACTCCACCTCAGCCAATCGTCAGCATTTATGCGCTTGTCTTGTGCACGCACTGCCCCCTAACCAAGGAAGAACAATAAAAAAACGCATGTTTTTGGCAGTAACGATAACAAGTAGGGGTGATCCGAGTATCCGGCTGAAACGAGTATCCGGCTGAAACAAGTATCCGGTACGGATAAAGCACTTTTGCCGAGTACAAGTATTATACGAGTAATATGAGTCAATATCCGTGCTCGGATTGAATACATCTCCTCAACTGGCCACGCAGCGTTCTGTGATAATCACAGTGCCCCCCCCCCCCCTCCCACGCCCACTCTCGCTCCGTCAGTCAATCGGGTCTGCGGATCTGTCCCGTTAACGTTTAGGGTTTCTTCAGCTTCAGGTTTGTTTTTAACTTCGGTTTGTAGTACTTACATAGTAACCAGTAGATTTCTGGGGAACGTGGGGTTTGTAGTCCTTACATAGTAACCAGTAGACATGTTTTTGGTGAACGTGGGTTTCAGACGTGCTGCTTGGTTTAAATGCAACTCCCGTTGGTCTCTGCCATCGGAGATTTTTTTTTTTTTACAGTCAGCTGCCCCCCCGCCCCCTCTCTCTCTGTGTCTCTCTCTTACTCACTTACCTCCACACACACACACACACACACACACACACACACACACACACACATACACACATATACCTTGTGTGGAAATAGAAGAAAAAAAAAAAAAGAAAAGAACCAAAAACAAAAAAAATCACACTGATCATAAAAAATAAAAAGTTAAAAAAAGAAAGTTATATTGAGTATGAAAACTCTTGTTCATTACATTTTACTTCATAATTGCAACCGCATGTGTTGTATTCATTGTTGCAAAACGCTCTGTATATAGTTTGTTTGTTACCATGACAACACCATTGATCTGAAGCCCGATGCTGTCATGTAAATAGTTTTCAAATCAGCAATAAATATAAAAATTTTTGATCAACTCATATCAATTGCATGCTTAAATAACATACATGCTGTACTCGCTCATCCCTAATAACAACGTTATTAAGATGGGAAGAGTAATCAAGTAGATGACTCGTTACTGAAAAAGTAACGCTGTTATTTATAACACTGTTATTTATAACACTGTTATTTATAACGCCGTCCTTCCCATCACTGGTTATGTGAAACTTATCATAACATCAAAACAAAAAAGCCTGGTCCAAGGAATTTTTAATATTAAGTCTTAACTGCTTGAATATAAAATAGTTTTTTTTCCCTATGGTAAGCAATGTGGATGGAATATGATGCCATATGTTGTGAAGAAACAGGCAGCTTTAGCAGCAATACATTCTGATTAAAGGAGGCAGTTTTTATTTTGCAGGCGGGGATGAAAAAGTATCCGTTGTAAGGATGTTAAAATCATCTTTATCAGAAAGAATGGATGTATTTCTTAATTAGGGTTTTATGCTCGCACTTGGAATGGGCTGAATCATAGTTTGACTAACTCATGCAGACTGGGACACCATTAAAGGAGAATTCCGGCCAATTAATCTTGATCGCTATGAATATGTGTGTACTTTCGATTAGAAGAAAAAAAAAAAACGAATCAGTGCAGGCAACACGGAATAGCTGCACCTACGTGTACAAGCTTGCACTGAGCTAAAACAGTGATTGTCGGGGCAAGTTTTAGAGTGCTTTTGTGCCACTTAACAGACACATAATGCAATTAATTTGTCTGTGCAACATGAACAGGACCCTTACGTGACAACAAGATGCGTTTTCAACTCAGACATTGTTTAAATTCGCCTACCCTTTCTCTGTCCTGCCGGATGCTTGCTCGCCCTGTTAGCTTTTAGCTGCTAGCTGCTGTTTGTAATAAGTTGTATTCAGCCAGGCTTCTGTGATTATCATCACGCAGCAGTTCCGTGTGTATTTGTAGCTCATCCATTTTGTGCGTGATTGATCTGGTGTTGGCAGTGTCAATTTGTGTGGTAGTTCTCTTAGCCGCGCTAGCAGTGTTGATTTTTATTTAAAAGTTACTGTCTCCAAACTTGTACAGTTAAGAAAACAGAGTGACTGAAAGAGGATGGGATAATGGACAACAAATTAGAAGTTAGGCAAAAATGCAGAAAAAAAAAAAAATGGCCAAAAGACAAAATAAATTAAATTTTGTATATATACACATGATCTAATAAGACATACATAAAATAATTAGGCAAAACACATATAAGCTGTTTATCTAATGTATCACATTACATCTGACCACCTCATTTTTCATTAAAACTTGTGTGTGACAAACTCAGATTTACATGAATTGTGAGGTGCAAAGAGATTCCAACCCCTCATAAACAGGACACAGGATCAGTTCTCCTTTCTAGTTTTACCCTGCACTAATGCAAGCCGGCATATGTTAAAAGTTAAAGAAGTATGGGATGTATAGTTGGGTGTGTATCTTAGACAGACACCAAGCCTCTTTGGCAATGAGAAGGAACTGTAAAGAGACAGACTTTCCTTTTGGTTCTGGATCTCCGTAGTGCCTTTTTTTTATCCTCCCTGTTTAACTCCCCTTCCTTCAGTGGCTCTCTAGGCAGCTGGGAGCCGCCTGGCAGGGGGATTCTGCTCACACTTGGCAGCTTAAAAATTTAATGAGACTTTTACTTCGCACTTCATCCTGCTCTCTTTATAGCAATGGAGATTCTACTCACTGATAGCCTGACAGGTCTAACTGGGGAAACCTGGGATATAAACAAATGTGGCATTGGATGCTTAGCCGATAAGCCATAGGATTCAGGTGTCCTAAGGAGAAACAGTGGGGGGGACAAAGTCAGTGTATAGACCTCCTTGAAAAAAGATTTGTTGAGAGTGGGACATACATGCAAGCATATAAAAGAGAAAGGCACAAGGCTGTTATACAACAAGACGTTTCAATTCACAATAAACCATGTTTCTATCATTCAATCAGACACACTCCAGTCGAATTCTTGTTAGAAAAGAGGTTGACTTGTTCAACTTACCGTATTGGTCCGAATATAAGACAGGGTTTTTTTCCTAGAAAAAAATGCGGTCATCTTATAATCGAGGTCTAGACTTTCAGCAGTTCAAGTCGTAGAACGTTAGTGCCGTCACCTGTTCCAACAGGAGGAGCCAATAGAGGAGTCAGCTAATAACTATAGAAAGAAAATGATCCATAATCCATTTTATTGTAATGTTACAAACAGCTGGTCGAAAAAGCAGAGTTTAAGACAGAGCCTCAACGAGCGCCCGAAAGCACGGTAACATTATATGGTGGAGAGAGATAGAGATTGAGTGAAGAGAGTGAGAGCCCAGCGGCGTTAAAACAGACCCTTGACTCAGAGAAATAAAACGTGATTTCTCCGATTCATCACTAGAAGTGTAATTGTAGCAAGCATCTTACTATCACTAATGTTATCCACATTCATACATAGACAAAACAAATGAGATATCTAGATATGAGAAAAAGCCTGGAACTCGGAAGTAGAACAGAAGTACAACTTGACAGAAAAACATGGGCAAGGCAAGCCAGCTTTATTTGTATAGCACATTTCAGCAACAGGGCAATTCAAAGGGCTTTACATAAAAAGATTAAAATAGTAAAAGTTGTAGTGCAGTACAAGAAATTAAACATTAAAGAGCAGTTAAAAACAGTTAAACATATAAAAGCAGCTAGTATTGAACAGTGTTTAAGCTGCTGCCCCACACACGTTATCGGGGCACAATAACCATTTTTTGGAAACCCAAACTTTGTTGACCAATAAGGTCGCTCTATAGAGGCAGAACCACACGTCTTTACACTCTCATCCATCCACCACGGGCCCCTCAGGATCTGTGTACTCTGGTTACCCATAACCAACAGTGGAAGCACTTCTCATTACACTACAATATAGTTGTCACTATAAAACGTAATGATGGGATGCCCATCACCAGAGCAGTCATTCAGCTGAATGCCTTGGAAATATTTACCGTTAATTTAAATGTCACACTTTCATCTAAAAAGTTGTTGAAAATGTTGAAAATATTATTTTAATCAAAAGATGTTAAAAACAACAGCCTACATTGTTTTATTCAATGTGTTTCATTAGAATTATTTTCAAATAAAATTCTCAAGTAAATATCCAAAAATTAGTTTTATAAAGGGAGGGTCGTCTTATAATAAGGGTCTTCTTATATTCAGACCAATACAATAATATCCTCAGATAATAAAACTCAGCCTTTCCCAAAAATTAGAGAAGCAAAGCAGGAACACGCAGCTCTCATTGCCAAAGAAGATAGGCCTTTAATAGCTTTTTTTTAACTGTGAGAAGGAGGTTAAAATATTCAATATACTGTATACTAGCACATCTCTTCAGTATTCTGGTCCTGCTCTGCCCCGTCCTGGACTCTCCCAAAGTTAAACCTCATAATAAAGTTAATGATGCAGATAGTAAATAGATGGACATACACAACAGGCAAAACCCTAAACCTGTAGCTGTGCCAAAGTTAACCTTGAAGTGACTGAGCGTAGTCTTTATATATAAAACGTTTGTGTGTCTCTTCTAGATTATGTTGTTCTGTCTCAATTGTGTATTCTGTTGTTTGTGGAATTGTACACAGCTCTCAATAAGCTGGAACATTGTTGTTCCAGTGTGACAGGATGGCACTCACAGCAAGAAGCAAAAACAATTAGTCACTCAGCTGGCCGGACTAAAGATGTCAGCCGGCTTGACAGTCTGACAATTAGTCTGTCAGCCAGTTAGCCAGACATCTAGCCAACTAGCCTGCCTGTTAGTCAATCATTCAACTAACTAGACAATCAGCCATTTAGTCAGGCAGCCAACTAACCAACTTGCCTCTCAACCTTCAATCCTGGGATTCAACCATTGAGCAAGCCAGGAGGAGAGGGCTACGGGGAATATTGAGAAAAGTGGGGGAAAAAGAGAAAGGAAGTGGATAAAATCTATATGCTACAGTCGGAGGGTCCAGTGCTTGTCTTTGAGCATCTGTGTAGATGTCTTTATTAGCAGAACTCCTGAGACCTCAGTGAGGGGAAGATGCAGACAAAGGAAATTAAAAACAGAACAGTTGATTGTGCAATAGTAATAAAGTTAGTATTACAACTGCCATTTATAACAGTTTGCCTACAGTCCAACACAACTCTTGCCAGGTTTCCCCCAGATCTAACCATACAGAGAAAATACCCTCTATAGCCCCTTTAAAAGCCCCAACCCCCAACCTTCAATCCAGGCACTTCACCCGTCACCACTGTTATTGACAATCTTGCATCAATTTCAGGGGGCCTCTTACCGTGACTGACACACAACCTTTTCTACACTGTCAGATCAGAGTAATATTTCGGCCTTTCATGTGGATCGATTGGCCAGTTTGGCCGGTGCAGAGGGGAAGAGAGGCGGAGCACACGAAAGGTCAACTGTAGTGCTAAATCATTTTAAGATTCTTAATGAAGGGTGTGTGCCAGACACACCTGCTGTTTCATTATTGTGCTGCAAAAAGATGTAATAGTGTTGATAAGCGGATGGATAGGCAGAGCCAATGAAAGAAAGAGGGAGGCTAAACGAAGGGCAGAATGAGAGAAATTTGACCTAAAAGCAACATTTTCTTTAAAGAATACATTCACCAAATGCAATGGGAACCCCTGCCAATTGTAGCTCTTATTTCAAATCATTGTACATTGCAAATCTTTTAGCCTTATCGCTGAGAAAGAGCACCAAGGTTACATATATGTATTGTACTGGAGAGGGAAAGCTGAGGGAAAATATGAAGTATGTCATGCACAGCGCGGCTGCTCTGCCCTAAGTGACTTTAACATGTTAAACACTGATTGTAAGAACGGAAGGTTTCTGTCTGCACATCTGCTTACAGAGCAGTTCACTCAATAAGCAGAACATTTTTATTCTTCACATATCTCTGTTGGGTTCATGTTTATGTATGCCAGCCACAAAATAGGGAGGCACGATTCTCTGCAATTATACAAATGTGCAATGATGTTGTATCTAGAATGGCAAAAAAATTACAGGAGCTCACTAGATAATAATGTTAACACTGGTCAACGTTGCTAATGAACACGGCATACTAAGAAATCAGAAATAATAACCAATAGCATTCTTTTTGCTCTTGTAGTGGACTTTTGTTAGTGCCTATCTCTAAATACATGGTAAATCATAACAGTCACGTTATGCAAATGATTCGTGAAGTGGCTCAAAGCCTTTTGGGGATAGAGGATGCTGTTAGACTGTGATCCTACTGTTGATTGACTGACTGAGTGTTGGCATTGAAGGTGCTTGCAGTAAATCAGGGTTAAGTGTCTGTGCTGTTTTTCTCTGATTTTCAGTTCTCTCTACCCCCTCAGGGTGCTTCCTCCAGCTTGGTGGTCAAGTTTGCCGACACAGACAAGGAGCGCACCATCAGACGTATGCAGCAGATGGTTGGGCAGTTTGGCATCTTCAACCCAGCCATTGCCCTTCCCTTCAGCACCTACAGCTCCTACGCACATGCGGTGAGTTTGAAAAGACACATGTACTAAAGCACACACAGAACACATAAAATGCAAACACATTCAATTCTAACATACATATACACAGCGGTTGGTTAAATGCACTTAAGGAATAGCTCACAACATGCCGTGGTAACAAAATAGGCCCTCCCGGGCTGGCTGCCTGGACATACAGAGGCGGTTGCTATGGCACACAGGTAACACACTAGCAACTAGCAGAGGCTATTTCACTTGCTTATTGGTAAGGGGTTGTTTCAAATTCACCAAAGTCACACAAACTAACCTATCGAGGCAGCGGTAGACCAGCAACTCCTGTGTTCAGCAAGTTAAAATTACCGTTTTTGTTAAAGGAGGCTTAAAAGAGAGCATAGATTACGGCTTTACTTCACTGTCAGAAAGACGGTCTGACGGCAAGGTAAAGCTGTGAAAATAATAATATATGAATACAGTTTCCCCTAAAGGGACACTTTGCTGATTTTAAACCAGCTCTGTGTGGGAATTCAACTCATCAGTCTCCTGGGGACTCTGCTTGCCTGGCTGATTGAGGTCTTTCAAATAAACATCAGAGTTAACATAGAGCAAAAATTCAAGATGGCTACCAGCTACGACCTACGGCTACGATCCTGACTATTTGGATAAGCAAGACCATCTCTGCGTCTGTCTCCATCTGTACATCAGAGTGGCACCAAGGCAAGCATGGAAGACCACCGATTGTGACTTCTCTGATCCTGCTAGCCAGTGTGCAGGCGCAGGATGTCGGGAGCTGTAGTGTCCTATCACCGAGACTTGGCTGGATCCTGGAGTGCTGTTGCCATTCAACCGAGTGACTCTTTTTCTCTGTGTAAATCCGATGGCCACATTCTGCTTCATGATTAATCGTGCACAGGTTGAAGGAGCTGATGGGATTACATTTCACTGGAATTGTACAATTTCACATGACGAATAAAATTAATTGGTTGATTAGTCGATTGAAAATGTATTTGGCAAGAGAACAGGTCAGCTCAGCAATATGAGCACTAGTCATTAAGGAAAATAAAATGAGAAACAATAACATGTAAGATAAGATGGGATGACATAAATAAAAAATTGCACTACATACATATATCAAAACGAGGATTGTGTGTGAAAGTGACAAGTTTATCCAACAGTATTGCACAAATGTAATGAAAAAAGGAGTGAGACGTGGGATATGGGAGAATGGAGCAAAATAAATGGACAAATAAAAATAAATCACTATGTACATATATGAGAAGAAGAATTGTGTGGGGCTCAATAAGTCCCAAGTGATGCTGTCTCTTTGTTTGCTGATTAATACCATGCACATCCTTTTTATTTGACCTATAATTCCCAGTTGACTAGTTCAGTGTATTGTTGAGGTGGAACCACAGATGTGTTAGAACTCGTGACACATGGGATACACAATGTAACTCCTACATTTGACCTTTAGCTTGGTTGTTCTTCGGTCTAAAAAAAACATCAGGCATTTTAACACATGATATCTGCCACTGAAATCTGTAGTTTTTAACTTTTCTAGTAATTTCATTACATAGAGACTTTGTATTTGCGCATTTGGATCCCTACTTGGTAGACATTGTCATAAGTGAGTTAGCTTTCCAAACTATTGTCACCACCCCTTCTTCGTCCTCTGCTCCTCTCAAGCAATGCTGCTGTGCCATTGCATTCAGACTTTCACTACCCACAGCACGTAGGCACACACACATTTTTAGTTAGCTTGTAGCCTCCAACCCCTTCATCAGCTTCCCTCTGTCCTCATACCCCCCCCCCCCTCAGGGCATGGCACCATACACACACAGCAGACCCCCGGCTCTTGATGAGTTCAGACAGCCCTATGCAGCCCCTCTCACCATGCACCCGCTCTACCTTCTATCACACTGCTTCTCTACCCTTCCCTTCTCCCTCCCCCTGTCCCTCCCTCTGGGCCCATGAGATGCTTCAGGGGCCACAGTTGACTCAGAATATTCCATGGGCCACTTATCTGCATACAAACTTTCTTCTGCCCTGCTGAGGCAGAGCACACACACACACTGCCCTGACGTGCACATGCATGCACACACGCACCACCTACTTGAAGAAGGCTAAATTGAATTTGAGAACAGGTTTTCAACCAGCGCTGAAATAAAAACCTTGGCCTCGGTCACAACACACTGCCCAAATACACATAAACATCAGCAGAGTATTTATTTACAGAGAAGGAGGAACACAAATCAATTTTTTCTTGTACTTATTTGGATGTTAAAGTTAAATATATATTTTTTGCAGTCTCTAAATGCCAGAATTAATGGTTGATGTTAGCAAGTTCTTGGGGGCTTATCCATTTCCCTCATTTTCACATCACAGCCATGGGACCCAGTGTGAAATGTGCAAATTGACCATCCCAGAGTAATTGCGAGGCCATCTCTTGTGCTCTCCCCAGTAAAACTCCCACCTTCATTACCATTCATGAAATGCAGCCCTTTCCCAGGAAATGTGGAGAAATGCAAATGTTTAAGGGGTGGTGGAGGCAGTGGTGGTCTGCGGGGAGACCATTGTGCCCCGCTCAGGTTGGCCATGACTCTTATTTACTGTGGCAGAGACCCGTGTCGACTCATACAGACACACACAAGGGTGTACACACTCACGCACACGGTGCAGCGAATGTTCTCTCTCTCTCTCTCTCTGTCTTTTTCTCTCTCTGTCTTTTTCTCTCTCTTTTTCGCTCTCTCTCTCTCTCTCTCTCTCTCTCTTCTCTCTCTCTCTCTCTCTCTCTCTCTCTCTTATACACACATATAATATGACAAAGAGCAGGATGATGCTAGAAAATTGAGTTGCGAGTGAAAGTAACAAGGGCACGGGGATACTTCAGCATTAGAAAGAATCAATTACCATTAAATCTAAAGGAAGAATTGCACGTATGTGGTTTCTCAACACACAGATTATACAGCATAAATGATGTTAGTGAAGGTGAGATTCTCCTTGTATTAGTATTATGAATCACAGAGACTGCATATAATGAATTTAGCAAAATAACGAAAGTCAGTGGAGGAACTCCGAGGCAAGGCAACCTTGGATATAAAATCAACCCAACTTTTGATAAAGTAATGGGTGCACAAGAGGTAGTAAAGGATTATCAGCAAGGCTCTTGTTTTCATATCTCGCTAAAGACTTATTTTAATAGGTCTAAATACCGGTTTCGGGCTGCTAGTTACGCAATAATGTGGAATAAAGGGAAATACTAGTTATCTTTAGTGTGGGTGTCCTGCTTGTTCAGCGGTAATGATTACATTACAGTCATTGGTGCTGGCTGCATGTATATGGTGTGCAGCCTCGATACCACTGTAGCCACCGGGAATGTGCTGAAGTGATACGACAAATGTTTCTTCACTGCAAGATAAACTACACATATTCCCCTAAGACGAAAAACCTGCAGTGACACAAAAAGGACATTATCTCCAAAGACACATTACATGTTCGCCTACTCTCCATATACACTGGCTAAGAGAAGTGGAGCTGGCACAGTATAGAATACAGACGTGGGGAGAGATTGTGTATATATAGCTTTAACCAGGAAGTACAGTAAATGGTAAATTCAAAGAGCTACCTCTCTACTACAGCAGTGGATAGGATTATAGAGTTGAGCTGACAGCCAGTAAATTGGATTTTAGTCAAACCAGGGGGAGGAGGGGGCTCCGAACACAAATTGGAGGGGTACAACACTGACAACATATGCCAAATATGAGAAATGTGCCATTTTTACGATAGACACAGACGCTGGTGTGCTCTGACAGGAGACATCCTATTTGCAAAAAGGTGATTTCATAAAACACAAGCGGAAGCAGAGCGAGAGAGTGAGGTTCCTTGTTTTATTCCAGTGTTAGAAGTGAGTGATAATAGTTCTCCCATGAATCACTGAATGCAAATAATAAACCAGCGTTTATTGCCTTTTGTATTTCTCCTTCCAGACACAAACATCATATTTGTACACGATTAGATTTGATTCAAGTCACTTTTCTTCCTTTGTCTCCTAAAGCCATGTCTCTCTGCAACGACAGCCATTTTAGCTTCCCTTGGTCCCTTCAGGTGGAAAACTACAGTACATGCTGTGTCGGGATACAAGAGAGAAGTTTTAGATTTAAAGGGACCTCCACCACTGTGCCTCTCTTGTCTCCTTAAAAGATGCACTGAGTGTGAGATAGATAAATGAAATGAGAGAAAATGGTTTAACTTGGTGCTAATAGTGACAGTGTGTGGGTGGATGAGAGGGAGGAGGATGACTGTAAACTCGCATTAGGAAACATCTCCCCCTGTTGGAGGGACTCACATTCAAACAGCACACATGAGAAATGATGGTAACAGATTAATGCATCATTTAGCTGTGCTATAAACTGCCTACACACACACACACACAGTCACACACACTAGCATGTGTGTGACCTGGTTTAGCTGTATTATACTTGTGAGGACTAGCTCTACACACACACACACACACACACACACACATACACACACACACACACAACAAAGTGCACCACATGAAGAAAAAAACTATTCAAATCTCTCTGTGGAAATAGAGCCTGCCAGCATGGAGGTAACAAATGAGGCCCTTGAGCTTGAGTCTTTTAGTTCACCTTATTGACCTACTGTCTCCCTCTCTCTTTTGTTTTTTTTTCCCTTTTTCACCTATCTTGCTCTCTCTCCTTTGTCTCTCTCTCCTTCTTTGTCTCTCACTCCTACTTTCTCTCTCTCTCTCTCTCTCTCTCTCTCTCTCTCCCTCTCTCTCCCCGTCCCAGGCCGGTTGGGCTATAAGGGGTCACATGTGACAGAGCTGAGAGTCAGCGAGTCACAGAGCAGCGCTACAGAGATAATTGCCATGTGATAAAGAGGTGATTGCCTGCTGGCACCAGGGGAGAGTAATGCCATCAGGTTGCAATAAAAAAGCAGATGTCTGACACTAAATGAATGCTGCTGGAGCCCTGGCAACTTTCTTTGCTCCCTTTCATCTCACACGCTTCTCTTTTGTTCCCCTTGTTTCTGTCTGCCTTTTCTTCCCTTTTTTCCTTTCAAGAGAAAACAGAAAAGGTTGTGTGTCTGTGATGATGAAGACTCAGTTCTGCTTATTCTTTATCAGAGACATTTGCTATCTACTGAGTTGTGCATAAATAAAGAAAACGGGAATGGACTTTGAAAATCTCTGTCAACATAACCACTTTGCTTTCTGCTCTTCATTTTTTCTTTATCAGAGCCAGTTTGTATTAACCACTGCATTCCAACGTAATTATATGCTTGGGTTTCCAATTTGCTGCATTTGAATTTGAAATGAAGCGTCGATGAATGCCAGAGTTGTTATCCATGACAATCTGACGGATGGCATTAAGTGTTGCATTATCTAAAACATTCATTGGGAGAGAGGATGGTATTCTGGAGACACTAGTATTTACTCCTACTCCATTATTACTCCATCCATGCTTGTAGCAGGGCCACAAGGCACACAACAAATAGGCTGCAAGCTTATTAGAGTCAGTCCTCAGTCCTCACTGATAGCTGCGAGCAGAGCCAGAGAATAGACAAAAACAACAGTGAGTGGAATGGCAGTGTATTTATTCTGTAATACCAGCCCAGTCAGACCCTTCATCCTGAAGTCCAGCCCTGTTCACATCCTTAATGAGGGGCAGTCACAGCATTGCCAAATCAGGGGAGCCTCAGATCCTTTAGACCTCTTTGTTTGTTTTTGTGCCATTGCTTTTGTTTAGTTTCTTGTTCCTTTGCTGTCTTTTGCAGCTATGCCCCCTTAAAGGCTCAATTCATCTTATTTGGAAAGGAATGGATGATTTCCCATTTGTCACGTTGAAATTATGCAAATGACAAAAGGCGTTAATAGATAGCAGTGGCAAGGCATGTGGCTAATGGATGAGATGCCAGCGCTGGGCATTCTACAGCGGGACAGCTGCTTTCAGGTTACCTGACAGGGGCACTGAGGGAAAATAATTGGCTTTTCCGTTGCAGGGTCCCCATGCAAATACAAGCAGAATGGCATTCTATACCGCCAGTGTCTCACCATATCGTCATTAGCATTAGAGCCAGTGGCAGAAGAGTTTGATTTCTGCTTATGCGAGTCATTCTCAGGCCACGGCCATCAGTAGCTCCCCTGACACATTAAAACCCATTAAACAGATGCAGAGACAGGGGTAAGAGGCAGGTCTAGCTGTGTGCCTATATCACACAGGTCTGCATAGCTACACAGCCAGCGAAAGATTGTTGATAGCCTAGGTAAACGCACTGGTTCACAAGCTGCAAAAGCCATTGTTCAACGATGGATTTTCTTCTGAATTAGGCATTCAGCATGCGGTTTGCACAGAGAGAATTTAAGCCGAGTACGGAAACTCTATAGTAATAGTCTCTATCACTCTTCATGCGTGTTTTGTGTGTGTGTGTGTGTGTGTGTGTGTGTGTGTTCATGAGGGCAGCGGTGCATGTGAGCAAGAATAAACACTGTGGGCTGCATTTGATGGAAAATGGTTTCAGCTCTCACTTAATGCTAAGTAGAAATGCAGAGTGAATGAAACGCTATTGATTTTATCTCTTTGTGAAATTGTCCAATGTGTGAAAATGGACTGCCATTTAAATTTTTTGACTAACATGCTATATTACTAACATGGTCTGGAATCTATGTTGCTTGCCTGCATAAAAAAATATTGTTTTAATGACTCAGGGTCTGGATTCAGTGACACCTTAAAACAACCAAAGTAGACAATGTTGTTTGGCAAATGTATGTGTTAAGAATGTATGTATGTGTCTCTAAAGCAACTTTTCAGTGGCAAACAAATGGTCATTTAAGGAAGCTCCAACCCCAAATGTATTCTGTTTGCAAAATGCTATCTAATTTTGGCAAAACTAGCCCAAGCAAAGGGCTAGTGGTTTTCTGATATAATTATAAAACAAAGCTGATTGACAAAATTGATTCTCTGCATATCAGGCAGCAATTATTACAAATACATCAGAAACATTAGAGATGGGGCCAGGGAAAACAGGAGTTTTAAATCTGCAATTTCTATACTTCCAAACTTGTGAAGTTTGACTATTGTAAGGGAAAAGTATTGCAACACTTCTGCAAACTTTGCCTTTTCCCTGAGCACAGAGATAATGTCCACATGTCAATGCCTTGATTTGTATGAGCCCAACAGACAGCTATTAAATCTTTTCTGCAGCTGGTGACAGGCTTCCTGCTGGGAGGATAGACAGATTCACTAAACATAGGTTGACAGGCTTCTTTTTTCTTCCCTTTCTTTTATTCCGCTCTACTTTCTCTGTTCTTCCCGTGCACTATCCATCCATCAACCGCAACATACATCCCTCCTTCTGTTCTACCCTTGCTATGTTTCTCTCTCACTCCCCTTCTCCCGTCGTCTTTGTCTGACTCGTTCCCGACTTACTATATTTTTCATTACCATCTGTCCTCCCCTCACCTCTCTCACACCCCACTCTCCCTCCTGCTCTCTCACACACCCCCATCCAACCCTCCTTTCCTCCACCCATCTCTCCGTGTCCCTCTTCTTCAGCTAATGCAGCAGCAGGCAGCCATCATGGCAGCAAGCCACGGAGGTTACCTCACGCCAAGCGTGGCTTTTCCCGCCACACAGATCCACCAGATGGGGGCGCTCAACATCAACAGCCTCCCACCCACCACCATGACCCAGGTGTCGGGTGAGTTTCATCAAGCCCTGGGTGAGCACTTAGTTTAATTCCCTTTCTTCTTGTAAGTGTGTGTGTGTGTGTGGATTGAGGGTTGGTTAGTGATGCTACAAACAGGATCTTGTGTATGCTTGTGTTAATGTCTTACTGTAAGCAAATAGGATTTGTGTGGATACATGCCAGTTAGGCTCTTGTAGGTCTACTATTTTTATAATAATGTCTGTTGGAATATACTGTAAATTGTGTGTGTGTGTGTGTGTGTGTGTATGCATGTACATGTGCGTGCGTGTGTGAGAATAAAACTAGAGCTGCAGCAAGGCCAAAAGGAAAGGTGAGTTCTTACTGGTATTCAGAAATTATTCCGCTGGACAGAAAGAGACGCTAGGATGAAAAATACAGTCAGTTGGATTTGTATATTTATGTTGTTTGTGAATGCAGAAAATATTTGGGGATAGCGGCAGCAGAATAAAGAATATCAATAAGTAAGTTTACAGATAAGGCGCTAATTTCCCCGTGGTGTTTTGACCTTGCGCTTTGAAGCACTTGTGCATGATCTGCATTCAGTTGGTTTTGTTTTCCATAACAAACACCTCCTATGCAGATACATTACAGAGGAAAGGGAAGGACTTTGAAATACCTACTCACTGCATAACATTAGCTTATTCAGCAGTGCTTCATTTTCCTTGAGACAGAGGAAACTTCAAGATTCTCCACTCAACAAAAGCACGAGCCGAAATAAATAATACAGTAGCCAAGTCTTTGTTGTGCTCAGCTCACCTACTTTGTCAACACTGCAGTATTGAGTTTTTAAGGTGATGACTTTGGTAACTTTAAACCAATCAGTGTGAGAGAGAGAACCACCACCAGTGCAACAAGGCCTATTTTAGATTACCTTTACAGCATCATAGGGATCCTTACTAAAAACACTTGGTGCACTATATCAAATTCTCTCTGCACTGTGGTTCCTGTGGGAAAGTAAAATATTCTCTTAAGTTAGTATTCTGTTCGCTTTTTCATCCGCAGACACAAAGAAAGGACAGTTTTATTGTACAAATCCTGTTTGGTTCTGATTTACAACAGCCAGTTGCATTAAAACTAGAAAGGCACTCGGAGAGCGCAGACCTTCGCCAAAGCATGCCTTATCTCACAATGTAAATGCAGTGTGAATTTTACAAGTCAGTTTATTCTGACATCACATGAATGCAGCACAAACGCCCTATCTAGCAATGTTAGCGCAGGTGAAAAATATGTGTATAGCCCCCATGTGATTCGCATTCACTCCAAAATGTAATGGGTTCTTCCTTGGCCCGTGCTACACCCTTTCGCCAAGTTTTATGAAAATCAACCCAGTAGTCTTTCAGTAATCCTGCTGACAGAAAACATCCTCGGCAGAGGTAATGAACAGGACAGGTAGCAGACCAGGTGTGGAAATCAATGCTACAAGACCCTGATTAACCTTTAAATCACAAATGTATCCACCTCAAGCCAATGAGCAAACGCATGTACATCAAGTGAGATGATGGAACATGCTGTTTGTGTATAGTACATCTGCAATCATTTTAAACATTGGGCAATATATCTTGAGAGGAGATCCATTTGTCAAATATTCATGGTGATGTTTTCAGTGCAAAGTGTGCACTTTTGGGCCGGTATAATCAATCAGAGACTGATTAAAAGTGGAGTTCAGTCTTGCTGAGAAGCCTCTTATTTTGATGGGTAAAGCACTGACAGTATGGCAATTCAGATCTTTGTGTTCTGCATGCATACCTGTATTTTGCAACACGATAGTGCTGATGAAAGATTGTGCAACCGTATTGCAAGGGTGTGTGTGTGTGTGTGTGTGTGTGTGTGTGTGTGTTGTGTGTGTATTGGAGGCTTTGTCCTCCAGTCTGATTATATTTTTTGTGCAGTCTGTGTATCTCTTTTGATCTGTAGCCTCTCAAAAGTTCAAATCAGTGCCATACTCTAAAGGAAATATTGCAAAATGTTGTTAGATATTCCGTGAAAGCTAAACAAAACTGTATAGGAAAATGTAAGGCAACGTTGTTTCAATTGGCAATTCCAGGAGCTAACAATTTGGCCTAAGCAAAAAAACATGTTTGTGTCTCATACAGAAAAAGGAGGAAAGGAAGAGGAAGTAAGTGCCTCTGAGTCTGTGAATCTGATGTGTGAAGTGGTGCTATTTACAGGATGCTTTTGGACATGCTTCTGTTTAACCACAGTCGACTGATTACCTTTCATTATTGAATGCAATCTATTATTAATCCTTGAGAGAAAGCATGGCTTTCGTGAATTCTCAAGGACTATCATAAATATGAAATGTTTTATTTCCCCTTTCTTCATTCGTTACTTTGAGTGTGGCTGTCAGCATCTGCAGGAGTGGTAGTGTAGCTTAGGTATACACAGCTATTTTTCTCTACCCCTTTTTTCACACTTATGGCTATGACTTATTTAGAGTTCATTGAAGGAATACATAACATTACTGGCAAGGCTGTCTGTATAAGTAGGCCAAGAAACTTTGACACTATTTAGAGATTGTAGAATGTCTGCCACGAGTCAGTGGAATAAATCATTGTAATATCAGAAGCTGTTTTTAGGGTCTCGGCGCCGGGTGCTTCTCTGCTTCGACAGAGGTGTAAATTATGCATTAAGTTGCCTGATCAACCAAATTAGGGCTCTAAACAAATCTGTGAATTCTGACATTTGGCAGCTGTGTCAATTGTACAAAAACATAAAAGATAGGAAGGTGAATGTCCCCTTTTGTTCCAAAATGAGAGGAATTGCCAATTGAGAAGTAGAATACCGCCTTTCTAAATTACCTACACGGCTCTACATTACCATAAATCTCCAATAGTATCTTAATAGATGGAAAACCCTGCCTGATCTTGTGGTAAGTGTGTGGCATTAATCTTTTATTCAAATGATCAGTATAACCTCTGTAACATAAAAAGTCTTGTTTGTGACAGCAAACTGAAGTACAAAGAGGCTCAGAGGTTAAGGGTGTTACTCTGAAAACAATGAGACATCCATTTGATTAACAGATGCAAAGCATTTAAGCTTGATGGTGCATAAGCCGTTTGCCAGATGGTTCAGCTGATTAGAGCATGTATCCTTACAATGATGCATGATGATGCTTTTTGAAAATAATGTTCACCAGGTGCCGCTCCCTGAGCACTGCAGAAGAAATAAAAGGGAAACAAAAACAAGAGAGAGAGAGGCAGAGTTAAAGTAACAAGAAGATAGAGAGAAAGAGGGAGATAAAGAGGAAGGAGAGGAAAGGAGGAATGGAGCAAGATGTGGTTCCTGCTGGGTATATGTGCTGAGGAACATGTTGTGTCACTGATGCTTTGTTAGGATGTGAGAAGTGTATAATCAAAGTCACTCTAATGTTCTGTTGCTGCTCTACACTGAAGATGTACATATTCCACAAAATATACTGCAGATGCTCCACAGCCAGAGACAACCCACTCAAACAGGCAGGCTGGATGTGCCACAACATCCCTGCTGGATTTGTGCATGGATACACCATTGATGCATAACACTTCCATGGTGACAAATACCATGAAGCTAATGAGCTGTTTGACACAGTGATCTTTCTCAATAGGCGCACCTGTCCGTTGCGACGCATCATACATGTTATACACACATTTTATATTTAATGGCCAAGTCTAATGCAAACAAATGTTAAGGGCAGGGTAATGAAAATGAAAGAGAATCCCAGAGATGTACTGCTGTTAGTGACGTATCACAGGCAAGCTATTTGGAACAGAACACAGTTCTGTTGTGTGTTCAGAGCCAGATGAAACAGCTGAGGAAATGAACACCTGTGTGTCTTAATTGATGCTGTAACCTCCAGCAAGAAATGCATTTACTGTATTTTCTTTTTTAAAGGCTTCACTCTTCCCAAGATTACTTTTACAATCATTTTAGCTTCAACGGCAAAGATATCAACTTAGAAACATGTCCAGGTGCTTGAGTGTGCTATTGTCTCTCCAATATAAAGGTACCCCCTTTCAGTTTAAATCAGGCCTATTGCATAACTATCAAAGCCCAGGACCGCAAGTGGACAGTTCTACGAAAGCAAATGGTATCCCTGTTCCTTGTGTGGGTGACTACTTTCAGAGAGCACAGCCGCAGTTCTCGGCTTGACCAAACCTGATGTGTGTAACCAAAACTGAGCTTCGCACGAGCAGCAGAGCTTCACATGCTGCCCAGCTGCACTGCTCAGGGATCTGAATGTCAGGCACATTGATATGGTCAATGCATTGTATGTACTTTAGCCTCAAGAGTAGGGCAGGCAGCACTAGAGGCTCTGTTGTATGGAAGTTGTATTTAGTACATTGGCCTACGTTGCATTGGATACTAAAGGTTAATGGTTTGAGTTTCACATAGTCCACTTTTAAAAATCACAAATACTTTATAACCATCTGTCTGTTATGTCCGCCATTGTTGTTTTGAATCAACAGTTGTGGCCGTCACACACACACACCTAAACCACACCCATATCTGTCAGGAGCTCCCCACCGGACGCTGGTTGGTGTGGTCCTCTGGTTGTTCAGACACTAACGCATTCCTTTAAGCCTGACAAGATGGATATTCATGTGATAAGTAATCCCACGAGGATCATGATATCACGAGAATCCAGCTGCAGTGCAAAGTGAGCGGTGCCTATAGCTGAGGGAGAATGGTTTGTAAATTCTGTAGTCTTATAGTTGTTTTTTAGTTTTATATAAGACCTTAAAAGCTTGGGAAATGGTTGGTGTCATCATCTACTCTAATACTTCTTAAGGCTTTCTTTTATTATCAAGCAAGCAAAGGTTGTTACTGTAGGTGGAGCACACTCTAAGACACTGCAGACTTGTGCTTTTTATCTTGTGGCTTGACTTCTCATGTTCAATTTAGTTACACATGCGCACGGATTCATAATCTGTGTGCACGGTTTAATAAACTGTGCGCACGGATTCATAATAATCCGTGCTCATGGTTTAATAAACTGTGTTTACGTATTCATAAACCTTAAAGATTTATAAATTTGAGCAAAATTGGAAAGATATTCACAGATCCAAACTTCTGGGATCAATTACTTTATAACGAAATTATATTAAATCACAAATAACCCATCTGTCCTAACATAGTAAGGTTAACAATGAGCTACAAACTAATTTTTATCAAAAGGAGCCGTCATCCAACCTGGAGAAATAACATTGGTTTCTATTAGCAGCCAGAGGTGCTTAGACACTGACACAAACATATCTATTAATTTAATGATGAAATAAAGTAGTGTCTCCTAACTTATGTTTCAACAAGAAGTGCTGTAGTTCAACTAGGAGGAGACATGTTATAATTAAAGTAAGTTAGTATAACGGTTTGTGAATCCGTGCGCAGGTTTAGTTTTTTTTTCTCAGCTGACCCCAGGGGGGCTCCGTGGTATTTTAATAGTTTTAAAAAAAAATTGGTTTTTTGCTTCCCCAGTTATTAATCAATAACCCTCAGCCCTCAGCCAGAGACGTTACATGGCTGTACAGAGTTAAAGCATACAAGCTCATTCTCAGAAACATCTAACAAAGTCCACAGTGGAGATGACAAACAGGAGGAAGATTTAATAAATTAATTAGAGTACTAATCCCACTCTACCCAAGCAGAAATCCCTCATATTATAGACTACAGATGGAGTGCACATCATTGGTCTTTGTTGTGATATCAACCAGTGTTTAATTAAAACTTAAAGTTCTTGAAAACTTCTTTTTTTTATATTTCTCCACTACATTGAATACTATGCTATATTTAATACATTACTACCAGTACACAACCAAATATTAAAGTAAAAAATGAATCATCTAATATGCAGCATCAGGGCTGTGTGGGTGATTGACAATGGCTTGGCAACCCACCAAATAAATACACATCTCTAACCAAAACAGAGTTCTGTGTGATCCTGTGGAGCCTATCACTTTATACCAAGAAGCTGATTGAGAAAATGGTTTTCCAGGTCCTTAAAGTGAAAAGACCCTATACATCCTACAAGCTATCAGCATTCTACTATTATCTAACACAGAACTATACCTACTAGACTATGCCTCGCTTTAATTTAATTTTAATCTGCCTTTAAATATGTACTTGACAATAAAACATTAATTTGGAAGTTCATATGCATCTTATTTGCTTCACCATCATTTATTAGTAATCAAAAGGGAAGTATCAAAGTCGTTTTTCTTGGTATACCAACTGGCCTTTTAAAAAGCTGCCCTTCCCATATTCCGATTTATTATTCACACTTTTAAGGACAAGACAGACATTTTCTCTTTGAGTCTAAATGCATCACATTTTAAATCAGTTAGATGAAAGCATCTGTTCTGAGTGCTTATTACTTGCTCCAGCGAAAGACAAGCCCTTGTGCTGGTAATGACTGCACTCTCCAGTATGGGTATAGCATTGCTCGTTGATTTGAATGTATAATTAGCATAACAAATGCTTCTGTCGCATGTGAAGACTTCTTTTAGAAAGCAATCGTGGCAAGGAGCAAATCAACAGTTTTCCCCCTCTAAGAAGCAGCCTGCAAGAATATGAATGTAATTCTGCTTTCATAAGATAAATATAAGTGACATACACATATCCGTACTGTTTTGCAATGCACACCTCTTTCTTGCCGTATTAAGAGTGGAGAAGTGATAGTTAGTTGCTCGCTGTATAGAATATGTAATCTGCTGTCCCATAGCTTCGTATTCAGCCATGCCAGAGTGGGGAACAACATGTCATTATTACAGGCCAAGACACACAGCACACACTGACATCCACACACACTTGTGTGTGCATTGTAAACAGGCTATGAATACACTTTCCCACAATGCAAAAACTAAATGTCCACTGAGGTATAAAATGAAAATGTCTTGTTATTTTCTAGTTCAGTATAGTAGGAAATACTTTCCCATTTCAACTGAGGAGAACATTCTCAGGGTCTGCTCATTTTGGATATTGGGTCATTGTAACAGTGAGGCTGAAGATGATGACTACGCTACATACATAGCTTTCTCATGTCATCAGTGTTTTATCGGCCCTGGTGTTGCTTATTGTCTTTTCCTTTAACTCCATTTTGTGATCCAATCTATTTACAGCCGAGCTACTGTAGTATCTGTTACAATTCTGTTTAGTTATTTTGGATAAATGTTTTAGAGCTTTGCCTCACTACAATATCAATGCTCTTTATTACACTGTGATTGTTATGCTTATTCCCTGCTGTGACATTTCCAGCATGATAACCTGACTGCACTCTGTGGCCTCAATCTGTTACTTTGGTCACATGTTCTCCCTCAACACAGATGTCATGTCCAACTGCTGACCCTAGAACTTATGTAATTGCATGTAAGGGGTTCACACAACCACCTACTACTACCACTGCAACTCCTACCATCACTACAACTGCTACACATACAATAGACGCGTGCTCTCCCAACAGTGCTAAGCCTTGGAAAATGAATTTGCCTGATGATGGAGAGGGTGCATTATCTGGCGGTACAGTAGAGTGCGTGTGGCCCGAGCAGACTAGCTGTCTCTAACCCTCAGAATAGGAGCGGCAGTCTCCTGGGTCCTGGTAGGAGAATGGGCTGAAGCTGCAGTCTAATTCATCACAGCTCCGCAGGAAACAAGCAATCGTGGGGAGGCTTCAAAAAAGAAAAAAAAAGGAAACCAGTGCAAAAGACACAACAGCTCTCACTGGACCCGGGCAATTCCCCCTGGTCACTGCAGTTGCCTGCCTGACTGTCAGCCTTCTCATGAGTTAAATGCTGAGGAGAGGAGAGAATGTACATAAAGAAGAAGAAAAGCTATTCTATATAGATATGTAGATGATATTACTCAGTGTCTGGAGGTTTCAGCGTGTGATATACAGCATATTTACTGTGGCATTAGCATAAATCTCAACGAATGCTATGCATACATATCATATGTGGATGTTTACCCTATCTGGACCACCTCTCACAGGGTTGTTTTTACTCAGGCTCCAGATTGTGGGGATATGGCCTGCTGAAGGGTTTCCGTGACAACCTGGGCTTTCTGTCCAATCAGAGCGATGGTTTCCAGATTGAGAGGTGGTCCTCAGGGGAGCTGTACTTCAACGAGCTTGGATGCTTTGCCACGGAGCAGCCTTTTTAGAGAGACCATCACACAGTGAGATTTTGCTCAAAATGGGTACTCTGATGTTCCTGGCATAATTGGAAACACTTTCCAAAGGAGGGTCCTTTTAAAATGCATTGAATGAGAGAGGACAGGGAGCATCCAATTTCAATTCCACTCATGAACCATCCTGCAGCTGCCTTTCAGGCATGTACTATATATGTTATGACCCACCCATTTGTCAAACTGCCAACTGTTGTTATTTTGTCATTTTTTTCATGACGTACAAAAGTAAGAGGCATCTTTGTATTTTTGCTACCTACTCGTTCAAGCAAATCTCCCGCTGTAATCTTCTATTTAGTCCAGATCTTTTTTTTTTTCTTTCTTTTTTTTTTCTTTTTTTTCTCTCTGAGAAGTTGCATAGTGGTTTCATCATCTTGAGCTGTAAGAGCCAGCAGGGTATCGCAAAAACACTATAGACAGGCTCATTTTTCACACGTTGACTTCACTGCTATCCTGCAGGATGTGTCACGACAAACGGCGGATATGTGACAGACTCACGTCGCACCTGTGTCCTTGCATTAAAGAGTAGATGCAGTGCTTTGTGTGTGTGTGTGTGTGTGTGTGTGTGTGTGTGTGTGTGGTGTGTGTGTGTGTGTGTGTGTGTGTGTGTGTAAATCTTGTGCTGGGGTGTGTTTACTCTCTGTACACATTAGGAAAGCATGTCCTTGTGTAGACGTACCTACGTCTAAATACATTACAACTGTGTTTGTAGTATCATGTCGAGCTATGTAGATAGAGCCACTAACAGTATACCTTTTTTTCCCAGCAGGCCTCAGTTCTCCACCAGCCAACATCACCACCTCCGCCGTGCCCAGCATCGTCACGCCCATTGTCAACGGATTCACCGGCATCCCCCATCAGCCCAACGGACACCCTTCTGTGGAGACTTTGTACACCAACGGCCTGCCATCCTACTCCACCCAGAGCCCCACGGCTGCTGACACCCTCCAGCAAGCCTTCACTGGAGTACAGCAATACACAGGTGGGAGACAGCTTTGTTTACTACGCCGTATTTCTTTCATTTTAATTTTTTACAGTCTGCTGTAAATGCTAAATGTGTGGCAGCTACGATACAATTACTGCACACTTAAGTACTGTATGTGTATATATTCAGATAGTGTTGGACAAAACCTTTGAACACTACATCAGAGATCCTTTAATCACACATGTTATGCTTGTGGGATCGTCCTTCAGCATCCTTGACGTCATTCTCTGTAGGATCCCCGTCTTTACATTCTTCTCTCTCTCTCGTACTCTATCGTCCCCCTTTCTCTCCCTTTCTCTCGCTACCTCTCTCTGCAGCGATCTACCCAGCCACCACGCTGACTCCCATTGGCCAGACACTGCCCCAACCACCCCAGGTCATCCAGCAGCAGCAGCAGAGAGAAGGTGAGGGTGAGAGAACATTATTACTTTTTTACACTTTGCACATCTCATCCCGTGTAATAGACAAATACAGAAGATGAGCATGAAGAGCCAATATTACTTTTTAGCGCAGTACACACCTCATTCTGTGTAATAGATATATGAAGAACGTGAGCCTGAGAGAAGAATATTACTTTAACACTGTACACATCACATTCTCTCTAATAGATAAATAGAGCCGCTGGGAGAACAATGTTAGTGTATGCAGTTCACATCTCAATATAGGTAATAGATACATATAAAGTGCTAGGATGATAGAACAATGTATATTATTCTGTACATATTTAAAATAGGTAACATATAATCTACATAGGCCCATGCCTTTTTTTCATAAGTAATAATTAGCGCTTATATTATAAAATCCTAGCTTGGAGAATAGTTGCACAACAACCCAGATAGAAATTAAAAAAATGAAAATGTAGAAAGTAGGGTTACAAGAATAGTTTCCACCTACATTACATACACCTGCAGCTTAAACAATAATAATTCATTCAGATTGCATTGAATTTTGCAGTGAATGAGTAACAGCAGTTCATTTAGTATTGGCTTAGTATGTGTTTTCAATGTTAGAAATACCATGTCAGACAGGAGGTGCAGAAGTATGAAATGAAGCAATCAGACCATCAGTTTTGCACATCCTATGACAGGTTTTCTTTCTTTCTTTTTAAGATCTCTTTTGATTAATTTTGATTGATTATTACAGCACATTGATCACTCTACAGATAGATGCTAGCTGGAAAATTTGATCCATCATCTAGCTTTAGTCTTTCTATTTTTAATCAGAAAAGTTTTTAAAATGTAAATAGAAAGTTCAAATCCACTCTCATCCATTGAGTGTCAGCAAATCAATGCAAAAACCTTCCAATTTATCTCTGTGTGTTTAAGAACAGTTATGTGATTATCACTGATAATGTCACAGACGTCCTGAGAATCTATTTCCACTTATCTTAATTCAGGTGACACGAGAGACCACGTGGATCAAAATGACAAATTCACAGCTATCTTTCTCTCTTGATCTTTCACCAACAAACGCTTTCTCTCTCCCTCTCCCTCTCTCTCTCTCTCTCTCTCTCTCTCTCTCTCTCTCTCTCTCCCCCTCTCTCTCTCTATCTATCTCTCTCCCCCTCTCTCTCTCTCTCTCTCGCTGTCTGTCTGCATTCAGGTCCGGAGGGTTGTAACCTGTTCATCTACCACCTGCCACAGGAGTTTGGAGACAATGAACTCATGCAGATGTTTCTGCCCTTCGGCACCGTCATCTCCTCTAAGGTCTTCATGGACCGGGCAACCAACCAGAGCAAGTGCTTCGGTGTGTTACTCACTGCCACTCACACACAGCTATTGAGTTAACTACACACAGTTGTACTATTGTATAAGATTAAGGGCATTTTGCTTTTTCTGTACAATTTTCTTCTGACTTGATGAAGCTTTGATATGATTATATATTTTTTGTAGTTATTAACCAATGACATGCAGATGCAGATAATGGCAGGTCTGGGTGAACAGGCCTCTGCTATGTAAAGAAGTAGATATACAGGGGGAAATTACCTCACTGCCTATTTGCATCAATTCACTCAAGGGAAATGTATAATGGATGTTTTCGGGAGCAATGTGCTCTTGCACAAAACAAAATTAGTTTTTGCAGTCGGATGGCTTGTAGTTTTTTTAATTGACATTTGTGGGTGTTGTGTTTTTACAAACTCACAGCTAAGGCGTGATGCTTCATAGTGCAAGTTACATTTTTGCAATCATTTTTATTTTCAGACTGCTTACCAAAATATTTGTTGAAGAAATATTTTTCCCCGGCGCTGCAGACAGACAGAGAGGGTTGAAGGATCTTACCCCTGACTGACTGACCTGAATTTGCATCTTGATGACTGTTGTGTTTTGGCATCAGTGCTGTAGAAAAAGTGCTGAATACATTGTAGCCAAACTAGCCATGATGCAGTCGATCAGAGCCCATGTCCTTGTTTCCGTTTGGCAGATGTGTAACCTGAAAACCTTGAGGTGCTGTATCAGCATCCACATCACCGTTCTGTAACCCCAATATCTGTCAATACCCTCACTGCTGATTCTGATTCACACACCTCCGCGCCTACTGGCCCTTTTAGCTCCGTCAGCCACCACACACCGACAAGCCCCAGGGCTTATAACAACTTTGAGGAGACAGGATGGGGATGGGGGGGGTGGAAAAGGACAATTATGGATCAGCATTTGTTTTCACTTCAGGGAAGAGTTGAACCCTGGGCAAAATTGATCGCCTGCCCTGTCTCCCTGGGGGGACTTAATAACATATAAATTCATGAAAGAAGAACTATTTGCAGTATTGACTTATACACTATGCATTTACAACATAATGTTAGGCCTGGGGAAACAGGGAGCACACTGGTGTAATTAATCTAGAGAGGAGAATGAGGGGATAAACCTAGATTGATGGTGTGCAAAAGACAAGGAAACTGAGAGTGAGAGACAAAGCACAATTGTAATGTGTGACAAGACTGAGCGGAGGGCTTAGAGCTCCAAGCTTGCATCTCCTCTCCATCTCCTCTCTGCTCCCAGCCCAAATGTGTTAACCTGATGGTGGGTGAGGAGGTCAGACTGCCTCTATACTTTGCTTCAGACTTGCATTCAGCCCTCCTCCGCGCCTCCCAGCCTTCGCCCTAATGGGCCAGCCCAGAGCCGAGCAGGCCAGGCAGACATGTTTCCCAGGTGGCTGTGGACGTGGAGAGGCTCCTGCTGTTTTTCATGGGTCAGCGGCTGCTCCTAATGACACCACAGACACAGGGGATTGCATCAAGCGGAGACACACTCCACTGCAGTTTCTGGTCACTGAATTCTCAAGGCTTTATTTTTACACATGATGAAAACAGGATGTTCAGCATAGGTTTAAAGATGGGTAGTATCTTGGGGGAACAGCAAACTTGTCTTCTCATGATAAACTATGTTTGCTCTTGTTTTGGTCGTATTACTTTGCACAGGGACTTGTGCTCATTCATTTTTGTATTTTGGGCTTTTTGGGGGTGTCAGAAAGCTGTATATAAATATATTTAAAAAAAAGTAATTATAGGCATGACCTGAACATGATTCAGATTTTCTATATTCCATTAAACCCTCCAAAATCAGCAGTTCCGTTCCATCCACCATATTCTTGACATACTCTCTTTACACGCCTCTTTGAAGGATCACAGAACTGTCTGATATTACAAAAACTCATCCCTGAGACAGCATTGCAACAGTAACACACCCTCACTTGTTGCATCTGGGGTCTCACAATGGAGGGTGTTGTTGGTGTGCAAGAACAAGCAGCTGGTCGGAATCTAATTCTAACACACTGGTGTTTACTGTGGACATATTAAACTCTAAAAAAAAAAAAAAAAAGAATCCTTCAAGCCTGTTTTCAGTTTAAAAACAACTTTATAGCACCCTGTCACAACCACTGAGCAGTTGCTCGGCAGCCCGAAGGTGCTACATACCTCAACATCGCCATCTAGACTCCTTCAGGAGGCAGACACGCCATGTTGATCAAGCAGTGAGGGCACAGAGAGATATTTTTTATTCCTTTTTTCTTGTAGTTTTTCTCCCTCATAAGGATCTTGATTCTCAACAGGGCTCATGAATTTGTCCTTTGTCCACAGGTTTCGTGAGCTTCGACAACCCTGCTAGTGCACAGGCAGCTATTCAAGCCATGAATGGCTTTCAGATTGGGATGAAGAGGTTGAAAGTGCAGCTAAAGAGACCGAAGGATGCCAGCCGCCCTTACTGACACAGCCTACCTTCACTATTTATTGCAGCAGCACAGGTGAGCCCAGTTACTTCTTTTAAGAGTTGTCCGCCCTATTTAAAAGCATGTACTTTGTCAAACCTGAATATTTGAATATTTCTAAAGTTTACGCCTCTACAGACATTTAGATAAAATATATATATATAAAGGTTAATTGCATATGCCTCACAGCAGGCACATTAATTATGGGAAAATCTGTCATCATCGTGATTGACAAAGATTGATTGGTGTGCCAGTGTGGGTTAGCTCTCTCCAGACCATTTCACTGATATAATAAAGCCATATTGAACTATCGAAAGTTTCAAGAAGTGGATCTTTGGAACGACAGCTTAATGAGCACTGAAATTGCCTTTTTTTTCTTCTTCTTCTATTTTTCAGGTTTTAGAGGACACGTAAAGATATCTTGGAGGAGTTAAACTTTTTTTTTTTTAAAAGCAAAAATAAGTTTTAAAAAAAAATCAACACGTAAGGAATTTTTGAAGACATATCAGCATTTACTTATGAAGATATAGGTTACGGCAGAAAAAGAAGATGCGAAAGAGGAGGAGGCGCTTCACCGGGGGACTTAACAGTAACAGATGGCACCGTGCAAGAAAGACGAGAAGAAAAAAAAAATGTGATGAGACTGAACAACAGAACTTTTTCTTGTTGAGACTTGAATTGTTAATTAAGCAACAAACTAACAAACAAAAAAGCAGCAACAACAAATAGATTTCTATATACATATTATATACACATATATATAAGGAAAGAGGCGCTTGTGGCTTTTACTGTACTGGACAAATGAGGGTTAAAACTTGAAGATCAAGAAAAACAGTGGAAAAAAAGAAGCTATTCTATTCGTCCACTGACAGACTTTCTTTCTCTTTCCCTCTTTCTCTTATTCTCTCACCGTCTCTCTCAGCAAGCGCAGAACTATGACTCTTGGAGGTCACGGAGGTTTCCATTAGCAACTGTAGAACTGCAAATCTTTCACCCCTAAGGGACCAAAGGACCAAACATTTTTACTGTTCTGGACAGTAATATATAGTATTAATGATACTAATACTACAAACTACTACTAATAATATTACAAGTTAAACTTAAGAAGAAATACTAGCTTCAGGTAAAAAAAAAAAAAAGAGGAAATGGGTTTTGGTTTCTTTTCCTTTTACATTTATAGCTGCTGGGTTTAAGGAATATTAAAATAAAGCAGAAAAAAATGTATAAAGCTATACTATTTTAGTGGCGTAGAGTTTGTGGGTTAGACATTGTTTCGGGCATGTTCAGATATGTTCTTTTGCCACTCATTGCTTCATCTGCGTCACAGCATTTCATCTCGGAGGTGTCATCTGTCGGCGTCATTGTGTCAGTAGAAGTAGAAAACCAGTCCAGTAGTGCCAAAAAGTGACACAATAACAATCTCTTAACGCAAACATCGCTGATCCATGGTGTGTTTAGCCATGCATCGCTGTCTTCTGCTTTTGTCAGCGCATTTTCAATTCCGTAATTGATGCAAGAGTAATTCCATGTCATTAAAGCCTTGATATTACAGATAATCTGACCATAAAGCACTGTGGTTAAAGTGCCACCCGGCTGAGCTGGATACGCAGCAGTAAAACAGCACAGCATCTGTAACTGCTTAATAAAATATACAAATGAGCCTGACAGCAGTTGTAAAAAAAATTCCATCAGCGTGTCACAGTGGTCCCTGCCGGGTCGTGCCCTCTCCCGCTGCCAAGCTCCTCCAGCTGCTCTCCGCAGGTGAGAGCACACTCCCTTCCCCTTTTGCCTCCCCTCTCTCTGCCTCTCTCTCCTCACCTCCAAGTGCCAGCATATCTCTCTTAGTATTGACCATCAGTTCACGGGGGGCCGGGATCCAACCCACAGTATAAAAAGGATAATGATAATATTGATCGGATGGGGAACAGACCCGCAGGGCGAGAGATGGTGCAATCAATTGCTCATTGGCGTTTTGAATGAGTTGACTGACTGACAGTGTCCATTCCTCTCTCAGTGGTTGCTATTCCCCCTCTAACTACCATCCACAGTCTCAGAGGGGACCCCGAATCTGACAGAGGCCCCGTGGGACACGTCGAAGTCACTTAAATCGGCGTCATTATCACTAAAAAGTGAAAAAGGTTCAGAGGGTTACGTGGCTGCGACAGGATCTGTATATAGTGTTTAGAGTAGATCGTACGAGTTCTTCAGTGAAGAGCAGCTGTATTTATTTATTTTTCCTCTCCAAAGGGTATAATAGCACAGTAAGAGCTTGTACACTGTGAGGAACAGCCTGGCATTACCAGCCTTAGGAGGTCAAATTAAGAGCAAAATGATCCATCAATTAGACAGCAGCAGGCCTGTAAGTGTAGCTGCTACAGCTGCTGCTGCTTCAACCAGACGACAGCTTACCATTAGCACCGGTCACACATGGCTCCTATATACAGTGTGGTCAGGACACATCACGGCGTATCACATGTGATTAATTAACTAAACTAGCGTCATCTGTGGTGATGCTTTTTACAGAGAAACACACACACACATACAGTACATCCGAGATGAAATTGTTTTTCATGACTTGCTTTTACCAAGTCGCCTTTTTTATTTTATTTTTATTTTTTATCCATCACATCCACTCACTTGTCTTTTAATTTGAAAATATTTTCCAACGTGTCCATTCATTGACTCAGTTTGCACTGAAGCGGCCTGTCCCTCAGGACTCTGTGGGACCTCAGCACTCTGGTCATCATCTCTAAACTTTAGACACGCCAGTCATCAAATCACAATGCTGTCTCTGTGGCCGCATCCACACAAGAAGAGTCTTCAGAAAACTGTAGTCTGGTACGGCAAACGTCATCACCTTGACTGTATCCTTTTTTGTTTTTATTCTCTTGATTTGTATGATTACTGGTTCACAGGATCAGCATTATTAGTAAGGGGACGTTTGATCATTATTGTTACTCCACTCATTCACTGTATACTGTTCTCTTACAGGCAATACTTAGATGCTGTAAAACGAAAGTCTTTAAAAATGCCTTTTCTCATCATGTATTGCCAAATTATGCAAGCATATCCACTGCATTTCCTCATCAGACGTCAAACGTGCCAGATTCCTTGAAAATGTAAGATATGACTGTGTTAATTTTCACGTCAAGTATTGGTCAGTGAGGAAAAGTATTTGATTTTGTGATATAGCATAACATTTTAGGAGGAAGGTCCTTTCAGGCTGTAATGGTATTCAATAGAGTTTTCCAGTGAAAAGGTTAGATTTCACATATATTTGCCAGAAGACAGTTTCCCCCCCGGTTACTGGCACTGAGTTTCCTTTCTCCTGTCAGGGCCCAGCAGCTTTAGGAAGCTGTGATATATGCCCTTCTTTCCCCGGGCCATACAGCGCCTTATAAATCCACTCAAAAATCTTTTCTCACAGGATTTCTACTGGAGAGTTTTTTAAATTATTAAAATCAAATTAAAGTTGGCCTTCACAACAGCTTGGGCAACGCACATTAAAGATGCCAGCTGACATTTAATGAGTTTGAAAAAGATGTTGAGTTAAGTTCATTCCGCCAAAAGAAAGAAATGAACATTGATTGAACTCAATTAAAAGGTTTGTGCATGGAGACAGTTTGTATGTAGTGCATAAGCCTAAATATACACATCTGTTATGAAATTCAGAAAAGGGAAAGTGATGACTGAAAGCCAAGAAAGTCCTTGAGTTGACATTTTAGAATGACCAAACTGACTGAAAACACACTAAAAAGAAAAAAAGGAAATAGCAGTGATAGTGTTATCATTTAGCTGCATGTGGTCAAACTAAAATGTACTTTCTACATGTTTTTTACTCTTGCATCCTTTTTTCATTCATTTGTCATCCCATGGTGCCCTTTCAATCTCTGAGCATGCTCGGGGGGGGGGGGGGGCGGGGGGTTAAAGATTATGGTACTAGTATTAACAATATGATTCTTTAACTATGGTTTGAATGCTAAGGAGAGTAGCTTATTATAAATATGAAATCTGTATATTGTGGAAAATCAGCACAGGGCCTTTCTTTGGGTACATATAGATTAGGGTTTGAAATGGGGGGGTGGGGGGGGGGGTCGCTTTATAAAGATGTTAACTTTCTGGTTTCTCAGCACAAAGCATACAAAAACATATAAACAGCAGTATGGAGTCTGTGATGAAGACTTTACTGACATGCAGGGTGCAAAAAGAAGAATCTCAGTACTATTCTTTAAACCTGGAGGAGAAAATGCAGTTTACAGGTTGTATTCTTTTTTCTTTTTTTCTTTTTCTTTTTAAGGGAGAGTGCCACCTGTTTTTTTGTGGCAGCGTCAGTACAGCATGGATTAACTGACAGGGAAAGCAGTATCTTTTTATAAAAAAAAAACATTAAAAAAATGATGTGTTCTGTATTAGCCTGAGAAACCAAACATTTTTCCCCTGTTGAAATTTCTTAATACTTGCTGCTTAGATTACTTCATATTACTGATTGATGATTAATTAATTTTATAATTATCGGGTCAAGTATGTAACTTGATATTTATTTATTTATTTATTTATTTATTTATGTATTTATTTTATTTATGTGTTTATTTATTATTTATTTATTTCTTCAGCCACTTTTCTTTTATGGTTATGGTAAGATAAAGATATGTATAAAAAAAGAAATGCTTATTGGGGCTTTTCTCTCTTTCTCTCCTTTTTTTCCAATTTTACAATAAAAATTCAAACAGGATGTTTTGTTTTTCTCAATTATAATATGTTGAGTGGAGTGCTGCGCCACCGTGCAAAGAGAGGGGGAGTTGTTGCACAAGGATTTTACTCTCAAGGACCTTGAAGGTGTGCGAGTGCAGATGTTGCAGCCTCTTCCAGCCCGCCACCGCGGAGTCTAACCGATGCCTCGTCCCTGGGAAGCCATGAAACTGTGATGATAGTGTAAACGCCCTTTCAAAGGACAGACAGGTTAGAACTCCACATCCGCAGCTTGAACTTTTGTAAACATTTTAGTTTTTTTTCCCCTGAGCCGGTTTCTGCTGCTCTCCCAGTTGGCAGGTGTCTACTGTGGTGTTCATCATAAAATGCTGGAAGCTCCAAGAGAGGAAATGGACCCATTTCAGCTGTGTAGCATGTGGAATGATGTGGATTATGTGGCATTGTGAAGACATTACCAACAACACGCTGCTCTGCTGCAGGGAGGCACACTACAGCTGAAATATATGTCAGGATGTACAATATGTGATAGGGAGAAGGATTCACGGAAAAAGAAAAAAAACGCGGCACATGAACATCAGACAGTTGCGAGGTAGCATGGATCATGGAGGGTCTGCAAGAGACAGACAGGGGAACAAATAACATTTTCATTTTGACAAGCAGGAGGCAGTACATTGAAATAAGGAAGACATCAAGTATCAGTCAGGTTTACATCACTAACCGCAGCATCGCTTTGGTGCCAGAAGCCAAAATCTGATGCAACATCTGTTGACAGTTGACTTGCCTCTGCACATGCACATTGTAATCACTCTTACATCAGAAGTCACTGTAGCATCTGAAGCAGTACAGCTGAGACTCGGCATTCACATATTGAAGAGCAGTGATATGAAGGGAAAAAAAAAAAAAAGTGGGAGGGACAACAAAGTAGAACCACTGGCTCATGAAATAAATTGTCCCAATTACAATAAAGTGTGGCTCTTGGTCAGTGTGCACGGCAGGCAGTTCATCTTTATTACAATCAGTTAATGAAAATCAATCCCCCTCCTGATAAACTCTTATCTCCACGGCCTTTGCGCGCCCCTCGTGCGGGGAGATAATAAATTAGGGTAATATTGCCTTTGATGAGGGAGTGGATTGCAAATTATTGTAACTTTCCAAGATTTATGATGCAGATGCTTAATTTCCGAGCTGGATTTTTCGGGGCGTCAGGGTGCCCCGGGGGCCATTTGTTAAAAGTTTGGTGACACAGGCTCGTTAATAAAAATACACACTCAAGACAACCAGGTGTTCGCTACTGTTACAGTAGCAGCAGAGAAAACCCACTGCTGAAACGGAAGGAAGTCCCCTTTGTAGCGCGTAGGATTTACAGGCCGCTCGTGTTTTACCTTTAACGGTAAATACAGAAACCCAGGGGATGCAACGTGTTTACTAAAGTAAGACTGCCAATCAAACAGTGTTATTTCCCTTTTCCCAATCTCTATCACACAAGCCAGGAGTGTATGATTTGATATGTAGGTCAATACCCATTCTGGAGGGAGCCAGTGGGTGAGATATGTCTAGTTGCTCGCTGTCACTCTGATTATTGAGGAGACACAGAAAGATTGAGTTGGTCAGGTATGAGAGAGCCTGCAGTATGAGATAGCTGTATAATCGCTGAGACTAGAGCAGTCAAAAAACCACACACACACACACACACACATAAATATGTAACTTCTCGTTCTCAGTTCTGCAGCAGTGACCCATGTAACAGGGTGTAATGTATGTGTATGTTGAACGTCTTCGACTCGGTGCAACAATCAGACTCTGAGTGCATCATTAAGCAAAATGTTTCAGGCAGAGGAGGTTGGGGGGTGGGGTGTTAAGAGTCATCAGGGTGCTGCAGGAAAACGATGCGAGGTGATCATTTAGGGAGCCACTGTTTGAGCCGAAGGCAAACACAATCTCGCGGCCTCAGCTGTGGCTGACCAACATCACATGCGTCGTTTAGCATCAACACATCGAGTCTAAAGTGCAAGATGTTCCCACACATGCTAGAATCTTTACTCATCCTGTCTACATGATCTTGTATTATTTGTATCCCCAAACATGTATCTGAGGCCTCCAATACCCTAAACTGGAGATATGGCACCTTAAATATTCATATCAAAGTTATTTTAAGCCTCATGTTGCTCCAAACACTTGATCAACAGTCTCTCCTCATCTAGGCCACCTCATTTAAATCTAAGGAACATCTTGCATTAAGACAGCCATCAATCTAGCCATTATCAATCAAGGAGAGGACTCACACACCACTATCTATTTATCTTGCCAAGTGCTCTATTAATATCAAATTAATTTCCCCATTGAGAGTATCAATCACTCAAGCAGTTTTTTTCTCATCTCATTAGCTTGGTAATTGTCCTTGTTTACATGGGAAAGTCAAGACAGGATGGCTCAAAGAGACTGGACGAGAAATCTCGGCAGGCTTGAGCAATTTCCTGTAAAAAAAAAAAAACAACCTTGTGCAACATCCTCCATGAAAAAGATTTTGTTACATGGTCTTCATTTCCAGTTTTTAAAGGATAGACGTTTTCAATGTCAAGGACCATTTTTTTGTAAAGAAGCCTCGAGGTTCAGACGTTGTCAGGAATCTCTGGCCCGGCGTAGTTCCTGGATCTCAGGCTGCTGCTGCCGGAGCTGTCGCCATGGCTGCAGCTCCACGCACCACATCAGTCCCCAGCCAGGCTCGCGGCTTTTTTAGCTTTGTATCAAATTATAAATAAAACGGAAGGAAACATACATACCATACGCGCCATCAGCTCTCTCAACATTTAGAGCAATAGTCATGTATTTAAATAAAAGATGGTAAGGTGGGGTGGTTTACAAGTACCAATACAACAACGTAAAGTAAAAGTCCCGCATTCAAATACCTCACTCAAGTATCATTATTGATGTTTTTAACTTTTTCTTACGGTTTTTTTCAACACTTTCAACTTTTTTTTTACATTTTCAAACACTAACTTATTAACTTTAGTTTTACAGTTATTTTTGGAATTTATGGTTAATGAACCCCATTAAAGGAAATTATACCTAATGTTTGAGTTAGAAAAGCAGAAATTAGGAATTATTTCGACTAAAATTAAAGGAATGGACGTTGATGGATAATCACAGACTGGAATATGTCAACTTTTACTCAATATTATTTCAAAATCACTTTTCAAATGCTATAAAATTGAATAAGACACCCCAAAATTGTTTAAGTAGAGATTTCTACTTGCCAAAGAGCGTTGGGTGGAATCAATCATGTTAATTTGGATAATTACAGTTGTGTAGATAAAAAGAAAATTGATCTAGGAAATGGGGTCAATTTGACCCGAAGACAACATGAGGGTTAAAGTACTTGCAATAAAATGTCCATGTGACTGCTATATTAATAATAATAATAATAATAATAACAATAATAACATCTTGACATTATTAGATTATTAATACTGGTGCAACAATGAGTCCGCAGTATCTTTACTGCTGTAGCTGAAGATGGAGCTAGTTTTAACCACTTCATATTCAGTTAGGTAGTTTAGTCCTGTGGTTCTTAACCTGAGGGGCCGGGCCCCTTCAAAAGCTCACAAGACAAATCTGAGGAGGTCAGGAGCTGATTAATGGGAGAAAGAAGAAAAAGATGTTGGATCAGTTGACCTCTTTGGGTCTTAAAAATGACAGGGTCCCCAACAACATACCATTAAATTTTTGAATGGGATGAAAAAGTTCTGGAACCACGGATTAAGTAACACTGTAAAACCCAGATTTAGTTGTAATTCAACTTTTTAGTGGTCACTACTTATTATTTCCTGTTTGGTTAAAAGCAAATTCATTATTAAATCATATGAGTTGTTTGTAATAGTCAGCTGAAGTATGCAGTGCACAGATCATATAAAGCAGAGATAACTAAGCATCTTAAGTTTCTGTATTTTCATTTGAACTGGGCTGTGCTGAAGCGATGCAAAGGCTCATGGGAGAAAAAAAGCATGTTTTGAACGGTTTCTGTTCTAGTTAAAATGTGTTTTAATAATGTTCTGTTAATGTTTTGGGTATACATTTATGTAATCTGGGTTTTATTTTTGTTTGGTTGATGTGGATGCCATTTGGCCAGTAAAACTGTTCTAAATGGCATACACAAATTGAAATATAATAACTCTTTAGAGTGAAATCTTTCACGCAGTCATAACGTTGGTTAAGTACAATGTCGTGCGTTGGTCTCTTCTTTTTGGAGTTTATTGAAACAAACGTATTGATCGCTTTGTTCTTAGAGTCAGGCTGTCATAAAGTGAAATCAGGATTTATATATACAACTCATTTTGGTAGTATTGATAAGTAGGCTATTGTGTTTTTTAAGTGTTTAAAGGTACAGTGCGTGGTTTTTGTGTCCTTAGTAGTTTATGTGTCTGATGCCAAGGATGAAAAAATCTTGATGGACTCTTAAGAAGAGGTTATCACGAAAACAATCTCCTGAACATAGCCAGAGGGAATCTTCCGGCTTCTGAACTGGTTGCAGTTCCACTCTGGTTCCATATGAGGGCGCTCATGGGGCGAGTGCAGAATGAATGGAGGTCTATGGAGCTGTACCCCTCAAAATCCACTTTTCTCACGATATTGTTTTTTGTCTAGTAATTTGAATGTTGAATTCAAAAAGGGAGGCTAAGAAAATACACACTGCTGGGTGTTAGATTTTTTTTGAAGTTGCTTTTTTGTTCTAAAATGCCTTTTAGAATCTCGATGACGTCATACACGTCCTACGGCCCGGAGATACCGCTTTACGGCAGGTTTCTGAGTCACTTCCTGTTCTCTCGAGGCATCGACAACACAGCGGACAGGTTAGGCTCTCCCCGTCATTACACGCGCTAGAAAGAAGTTTGGTTTGTTTCAACGTTTTCAAGACCACTCCGAAATATTCACACACACACACACACACACACACACACACACACACAACACGCACGCTTTAGATGCCATCAAGCAGGATCTCTGGTTGTAATCAGTCCTTCACTGACCAATCAGCATTCATTAGCAGAATGCTAGCGTGTTACAATGACTCAACCTGTAAGAAATCAACATAAGAACTCGTTCATTCAACCTTCAACCTATAATTCATGTTAAACTTCAAAAACTACAATCAAATCTGAGATTTCCAAACAACAATCAGGCGAAAGAGACACATTTAGCCGTCTAGGTTCATAAACTCCCATTCGTTTTGCTCTCGCCCGTGATCACCCCCTAGTGGAACTCCGGTGGAACTGCAACCAAATTCAGTATAATGGGGCTTAATATGGAGTGAACAGGCTCTCCGTAGATCAAGGGGGAAAGCAAGCGTCCACAAAGCATAGGTCCTATGGCACCATTTTGTTGCTAACAAGCCATCACCCACCGTTAGCATTCCATTGACCGCCATTCATTTTGGCGCCACTTTGACAGCAAATAACTTTACATCTGAAGCGTTTAAAGACTCTGTTTGTTCGTTGTTAGTTTCTAAAGAAACACGACAATGTATAAAAGGCTCCATTACCTTGTATCTCATGTTATGGCTCCTTAGCAGACGTTTAAGTAAAAAAAAAAGCTAACAATTCTGTCATAACCAAGCAACTTTCTGCCAAAGAAGCATGCAGGCAGTTTTGACTTGCATTAGCTGTTTTAGTTTAATTACAAATGTTAACTAGCATTTTAGTTAGCAGTAATTAGTCTGTGTCTATGTTACCTCCAAACGTATACCTACGCTCTCTCTGTAAGATTGGGAATGATTGAGATTTCTCTTGGCACAGCTACCAGAAACTTAAACTATAATTGTAACTAATTAATTGTCGTTTAAAAAGTAGAATGGAAAGTACAGTACAGTACTACCCCCACTGACTGCCTCCCCAAGCCAGATTTTCCATCCCTCTCTTCATCCCTCCTAATATTAAGAACCAGGCAATGCAGGTCACCCAAAGAAGATTGATTTAGGACATGCCTGTGCAAAACATATTTTGAGTGAAAATATTTTTGTTTCATTGCTTCTTCCCAACAACGCAGCTCACTGTGCTGTTGTCTTTATTTAAAGAAATGGGACATGGAGAGATTAAGTATGATTTGCATGTGTGACGAAACATTCTGTCACTTAAGGACCAAGACACTTATGTGTTTTAAAGATTATTTTTTGGGGCATTTTAAGCCTTTAACTGACAGGACAGCTGAAGAAATGAAAGGGGGGAATGACATGCAGCAATGGGCTACAGCACAGAATCAAACCCTGGCCCACTGCATCGAGGAGTAAACCTCTGAATGTGGGCGCCTGCTCTACCAACTGAGCTATCTGGGCACCCAAGCCACTTTTAACTTAATTCAAGATATGAATTAAATCTACTAATTACAGCGCATTAATTCTTGATGTCTTCATAAGGAGTGTGCAGGAGCTTTTTTAATTGCATTTTTGATGGCGATAAAAACTGATCACATCCTTCTTTCTTCTCATGGCACTTATTGTTCGTGTATAGAGTAAATATCAGCACCGTGCACGCGTGTTGACTCTAACCTGGTGTTAAACCACAGACTAAATCCTATTTGGAGCCATGCAGCGCTCGGGCAGACAAAAGCAAAGCTAGCAGCCAGCTCAGCACTCAGAGGTAACATTTACACAGGGGACTGAGAACATACTGTGGATCCCTACGGCTACACGGCCCGCTTGTCAAAACTGTGTACTACGAGCCGTCAGCCCTTCCCCTTATGGACTGAGGACCCCATCAGGACATGAGTGGTTTTACAAGCATACTGCATACTGGAACATTGCCGCTATAATAACTCTTCTGTGTTGTGTCTTAACTTAGAAACACTAAATGTGTTCATAACCCTGGTTTAAATGGACAATAACAGCTCATAGTCAACCTCTGTACACAACAATTTACCATGATATGATAGGGGAAAAACATCTCTATCCATGACAGCAGGTACAAGAGGGTAAAAAAAAACAAGGAAAAAAAACAGACTGTGGTCCGGAGTGTCCAACAATTTAATACAGAAAATTAAAAACACATATTAGTTTACTTTTCTTACAATGTCTCAAAATAACCTACTAAAAACACAACAAATGTAAAACATATTACAGTTAAAACATCTATACACAGGCAAATGTACACAATATAAAACACATATATACACTCTTTTAATATATTATTATATAAAGATTTGTGGGGTTTTTAACCTTTAAAACTGGAAGCCAAACAGCTTGAAGAAGGGAGTGTTTCACAGAAGATGACAACTGTTGAATATCAATATATCTTACATTATGGATAGGTAGTTTTTACATACAGTTGTTGGATACTGTGTGTTTAGCATGCCAATTATCTGAAATAACTGTTGAAATAGACATAGAAATAACATTTGAATACACAAAACTTGCTGTTAAAACCGTTAAGTGCTATTGATATTACTGGATTATGCATCTAGAAGCTGCATTGCTCTGCAGAAAAACAGCTTACATACAGTAAGGAGTTACTGCAGCTGTGAAGGTGTGCCTATAAATGACTTTCCATACAAAAACAAAAAATGTGTTAAGCTCGTCACACCACAACACACACACAAACACAAAACAAACAACCACACACAAACACCACACAACCCACCAGCACACACACACACACACACACACACACACACACACACACACACACACACACACACACACACACACACACACACACACACACACACACACACACACACACACACAACACACACACACACACACACACACACACACACACACGATTATGAGCTTTTAACGATTGTTGAAAACCAACAGTGAGCACATGGAAACAACATGTTGTACTGGACCCCAAACCACATGATGTATTTCTGTCTTTTTTCAACTGATGTGACCCACGTATGAATCCACAGAAATGTGAAGTGGGAAGCAATACCATATTTTAGTGTGAAATCCTTCAAATGACAAAAACAGAAAAAGATCACAACATTCACAAATTGCCCCAACAACAACAATACAAATACAGATGTCAAATATATATGTCTGTTAATTCACTCTTTCCTCAAGCTGGTCATGCTTCCCAGTTCGGTTTGTCTCCATGTTTCACAAAAAATTCATTTCTATTTAATGTTCACAAAAGCAGCAGAATGAGGAGTAGGAGTGAGAGCAGGGAGTTGTTGGTTGCTGCTGCAGCCGTCGTGTGTGACACTCCTCGGCTGTAAAGACGAGGAGTCCTCGGGGAATTCTGCTTCAGTTTACTGGGCGGCAGCGCCTTTAAATCCTCCAGAGCGCCGTAGGCCGCCATGGAGAACTCAGGGTCTCCTGTGGTCAGCAAGTCAAACACACAGGACTGAAAGTACACGTCCTCCACCTGCAGAGTCTCTCTACACCTGGCCGTGGCGCGCTCCACCGTGTAGACCTGGTGAGGAGGCCGCAGAGGCCCCAGCTCCGTGTTGGTGCCCTGCAGCCGGGGCTGCTGGCTCTGACGACCCAGCGTGTGCTCTTTGATGAGCTCGTTGCGTGGGCAGCCATGCAGACAGAGCTGCAGGCCGCCGTTGTCCTCCGAAAAGTCCAGGGTGTCCTCTGGCATGCGGATGGCAAAGGTCAGGTAGCTGCCCACGCGCCGGACAATGATTGACGTGCCGATGTAACGGGCCTGTATCTTCACCTGCCGGCCCACTCCGGAGCCGCCGCGCTCCATGATGGTCAGGCTGCCACTCTCGCCGCCACTGCGAGTCCCATCCTGGAAGGCCAACGGCAGATCCTCTGTGGTGGCCTGGTACACCTTCTGATCTGTGCAGCCATGGAAGGACTTGAAGATCACAGTGATCTGAAATAAGAGGAAAAGAAGATCAGCATTTTTATATATATATGTCTTACACATCTTTGCTTAAAAGTAACAAGCCATTCAAAAACATGCCCATATAAAGCTTAAATAAGAGCAGTGCCATTTGCAGCCATAAGGTGGCAGCAGGAAACCAAACATTTTCACTGCTGTGGAAGGTGTGGAAGGTGTGGACGGCCCATGCTGGCCTTTTTACAGAGTGGCAGTGATTGCTGTCAGTGGTCCACTGGATTGTTACCACCCAAAGAGGAAACTGATCACATAAACCACAATTGCAATCATTGTGTGGTCTTCACTATCACCTTTCCTTTTATACCTAAAGCAAATTACCAAAAGTAAAAGCAGTAACTCCACCACTCTCCCCTGCGTGTTGGCTCAAACCGCACAGTTTCATAACCAGGCTCAAATCCTCATGAATCTTCCAACACTTCTCCTACACTGGCACTGCTAGTGCTTGCTCAGTGACTGACTGATTTGTATTCCAGCTGAACTTTGGAATTTCTTTTTTTTTCTTTTTTAAATTGGGCCTAACCTCTGTACCTCAGTAACGTGACAAAGCGGTGGCTGTGGTTACGTTTACACTTACAGGGATACAGTATTTGATGGATGATTTCCTGTCGTAAGTCTGGCAGTTACAAACAACTCCAAAAGCATGATGGGGGCATGCGGGTGCTGGCACAGACCACAGGTTTGCATTAGGCTGCACAGCCACAACACCTGTAAATGCTTTGAGACAGTTTGAGCAATTTTCTCCTGGTGCAACATTATAGTTTATTGTTTTCAAACAGGTGAATTAAAAGTGGTTAGGTGTAGGGAGTTGATGACACTACCCGACAATGGGAAACTAAATTATTTACTATTTAAGCATACAATTTACATAAAAGCAGACTAATGAACCCATTTTAAAAACGGACACGATCTGTACATGAGCTTTATATACCAATGTGACTTGTAAGTACCAAAAAGAGACAAAGATACGATAAAATTTTAACTATTTAAACGCATTTAGAGCATGAAAAACCAGCCTACTTCATTAACAGAATCAAAGGCCCTCGCTGCTGTCCAATTATTCCTTTATTTTTCCACATTATCCTGTATTTACACAAAAAGCACCAAGTTAATTATTTGACCAGAGGGGTGAAAAAACATTCCAGATCGTGGCGGTGGAGGAAAATGTTTGAGTGAGCGTTAATCACTACCATATGACCACCCATGTGTTAAAGGTAGAGCGTTCAAGCATGTCTGTGATTCAACACCGCTGAAGGACTCCCCTCCTCTCTCTTTTCCCTCATAGATCTGAAGGAGCTCCAAGACAAGAGGAATGCTGGAGGCTCGAGAGGCACCGTGGAATGACGATTAACTTCACATGTTGATACTTTATGGCAATAGTTGAGCCAGCAAGCCAGCACTCAAAAACAGCCTGCATTGATAGACTGTTAGTTACAAACGTGTAACTATAATCAGTGTTCATTTCTAGTAGTGTCCTAGGTGGTTGTCGTGAGAAACGCACCGCCACACCAAGGGTCGCAAAACGGATCTGAGGAGCTGTGGTTTTGTGTGTTTTTGCCAGATTTTTCTATAAGCTTTTTTTCTTCTTCTTGTGAAATCTTGATTAGAATTGACCTATTCCAGCCTCTAATGTATTCAAATGAACAGACAATAAGGAAAGACTATTCACACGTGCAGAATGTGAGAGGTGTTGCAAGTAGAAACTGTTTTGATTTAAGGGAGTCACGTGCCAAAGACGTTGGAAGCCACAGCACTCAACTACTACTGCACCTAATGATAACCTTCATTATTGATTCATCTCCCAGTTATTATGATTGATTTCTACTTAATTTATTGTTTTTTCTGTAAAATGTGAAAACAAAAAGTGAAAAAAGGGTGATGTTTTCATTTTGCTTGTTTTTACTTCTTCTGACTAACAGATTTGAAATGTATTGTCACGTATGAAAAATCCTCACATTTTTTTAAATCTGAAACCAGAGAATATTCTGGCACTTTTGCTTAAACAATGACTGAAATGATAAGTTGATTATCAAAATAGTTGTTGGTTCATTTTCTGTTAAATCGACTAATTACTCTGTTGCAGCTCTACAATCCTTACCTTGCTGGTTGCCGTGGCGCTGGAGCCAAGGACAACAGGCACGTTGGTCACCTGCACCGACAGGAAGCGGTTGTCAATCAGAGGCCACGCCCCTTCCACCTTGCAGGTCTGAAACTCGTCGCGGAAAGTCCGTAGGTGCGGGTCTCCAAATAATCCACAGTGGGCATATTTCTTCTGCTGACCAACAGAGCCCGACATGAGGACCCGATTCTCGTAGTCGCACAGCTCCGACACGGCTGGACGAGATGTACTGGGGACCTTGGCGGAGGACGTGGGCCCTTCGCTGGAGCAGTTATGCTGAGAGAACAACTCCTTAATGCGGAAGACGGCCGAGTGGTAGACCAGGTCCCCCCTGCAGCTGCGTGCCTGCCGCCTGGTGCACAGGGCATAGGCCCGCAAGGCGATGCAGTAGTCTACATCCAGAGCCACGTCCTCCTGCAGACCACTAGAGGGGGAGGTAGAAGCCACATATTCTGCATTGCAGCGCTGGATTCGACACTGCTGGCAGTGGGCTGGAAAACAAAAACAACGAGCATAAACATGTTATACTGCAATGACATTAATGCATCGGTTAATGGGAAAATGCTTGCTGCTTTTCTCAGTATCATCAGAAACCTCCCTCCCTGAAAAATAATACAGATGACTAGATCTACCAATTCCCCACGTAACAATCTTAAAATCCATCTGACATTTACAGATACATTACCACAGTACACGAGGCAGCAGAACTTTTCCACTATCAAGTTTAGCTCAATCAAGAGAGCCATTAAAACCCGAATGCGTGAGCTCACGAGGCCATGATCCCACACTGTGCTCCAGAGTCAGTCAAATCTTATTTCCCCCAACTAGCCCTCACAGGAATAGCATGTAGCCTGACTGTAGGAGGAAACCAACCTGTGTTGGTTTGCCTGAGGGTGTTGAATGTGGTTTGGCTGTTGCTGAGGTAATTGAAGTCCATTAAGCTACGCTACATGGCACGGCAAAGCTCGGTGTATGGGGGCAGTCAACTTCAAGAGGATCACAAGAGGAACATCACAAAGAGTCACACTTGTTTAAGAAATTCAGGGTCCAAACTGGAAGCTGGAGGGAGGATGGTGGGGGCAGCAAATCACAGCATGTGATATTTTGGAGGTATCGCCTAAATTTGGGTCTTCCTGTTAAGTTATGACTCACAACTCACAGGTGGGCTATTTCTTATCAAGAAAAACAAAGAATTATTTCTGTGGGAAGTAAAAGAGTGGATATTAATTTTGCTTATTTCCTTTTGTGTTACTATTGCATGAGATGTCTCATTTGCTGACCAGGATAATAACTCCTGCTGCATTGTGGATATATTTTCCATTCCAGATTAGCACCATCCAGCTTCCACAACACATTCATCACTTTCACGGCAAAACCCGGCATCAGGTGAAACAGGCTGCTCCTCTATTGCAGAATAATCTTCTGTTTACTCCAACCCCCATCTAATCTCCAAACAGCGTGGACAAAGACAACAAGATAAGCATGGCGATTTCATACCAGTGCACACATGAATATTTGTGCACCACTTCTTCCCTTTCACATATGTGTGATGCACTGAAGGGGGAAAGACAGATGATGAATGCATCTCACAGTCGCTACACTTCAACACCAGCTCTGATAAAAACTGAGATGGAGTGTGAGAGGTCAAGTTAAAAGGCATTATGAATCCCTCCTCTGAATTCCAACAGGCCTCCCCCGTCTCGCTGCCAGGTCACACAAGTCCACTGTGATTGACACTTTTGGACAATCAGTGCCTGCACAACCATCAACAACCATGCATCTCCCCAAAGGGTCTTTATGCTCCGGCACTAAGTAGGCTACCAACAAGTGTGAGGACCTTGTGGGAAATATAAAAACAGGAAAGGAACAAGCAAAAGGACCTCACAGACACTATTAGTATTTTACAGTTTAGCAAATTTTAGTTAGAGCTGCAGATAAGGACACCGTTTTCTACTGGCTTGGGCATAGTCTTTAGGTTGCAGACTAACAAGACTTAATATTTTCACGAACATAGCTACTATGAGTGCTTTAGCCAGCTCATTTTTAGTACAAAACAAGGCTAAAAACACTTTGAGATGGTATAAAATGCAATTTTTGACATATATAGCATAGTGATTACACTTTGACACTTTAAATACTCAAACTTGAATTAAAAAAGTATCACTTGTGACTTTAACAAACATCCTAACTCTACCAAATATCTGAATGCATTTCAGCAACTATTCTTTACATATCTTAACCATAAATTGAAAACAAAAAGAAAAAAATCAAAAGAACCAGAGGGGCCTCCAGGGGTCTTTAGATATGATTGACAATATTATTGTTCATCATCTTTCTTCTTACATCAATATATGACGGTTGGCAGTTTTAATATCTAAATAAAGTTACATTGATTTTACATGTTGTCACATAGACATCTTAAATGCCTGACAACTTTTAATTTCTGTAAAATACTAACATTAAACATTTCCACATCATCCATTTATTATCAGTAGTTTGAATGCCCATAGGGCCAAGTTACTGTTATTTTTGCATTTTAACAAAAAACACCTTATGATCTGGCCACAAAAACCTGAAATCAAAAATGATAATCCAAACAAAACATGCTGCTGAGTTGTGGAGCTAACGGTTAGTGCTTTCTGATCTCTGACTGGGACCAACACGTTCAGAGGCCAGAAAGTTGGACCCCCATGCATGGTAGCTAACAAAGTTAAGAAATGAAGTATGGATAGGGGGGGAAAATACTATGGTCCACTAAGCTTTGCCAAAAACTAAAACGGTCCAACTAAGTGTTAAAGTTATACTCTTGAATTGAATAGTAATTGTGACCGTTTGATGTGCGATATGCAGCCCTTTCTGGTTCAAAAACAAGCTCCGCAGTTTTCTTTTGGTTTGACTGCGGGTGCTGGACGCCAGTTGCTAGCGAGCTATGCTAGCTGGGGGGCTGCGCCATAACTTCACACAACTTGACAAAAACCGTAACAACAACAACGGCACTTGTGTTTTGCAAAGTGTGATACATGTTTAGCGGTTGGTGACAACTTGTTTGGTGTCCTTGTTTTCATGCGACTATGGTTGGAAATGTGTTCAAAAAGACGTCCGTAAAGTGAGTTAACTCGTGCGGGTCGGTTAGCAGCGATACAAGTGTTGGATGCAGGATGGGATTCAACAGGGCTTTACTTTGTCCCCGCAGCGGACGGGATACTTCTAAACAACAGCGACATTTCTCATCCTTTAAAACACCAAAACCACTTAATACTTAAGTTATTATGTAAGAAAAAAGTTGATAGACGTTAAAGGAGTTTGAGTTTAGCCACAAAACGCCAGGAAAAAAGTTAACTTTCTCCCCCTCCATTGCGGGGAGAGCGGGACAGAGTTTTGCATGCAGGAGAGGAGTGGAGGAGCACGGATTGAAAAAGCAACACTTACCTGGTCGAAACAGCAGCGAAAGTAAAACCATTGTCAACGTTACACAGTCCAAAAGCTGCCGTTTAGCCGTGATTAGTGGTCCGCTTCTCCCCATACCAATCCATTCAGTTAGAATGGAGTTCCTCGACTGCTTCTCATCGACGTTGTGGCTGCGGGAAACCAGACAAAAATTCGTCTTCCTTCCCAAGCGCTGTCATTCAAAAGGGGGCCCCTGGCTTCAGGGCGGTTCTACGAGGGAGGGGTCTAAAGTGTAGACGGGGCCCAGAGGTGATTGCTGGCCAATGAAACACTAATTATTCACTACCCATTTCATATTTAGCCTACATGTAGTGGCAATTACTGGGATGAGGACAGTGCCTTAAACAACACAAGTGTGAAATTATAATTGCCCTGAATAATATTTCTGCACACCCTGCACAAAACCTTTTATCCTTTCTCAAACAATTACACAAAAGTGTTATGATGTATTTCATATATTTTTATTGCAATATTTCTATTGTATATTTATGTACTTGCCTGTTGCAAGACTTTGCTCTATTGGTTATTGCCTTTTCTTATGTTTATCGTATGCACCAAAACTCACTTTGGCCATGAATTCTGATTCTGATTATAATTGAAGAATCACAGAGGTGTTATGGTTATAATAGTATTACAACCGCCTATTATCTGCATATGTACAGTGGGCTATGACCATGCTAAGGTTAGAACTTGGAGCCATTCAGTATAATCAGAAGTGACAAGTAATGTAGCTTTTCGCATGCAGAGCTGCATCAGACTAGTAGAAATGTAAAGACTCTTTGCACTACAAAGCACTCAGGGACAACTGTCCTCAGACTGCCCTCCCCCCCATCCCCCCACCCCACCTCCCCCTCCTGAGACAAATGTTTGTGTGTTTTCAGCATTACGAAGGAATCTCCCACCTGCTGTTTTCTCACTCCAGATTTAGTGCTTAAATAATAGTTTGATTGACACTTGTGTATGCAAACTAGCATAATAGATCTTGCTTAGTTCATCTAGCGAATATTTAAAATATAGAACCTGACAAATGCAAACAAGTGCATTATTCTGATGGTAGCATTGGCGTTGTCCTGAAGCTAAGGAATAATATAGTGGTAACCTATGAAGGGGGATTTGTTTCCATTGCACTGAGATCAATAAATGCCTTCTTTTGTCATTTTTTTGGTTACAAAGTGGTGTTTTACCTGCCGAGACACATTGGCATTGTCTTTTTTCGTCATGTCAGAGAAAATACTCTGACCCATATATTTTCTCTCGGCAAAGTGTGCTATTAATTTTTCCATTACATTTTCAGTTAGCAACTTGTATGTTACTCTTTCCCTTTTGTGGCCAACTTTCCATCTCTCTCACCTCCTTCAACGACACTCCGGCTTTCATTTGCACAGCTGCTGTGAGGCCGGACCATCTGCAAGGTACACTCACCAGCTTTCAGCCCTTTTTTTCTCCTGAGACACACTCTGTGTTTTTTGTGCCATGCAAATAAAGAAATCAAATGTAGCAACCAATTACTGAATCAAATATTGGTATTAAGAAAATCAACAGTCACAGTTTGCGTAATTTCTAGAATTAGAATTAAAAGTGAAAGCTTTGTTTTGATGCAGCTGGGACATTTGGCTTGTATCTGTGGGTCTCCCTATGCGCCTCCCTCCTGACTTTATGAGAAAGAAGTGAACCTAGACAGTTATTGGATCACTGGCTTTTCTATACACATGCAGGCTCCTCCGGCCACACAATTGTGTGATTCAGGTGGCCTGTCAGTCTTGTGAAAGGTCTTCACAGGCCCATGTTGATGTGGGGCTGATATATATAGTGGAGGGGGAAACGAAGACAGCTCAACCCAAGTGGAACGTTTGGATTGTTCTGAGCTGCCAGAAGGGCCTCTGTCACACTGGATCCAGTGTGCCAAGTTTATCACCCCAGAGGGCTCTACCTTACTTTGTTTGTTCAGCTAATTTTGGAGGCTTGGTTGGTTGATCTGCTTTATTGCTGCGCTTTATGGTCACATTTTAAATCCCATCAAACAGGCTACACTTCGTATTCCCTTCAACAACTTGGACACGGGGCAGTGACGCGGTGTAGGAGGGAGATCGGTTGTGTTAATATACTGTGTGCAGCAAATTAAAAAGAATGTCTCACCTGTTACAGTGTTTCTCTTTAGGAGCGAGTGATGACATTTCCTGCAGAAAAAAAACACTGTTCACTTTAATTTATCTCAGCTGAAGATGAAAAAAAATCTCAGTTTTAGTAGTAGTGATACTTTATGCCAAATGTGTGTTACATAAAGATAAAAGGCAACAAAATAAAAGCCATAGTTTTGCTCAATAAGCTGCTGTCTACTGAATGAAGTGAGGTTCCACACTGCGGGACTGATGACCACTGAACCAAACAGTTAATTGATCCAGGTGGACGGTAAGGATGAATTCAGCACATGAAAGAAACTCTGTGACTGCCTGTCAGACTTGATGGGCAGAGAAAGATCTTTTTCTTCCCATGTTCCCCTATGAGCGTATTACATTGCATGCCCAGTATGTAGCAAAATGTATATACTACCAACTCTAAAACAAGTTGGAGAGAGTGGGTGTGTATCGAGTTAAAAACAAGGCCAGTATATTTCTGCTGCTGACAGTGGGTCACTTGTTCTGGTACAATAGAAAAAAAGGGCAGTTTCCATGGACCTGAGAGAGAAAATCAGAGTGTTTTAAGTTTTGGACGAACATTAAGAATTTCTGACAGACATAAGACCAGAGGACCTGAAAGCTGTGCTACATGAAAATGAAAAATGTTGCAACAGAAAATGTCAAGAGTTAAGCGTAAGAGAGTGAGAAAGAAAGAATGAGAAAAGGGGGGAAGGGAGAAGGGAGAAGGAAGGGGCGGGGGGGAGGGAGTGAGGGATTGGGTTTCCTCTGACTGTGTGTCTGGGCAGCTCCACATGTTCCTCATTAAGGTCCTCACACTGTGGGACCAGCTCCACACCGGGATGCTTGTTTTTGTTATTAGGCTGAACGTGCTGTGGTCTGGTGGAAGCCCGAAAAACAGGGCCAGTCCAGGACCATCTCTCCAGCCCACTGTCCTCAAACCGAGGAAAAATATCTGCAGTGACCTCACCTATTTCACCAAAACATGTTCAGCATACAGTACTCTTTGAAAACCTGTAATGTTTATACATACATAAAAGTGGAAAATGTATTTTCAAATCTAATCTGATACGTGATGCGTCTCTACTGCACTTTTTCAACATGTAAATACAAGTTACACAACCCTGACCCATCTGTTCTCTTTGCCCATCAATAGGGAGCTAGAAACCTTAAACAATTTAGTTGCAAATGCAGTGTTTACAAAATAATAATAAAAAAAAAGTCCAGTTGCAGGAAATTGTTGATGTGTCATGCTTCTGATTTCTGTTCAATTTCATGCCCATCTAGATCCGTCAACTGAGACCTGTATCATGTTTCTTCTGAGGGCTGATAACATCAGAGATTGGATCAGGAGTAGCACGCGCCCTCTGCAGCCTCCGCCAGCACCACACGGTTGCAATATAAGAGACAAGCTTATTGAATTTTAAACAGGAACCAGAGCAAATTGACTGTTTTTTTTCTTGAGGGCCCCTGTCTGAAATGAAGTGGTCTATAGCACAGCTGAGACATGGAGTGAGAGGGAGATGGAGAGAGATGCAGAAAGCAAGTGTGTCTGGTTCAGGCCTCTCACTGTTAGAGGGGATCAGTTATCTCAGTGGAGATAAGGGAAACTGTGGTGTGAGTGTGTACGGGGCAGCGCTGATAGCATCTCCACTCAAGGATCCCACTTACGGCACCCTGATTGATAGCTGACAGCCCACACGGGGGGGCTTTTGGTGTGTTTTTGTAGGTACCCCTCAATAGGTATCCATGCAGGCATCTGTTTACTGAGATCCTTTGGATCTTTGTCTCTGAGTAAACAAGAATTATCACACTTGCGTGTCATCGGAGTAGAAGGTCTGCTAGTCAGGGCCCTGCACTGCCTGAAACAAGTTACGGATAGATTTTTATTCATTCAAGATAAAATAAGGTAATTCTTTCTAACACACTCAAGTTTTTTTCTGTTTGTTGCTTTTGTCTTTACCACACTGAACTGAACTCTTTTCTTCTTCTTCCTCTCTCCTTTCTCACAGAACAAATGTTGACACAGCGTCAGGCCCCGTGCTCATGAATAGACAGTCAACTGACAGGTAACCCTAGCTCCAGGGTCGCGGGGTCACCCCAGCCTGATGAGGGATGATGGGTAAAATAAATGGAGAGCAGCACACAGAGGGACCTCTCATGTCCTCAGCCTAAAGGGAGAGAGTTCAGGGCCATTTGACCTCTGACCCATACCCTGCATATGTGTTTGTGTGTGTGTTTTGAGAGTTAAACCTCTACCCAATCTAGAATTCTCCAATATGTTTCTGATTGTTGTTTTTTTCTGTTTTTTAAACCTGGCCAAGTTGTATTCTTCAAACTAATGAATCAAGTAGCAAAAACAGTTGTATGGCATCACTGAGCAGCCTGTGAAGCTTATTCCAATGCACAACTTTGTTTGGACATGCCTCGTCTTTCTTTTCATGACGACACTCCCACGCTTCTAGTCACCCAAGCCATAATGTAGTCTGGAAACAGGTAACAAATTGCTTTGTGATGGCCTATGACACCTCTCTTTCTCCCATAAAACTGAAATGTTAGTAGTAATACCTGTGAGCCCACCAGCTCAGGAATTAATACTCAATATTTTCATCTCATCGTTTTTCAATTTTCAGTTTGTGCTAGCTAAATGCTTAACAATGCTAAAAAAATCAAAGTGGGACGTTTCATTGTTGTCACATGATATATCGCTAAGACGACCCCAGGAATCCTCCGCTAGTTTATTTTTACATCAGTTTGCATTTACTTTTTTTCAAAAATCTTTGACAAATAAATGTTTTCCCGCTCCTTTATTTCGCTTAGATGTAAACAGATCTTTATGACATTCAAGGAGTCATGGAAATAGTTGTTTTAGTGTAGTTTGGGTTTTTAAATGAATTCTCAAAGCTGGGCAACTGTTTGCCCTGTACACCTGACGGCTCGAGTCCTAATCTGCTGATGCCTTTGTGATAAAGCTAGCCTTCAGTTAGTCTGCAACAGTTGGTATTGTTTCTGCCCTGGCCCACCCAGACAACTGCCTTGAACCAGGAATAGATGGATAGACAATACCTAATAAGTGTGTATACATTTAGCCATTCTGACCTACCAATTTAAGCCAAGAAGGCATTCGGACAATGTTCCCTGCTGCTTGTGTTCATTTAAGGCTCTGAAACATGGAGGAACATGGCAAGGGTGTACACTTCTACCAATCAACCTTTATCAAACTCACTGCTATGCACTAAACACAGATCTGTTAGGTGAAAAAAAAGTCTACATGAAGTGTTGGGAAATTGATGACTGTTGTTTTTTTTTTTCTTAACTTTTCAGCAGATGTTTTTCACATATACTTTAAAGAAAAGGCCCATCCTTATACATGGCTACATGGGATCATGCATGTCACACTCTAAAGATTAAAACAAGACAATAATCAACATCACCTGCCATGCTTGTGTTGATATATTGCAATCATTGACACTCCACTGTATTAGTGAATTACTATATTACTGTATATTATTTAATATTTAGTGGCTTTTACAAAGTAAAAGTCATGTTCAAAACCAGTACAACAGTAAATATAATCAGATGTTATGAGTAATGCCAGAGAAGAGAAAAAATAAACTTACCTTGGATCAGTGTGGTATATGCTGTTTTGTGAATAGGAGCACTGCTCTAACTGCAGTTTAAATTAGCAGACGCCGTTAACCCTCGTTCCCTCTACAACTTCAGCTGGCCAACTAAGAACTTGGGCAGCTACAGGAACAGATAGCCATTGGAATCAAGGCACATGACAACAGCTGTCTGTTTCAAGAATCGGCACTTTGATTAAAGTAGGATGGTAGTGAGCAATGTGGCCTAATTCCCACATATCTGGGTAGGGCACTTCTGAGAAGAGAGAGAGAGAGAGAGAGAGAAAAAAGCAAAAGCACTGAATGGAAAAAAGATTGAAGCGTAATCATATGCATGCATATTTGAAAACATGCACACTTGCAAACACCCACTCTTATACTACACTTATGCTACTTATATTCACAGATATTCATAGGCTTGGAACCATGTGTCACACTTGGAAAGCTTCCCATATTCTCTAAAAGTCCATCAAACACACAGACAGAAGGATATGAGTGCAGCCGACCAATGGCCCCAGTGTAAGCTGAGCATGTGTGCAGTGTGAATGAGACCTCTGTCTGTTATTAAGGTTGATCCCCAGCCCCACCCCTACGGTATCTATCTTGCTCCTTTTAAATAAATTCTTTATGTATTTTGGTTTTATTTCTGTTGTCCAAACACCTGCGAGAGTGCCGTTCATGCTTGGTAACAATCACCAAAACAGAATAGACCCACGGCTTTGCCTACATCCAACTCTTTTATGTGGCGACACTGTTAAAGCGTGATATGAGCAGAATTCACAAACAAGAGAGATCATGCCCCGTAATGTGTGTTTGGTTATCAGTTGGCTGCTGCAAACAGGCCGAGGAGATGTGAATGTGATTAACCTTGCCAGACTGATTCAGTGCACTCGCTCCAGGATATAAGCATTCGTTCCTGGTGATTTATAGACGTAGAGTAGTCAGCCAGAAGGCCTCAGGCTGAGGGAGAAAGAGAGAGAGAGAGAGCAAAACAACAGTACTTAATTCAAGTCTGACAAATATTCTGCTGGAAATCTATACAGACTGCTCCATCAAATCTTTCAGCCCCCCTGGTCCTTCCATAGTTGTAAATTGCAACTTGTAAACTCAAAAGTTCCACATTAACAAAGCTAATAGAAAAAAAACAACATTGTCTGTTTTAGTTTACTCCACGCAGTAATACACCATACTGTTTCTGTCTTGCCCAGACAGCATAGAAAATGCATCTTTGCAAGCTCCCTGGGAAATGCGCCTTGGAACAGATGTGAATTTCCAATAAAAGCGATTCTTAATCCCGCATGCATTTTTTAAAGTTGTGAAATTGCAAAATACCTCATAGGCTGAATATGATTCATCCCACATTGTTCTCTTTCTCCCTCCCAGAGTTTGTTCTGTCTTTTTAGGCAAGCAGCTGTTCACGCAGACAGCTGCATCGGCCATTCATTGCAGTCGAGAGGCAATTAAAAAAATCAAATCAATGTTGTGTTCCAGTTGATCCATTGCTATTTCTACATTTAATCCTCTCTTTCGTGTCTCCCCTCTCTTTAATGTACACACACCACCAGCTCTTTCTCAGGCACACACATAGATACTCATGCACAGTTGAAAAGCGATGATGGAGGCATGGTATGGAGATTCACTGTTTTTCTAAAGACAAAAGCTCCAAATTGCAGTGACATGGCACTGTTGAATTTGAGGCATTATTAAGGCCAGAGCTGAGAGGAGCCATGTAATCTCCAAGACTTACTGGTCCACAGATTTTTTCCATATCTTCTTCATTGGAGGTATGCGGACACACAAAGTCTGACTGGCGTCACTGTGGCATTCAGCGGGCAGTTAAATCGAGCTGAGGCCTTGTGCCACAAGCACTGATGCATTCTCACAGGACCGTGCACGTGTAAATACACACATTCATACAAGAGCTTGCATGCCCAGTTGTGCTCTCTTCCAAAACACACAATCCTCACACACACACATACACACACGCACACACACACACAAACGCACACACACACAAACACACACACACACACACACACACACACACACACACACGGTCGGTGCCTCCAGTTGTTCCCTCCTCTCACGGCACACAGCAGGTGTGCGTGTGATAGAGCTGGCTGGGTGATCTGAGGTCTTATAGAACAGCTTTTCTATTGTTTCTCATGTGAGTGTGCTCTTTTGGAATCGATTTGGAAATTGTAATGGGATTTAGCCATCGGCCATGCACTTCTGCTACCAACATAGCAGAAGTACACACTCATTTATGATACATGATACAATTAAATTCACCATGTGTGAATATATTCATATTATGATAGCTGTGGTTTATTATTTCAGCTTTTGGGGCATTTTTAATACATATAAAGTAAGAAACCGAGTAATCCCTCTGCTCACACATCCCTATACTCATCACCCAACATGGTGCCAAACTGGCTTGGGTATCAAAGCCCTCGCTCAGCTGCGATCACAAAGAGAATGATGGCCTTGGGTTGAAAGGGCAAGCTCTTTCAGTAGGAGATTCAACAAATCAAATGCATCATGGAGCTGCAACGGACTACTGCAGGTGAAGCAGAGGATTGGGCGGTGAGAGAACATTCACTCACTGACTTGGAATCAGAAGTCAAACTGTAATGCAGAAGAGCAGCTTTTAATGTCTGAAAATTGCAGAGGCAGGTAGCAGTAACAATCTTATATTTGGGGATGTTAGCCAGGTTATTGTTGTGATTTAAATGCTGGAATTAAAACAAATTAATTGCAAAGGCAGATATATAATCTGTATAATATGACAATATTGTGACAACTTTCCAATATGTGCCAAGCTTTACTGAGAATAGAGAAGTTTTTTTATTTACAACATGGAATGCTGAACAAGCAATTCTTTTCCTACTCTCTAGACAAGTAAACATGGTGCTGCCAACTCCCATTGCTGCAGCTCATTATCGGCTCTGGAAGCAGAACAAGATCACATTTTACTTTCACAACTTTAAGTGAAATGTGGCAAGATTACGCTTCCATCCATGGCTCAAACTTTATTTCAGTTTCCAGAACCACTATCAGACTTTTGGCTGTGATAGCCATGACCTCTCTTTTTTTATATTGAAAACATGAACTAATGATGTTCCAATAAAGTACCCTTCAACTGGTGATATATGGTAGGTTGAAGTTAAAAACAACTCACTGCCTTGTTTACTTTCCACACAATGAAATGGTATTTTAACGCTGCTGGAGCGGCTGCCCCCACGACACAATACCGGACAAGTGGATGGATGGATGGATGGATGGATGGATGGATGGCTGGTTGGATGGATGGATTTTAATGCGTTGTTGTAGTATTCTTTTTTACTGGGTTATCTTGTGTCTGTCTCTCTGTGCATTGTTCCTGGCAGATGCCATCACTTTGTCAGTGACATAATTGTCCCTAACCAAAGAGATTATACACATGATTTAATCGTAATGGCTGGTGCAAAGACAGACCATTGTATACATTGAATGGCAGGCTATGACCAGCTGTTTCCACACATACTGAATATTTTTTTAAAAGCACTCCTCCTATGTTCTGGGAAGACGGGAAGTGTGGATCATATGGAGTGGCGATTTCTGACTTCCTCTGCAGTCTTGTCGAATGATTGCTGGGGATAAAGGGGCCATCATCTTTCTTGCGCTCCCCCCCCCGTCTCCCCCGTCTCCCACCCCTCATACCCAAGCATTTCCTGTCTGCCACATGTGTGCTGCAACATCCAGATGTCAGTAATATACTTTCTTCTCTGAGTCCAGAAAGAGTGGTGGAGTGAGAGAGCTGCCAATCATAATGTTACATGCTGGGATGAACTTATTTTGAATGTTTCAAAATTCACGGACCTTCTGTGTAAAATGGATCCTCACAGTATGTGGTCCTACATCAACTAAACCATTGGTTATCCTTCTCCTGCTCTTTGTCTTCCTCCTCTTCCTCCTGCTCCAGACAGGAGCATTACAGAGTAATAGCAGTCGGCTAGGAGAGCTTTTGTAATTGTCTGGGCCCATGTGCAGTGGAAAGCCAGGGCAGGGGCCAGCGGCATCAAAGCCGGCCTGATCATTCCTCAGCCTCCCTCCACTGAAAGGGGGGACAGAGGAAAAGGAGGGGGGAAGAAACACAAATACAGATGGACAAACAAGCCAGGGGAAGTCAAAACTGAAGCAGATGTGGTGATAGCAGTAGATGGACAGATAAACGGACGGAGGGGAACAGAAGAACCTCAGCCGAATGGATTCGCTTCTCCTCCAACACCTGTTAATATTTAACAAACAATGGGGGTTGCACCAGCAGTAGGGATGAAGAAAATAGAAGGGAAGAAAAACAAAAAAGTGATGTTGAGGTGACATCATGGATTATTAAGGTGGGGGTGGGTCTAATAAGGGCCTGGCTTGGCCTGGTCGGTAAAGAGAGCAGGAAACTGAGGCAGAAGCAATTTGAGAAGCTGAGGCCTCAGTCTGCAGCTGTGCACTCAGTTTCTCTCTCCCAGCTACACAGCTGCACGATTGACTATGCCGCGTGTATTTACCCATGACCTCTCCTCTACTTCACAATCCAATGCATGTGTATTTGAGACATATGTTGCAAAAGAATATACATGAGAATCTCTAATCAAGCTTATTGTCAGGGTTGAGAGACAAAACACATCACATATTGTCTACAGACTTTTGAAAGCTATGCTTGGCATCTTTTTCCAGAGCAGCAGAGTCAGTGGGGCAGCGTACTTCCTTATTCATGTCATGTGTTTTCCATGGAGACATTATGACATGAGCAGCACTGACATGGAAAACACTGTCATTCCAGCAGATGTGGTCCAGAGCACACAGATTAGTAAAGACTACAGTAAAACAATGAGGTGAGGATTTATAAGACAGTGTTGAATGATGCTGCTGCACCACACACTGGGATCATAGTCACACACAGACAAAGATATCTCTGCAGATTGTGATGCTCTACTTTTGAACTACTAACGGTGTGTGTGTGTGTGTGTGTGTGTGTGTGTGTGTGTGTGTGTGTGTGTGTGTGTGTGTGCGTGTGTGCGTGTGTGCGTGTGTGCAGTGTCGTGCCAAATGCAGAGACACAGAAAATTTATCTCTGGAATCTTTTTATTGGCTGTGTTTAAAGTTGCCAGATTGTGAGCAGCTTTCGCCTTTGAAAATATGTGCTGCTTGCAGTGTCACAGTGCTGCATTCATCTTCACAGACGCCTCAATTACAACCCACTGATGCCCTTAAAGTCGGAGAGGAGCACACGAATGCTCCGGCGGGACAACTGCCAAGCATCACTACAAACACCATCAGCTCCTAGCACCCCTCAGAGAGAGTGAGAGAGAAAGAGAAAGAGAGAGAGGGATGAACATCAGTATGTTTGCAGACCAAACCAGAAGAGAGAGAGAGGAGAAGGAGGAGGAGGGGATAATATGTGGCACCACTCTGAGAGCTGAGCCCTCCGCCACAGCACTTCTGTTGCCAGATCACAACCAGATGTGCCAAGTGTGTCCAAACAGGAATGACTGTGTGAAGGCAATTTTCAGCAATTTGTCAGATTTTAGAGTTGCCCCCTCCTCTGCCCCATGCCTCCTGAAAGACAAATACAAATGTTAGAGGAGCACAACAATCATTTCAAACAGGCTCCCATAAACGCTTGCTCTACTATTTGCCTCCAGCGCAGTCATGTGATGAGAGATATACAGAGATATAACGGCTGAACACAGAGAGGCAAGACAAGGCCTGTATTGAAAAATAACCACCCACCTTACTTTTATGCATCAGTATTACTGAATCTAACCATCCAGAAAGTCAGCGCATTTATTTACTCTTTGCTTGTAGAGTCTAAATCCCTGACAACATTCACACACCCTAAATCCATCATCTTTAATCACTGTGGACAATGCAACCAAAGCAAAGAGAAAGATAAATAGAAAAAAAGGTTGTTAGTCTTTCTTTAGAACCTCATAAATAACAACTTCACTCTCAAGTTTATGCAAGCAATTTGGATCAGCTTTTCTTACTACTCACCCTACTTATTTCCACCTTTGCTACATACGTATTATCAAGAAATATGTCAACACATTATTTTACACATTAAAAAGTCAAACGTTTTCTTGGGTAGTTCTACTACATATATGAAATAAAGTTGTACAAAGCCTTTTGTGTGTCAAGAGAGATCTGTGCAAAGTCAGAAACACTGCCTCAAGTTATATCACTTGAGTCAGCACTGGGTGGGGCGGAAGACTACAAGTTTGAAAATCTGAAAATGTAGCATTAGAAAGAAGTGAGCTTATACCAGACCACTTTTCTCTTTCCTCATCTCTGCATGAGGCTATTAGCCGCCGCTATAGTATTTGACTATAGTCAAATACAAAAACTGACTAACTGCATCAAACAAATTAACGACTGGATGTGCCAGAACTTTCTGAAATTAAATGAAGGAAAACTGAGGTAGTTGTTTTTGGAAAAAAGAGGAACGATTAAAAGTCTGCGCTCAGCTTCAAACAACAATGTTAAAACAACAGACAAGCCAGAAATCTTGGTGTAGTCATGGACTCAGACCTGAACTTTAACAGCCACATTAAGACAATTACAAAGTCAGCCTACTATCACCTAAAGAACATATCAGGGTTAAAGGACTTATGTGTCAACAGGACTTGGAAAAACTGGTCCATGCTTTCATCTTCAGTAGACTTGACTACTGTAACGGGTCTTTACAGGTCTCCCTAAAAAATCAATCAGACAGCTACAGCTGATTCAGAACGCTGCTGCTCGAGTCCTCACTAAGACCAAGAGACTGGATCACATCACTCCAGTCCTCACTAAGACCAAGAGACTGGATCACATCACTCCAGTTCTGAAGTCCCTTTACACTGGCTTCCTGTGTCTCAAAGAATTGATTTCAAAGTACTCTTGCTAGTTTATAATCCCTTAACGGTTTAGGTCCAAATACATTTCTGATCTGCTACTACACTATGACCCCCCCAGACCTCTCAGGTCATCTGGGACAGGTCTACTTTCTGTCCCCAGAGTCAGAACTAAACAGGTGAAGCAGCTTTCAGTTTCTATGCTCCTCATATCTGGAACAAACTCCCAGAAACCTGTAGATCCGCTGCTACTCTCAGTTCTTTTAAATCAAGGCTGAAGACCTTTCTTTTTGATGCTGCCTTTCTTTAAATGACTGCTCATTTCTTTAATTTCTTATGCTGCACTGTAACTTTTATTCTTGTGTTTATGTGTCCTATGTTTCTATTTTGTTTTTTAACTGTCTATTCATGTCTTATTGATTTTTAATGCTTATGACTTTTAAACTGTTTGTACTTGTGTGTTTTATCTGTTTTTAATGATTTTGTGTAAAGCACTTTGAATTGCCCTGTTGCTGAAATGTGCTATACAAATAAAGCTGCCTTGCCTTGCCTTGCCTTGCTAACATAAAACACCCAAATCTTAAAACTATCGGCAGTCAAGTTGCATTGTGGGTAATCTCTATAAACAGATATGCGTGCATACATGCATATGAATGCATGTCTGTAGGCAACGGGACAATATTTTGGTATTTAAAGTGTTCTGGTTTCCGTTTGTAGTTCAGGTAATATTGACCAATCACGTTTGAGTGGACAAACAGTCCGTGTGGCGAGCTAAAGAGGCCGAATGCATTGGCTGAAATGCAATCTCTCGATTATATCTTTTGACTACGGTGTAGCTTTTTATTGGGTTTAAAAAAAAAATAGATCTGGATTCATACACGGATATCTGTTTATGGAAATTCTGTCACTCAACTCTTTTCCAGCGTCTCAAGTTGTTAATCTGACCTGATGCATGGAAGAAGAAGTCTTGGCCGGATATTTGCTGGCTAACTGAACCCCAGAAATATTGGGTGATGCCGCAGGAGGCTAAATCATCATCAGACTGATGGCCGATCGGTTCAGAGATTACATTGTGGTTTTGACTAGGAAGAATGCATGCATTTAGATTATTAATTAAGATTCTTTTTAAAAAACTGTCCGGTTTTGCTTGGTTGAATACTCTTTTGAGTCTTCCAATAATGATCCCATTTTCCTAGACACTGTAAAGTATGCTTTGTTGCCTCCTCATTTAGGCCTCTTTCATAGGAAATTGAGGGCAGCGTCTTGTATTCATAGCAGCCATGAAAGGTGTCATCTTAAAGGATTGGAGAATTTGGTGGTTAGAGGTGGGTGATGGGTGGTGGAGGGCTATGGTACAATGATGCACCTCACCCCCCTCCACTCTTTAAAAAAAAGCTGCACTAACAACATGGTCCCTCTCATGGGCTAACCCTGTCCTGCTGTGTTATTTGGACCCTCTTTACATCTCCAGAACAATCTAAAGAAAAGCCTTTTGTGCCCTTGCATGCCATTGCATGTAAGCAGGCAATTCACCGACAGAGGTGACGAATAATGGTCTGATGAGACTCACCACTGCATTTTGACTAAGGGTGGTGGTCAAGAAGGCCTCATTGCAAACACACAAGCAAACCGGGAGCATCGGACGAGTGTGGATTCTGTTTAGTGCACACACACAGAGGACACATGACAGCCTTACCAATAAGCAAACACGTGGAGGGGGTTGAAAGTTCTTTCACAGCTACATCTTTGTTGTTATGTTATATGTGAATTCCTTTGTATGGTGTTACATTTTTTTTTGCTTACAGTTTTAAGGTTGAATCCCACCCACCGCGTCCTAGCTCTCTCCCTTTCCTTGAGTCACACTTTTGGAAGTCAACAAGTCTGAATCCTGGGACCAATGAAAGGGACAATTGTGGGTGGGTTTGCATAACGTTGCTGTCAGTCATGTGTCCTGTTTCTCTGTAAGAGAGCTCAAATTCACCGCTGATGCCTGTTTTAATTTGTTGCCTGATTGCTCTGGAATCCAGGATAAATTGTTCATCTGGGTAGTTTCACTAGGAAAGTTAGTGAGTGTTTACCATATGTATTAGTTTGTTGTTCAGGTTTACAGAACAGAGGGAATGTTGCTTCGGCGGAAGAAAAAAGGAATGTTAAACTGACTATTCAACCACTGCATATTTCAAAATAATGATATTTGCAATTACACTCTATGGACTGTGCTCACCGATTGCAAATGTATCTATATATAATTAAATCATAAAATGGACTGTTCTTTAAGTCTGTATATGTGGATAGAAAGTCATGGCGGCTGTTGCTGACTGTCATAACCCAGAAACCGAGTCAATTCTGTCAGTAAATCTGTAAAGTTGCAGGTTTTCCCTCCTTGGGGTGTGTGTCTAGCATTATAGCTGAAAGATGGACAGCAGCATTGGAGTTTACTTACAGGAATCTGTGTGGGTGTGTGAAGGGGTACACATGAGCACACTGTTCACTTTTTTTCAACCAACCAACATTTTTTATGTTTGAGTGTGTGTGCGATGCCTGTGGCTGATCTGACTTATGTGTGGTGTTTGCATATTTTTTTGCGTGTTTATACCATGGTGTCATGAGGGAATCGTTTTTTTCTCTTTGGTTTTTGAGCGACAGGCAGACTTTGTGCTGGCATGTGTGCGGACCAGATGCGGGAAGAATGTTTCAAGCAATAGCCTGGTGTATTAGTGTGTGTGTCTATAGTATGCATCATTTGGCTCAGTAGTGGATTAGGTTTGTAGAGGGAAAATGTGTGTGTGTGTGTGTTTGGGTGTTTCCGTTAGTATGTGTGGATAATTCCTAATCTTGTAGTATGTGCTCAATGTGTGTGTGTGTATGTGTGTGTGTGTGTGCATGTGAGTATGTGTGTGTGTTTGTGTGCGTGTCATCCCATGTTTTTGCAACCTTGTGGTTTTGTCTTTGAGTCTTTCTTTCGCACATATATGTTGGCATCCACTTACGGTATGTACATACAGTTTGATGGCATGTGTGTGTGACGGAGTCTGCTCGGAGAATGTGCATTAGTGCAGGCTGTGTGTGTTGTCTATACAAACCCATAGCAGCTGCTGGACACCACCTGTGGCCGAGCCCTCCCTAAGGCCTGTTGTGGCTCCAAATAGTCCCTCTGGGCTCACAGGGATTCAGGCTTTGGATGTCAGAGAGAGATGGCCAGGCACAGGCAGAGCCCTCCCAGGCTGGATGGATTGTTCCACTATGTCTGTCTTATAAACAGTCACATTTTTGTCCTCTAATGCAAAAGAAATTCACTACTAAGTCATAAAGTACTGTTTATTTTCTTTTTCTCTCTTCCTATCATTCCCTCTCTTCTTAGGCTGGCTGACAGATGTCCATCAGCTCCATCGTTTACCCCCACCTCAACACAGCTCCAGGCCGTCAAAGAAACCTGGCAATAACTGCTCCATGAACCACAGCCCTATAAATGGACATGCAGAGTTCTTGCTGTCAAGATGTTTAGGATATTTTAAAAGCCACTTTTTTTTCCTGGCTAATTTGTGGCTGTAATTGTGATGATCTGAATACATAATACAGTTAGTTACCCTAATCCTTCTATCAGCAGTTGGAAAATTGTTTATGTCACAGTTTCTTTCACATGATTTCTATTTATTCTCCCCTGATTAAATTGTGTTTGGTTCTCCAAACTATACAAAGTGGACAGAAACGTTCCCAACACGAATCCATGTTATAATGACACGCAGCAATTTTCCGGCCCTGATAATGAAAAGTCCAAAGGCTCAGTTTTCATTCATTATCTCCCTAACTCAATTTCCGGGTCGAGCAGCAGATAGTTACAGCCATAACTTTTAGGTATGATTATCCACTAACCTGTAATTAGTTTCATGTTAGGAAGAGAAGAGAAGAAACTAGAATAATAAAAAAAAAAAGAGATGGAGGAATGTTACAAATTAATCAAAACCAGCTACATGCAGGAATGTTAAACTGAATGACAAACATTTGATTCCCTAAAAGAACAATGCTATTTGTTTGCCTTATCTTAGTTTTCTGCTACAATAGCTTGTACTGTCTCCATTTGGTAAACAGATAAGAACTGTTTTCTCAAAATAAAGCAAGAGCATTGTGATAAATAATTGTTAAATACCCCAAATTTGACTTGTGTTAGTGAATTATCCACTAGTGAGATCATCATGGGCTATCGTTTGAGAGAGATGAGAAGAAAAAGCAGGTGATGATGTCTTCTTTTAAACTAAAAATCAAATCCATTAAAATAAAAAAAGTGAGATCATTTTTTCCATTCCTTAGTGTGTAGGTTTAAAATCGACATGTGTCTTACTCGCCAGTATTATGACATTACACATTCCCATTTCACATCATCATTTGTCATTTTTCCAATGCTGAAATGGCAGACAGGTTTGAGAATGTATGTGTTAGTAATTTGGAAACTTAGTTTTGGGGGTTACTGGTGTCATATCCCACAATGCACCGCTGAATTCCTTTAACATGTGGTGAGTCAGGAAAGGGGTGGTTGACCTATGCCTTCCCATGAGCCCCTTGGGAACAGCTGTGCTCGGCTGCTCAAGAAATCTGGGATCACTGCACAAGCGGCTGCACCAGTTGTGACTGGAATTGTAATCACCTTATTCTCCTTCGTCCCCTCTGAGCTGAGCTCTCACTGTTCCTTCTCATTTTCCTCTCTTTCCCTTCTTTCAACACCGTACGATTTCTTATTTGTGCCCCTTTATTCTTCCTTGTGTCTGTTTTTGTCTTTTAATTATTCGGCACAACACCAACTCCGCACATGCAATCCATTACGCTCGGTAGAAGAGGGAGAAAGTACAGGAAGCTAAAGGTGAAACGTGTCGCTCTACTTTTCTCTGTTTCCTGTATGAACACGATTCTACTGTTTGTGCCTTCCTGAAGTCTAATATCATTGCCATATTGTTCAGTGGTTACTTTAGATTCCTTTTTTTAGGACCACCAGGCGAATATATAGTTGTGGAACCTTACACCCAATTGTGTACTTTCCATAACAAATTGGTTGAGTACCCGGGAGCCACATTGACATTTTAACAGTGGTAGAATGTAACTCAGTACAGCTATCTAAGTACTTTACTTAAGCATTCTTGTAGGGTATTTGTACTCTACTTTTCTAACTTCCCGTTTGTGTTCATTCTAGTGGCCGCTTCGGACAAAATCAGTTGTTTTTTATGACACCTGCTGTCGCAAAGGCATTTTCCTTTACGGTGCCGTATTGCCCACTGTATAGTCTCGCATTGCCAGACCTTCCTCCTCAGCGCTGCGGAGGAGGGTCTGGCTAGGCCACACAGTATTCCGGGATGGGAGAAAAACGTGCTCTGGTTTATTGGCATTTCTTTAAACCAATCACAATCGTGCTAAGCGCCGGACAGAGCCACTGTGCCACTGAAAAATAGCTTTGGGAAGGAACTTGTTTTGGTGAAACGTGTACCTTCAGAAGTTCAACAGAAAACTCAGATCGGACAGATAGTCTAGCTAGCTGTCTGGATTTACCCTGCGGAGATCTGAGGAGCAGTTAACAACAGCCCTCATAAATCCAGTTTAAAATTCCAACACAAAAATAGCAGAAAGTAACGGACATCTGGCAGATTTTTCGGCAGCAATGGAGCAAACCTGTAAGTGGAACGTTGTGGACATAGACTACCCACTGTATTGCCGAGTTAGTTTGTTACCTGGAGGTCATATATAGTTATAATGAATGTTTTGCTCAGACAGGAAATCATTCATGTACAATAAGAGAATACAATACGTTACAGATGCATGGTTGCATGCATGGTAACTTTGCCTACTTTGTGTCTCGTGAGCTAAACCAGGTAACGTTAATGAAATGTATCACGTCTTGTAAAGTTACTTTGGTTTTGAATCATTTACAATCCCATAATTGTCTCCACTGAAGCCTGACCGAGATTGAGTTTGCCGTCTGTCACTTGTCCTTTTAGTTTTTTGTTGTTCTTCGTTTAATTTCATTTTTTTCTATGATGGCCCTTCCTTTAGTAGCTACAACATATGACTTAAATAACTAAAATAAAATGAAAACAAAACTAGGTCTTTATGAAGAAGACTCTTGCTACCCTTTACCTGGCTGTGTAGGCTTTTTGGTGTTACAAAGAAATCTGTGACCCGTCAGAATGTGTTACTATAGAGCAGTTCTACCTGCTGTAAATCATTTATAATATAACAGTGACAGGACTATTCTGCTGCACAATGAGGGATTTTACACTTGGTACTTGAATTAGCTGTTAATGCTTCTGTATTTTAGGTAATATTTTGAATGCAGAACTTTTACTTGTAGTGGAGATCTTTTGTTATTGTTACACTGTACTTTTACTTAAGAAAAGGACCTTTGGACCTCTCCCCCATTGCATTTTAAGTTGTTTAAAGGTAATCTAAAGAGTGGATGTCTAATACGAAATAAATAATAAATAAATAATACTCACAATAAGTATTATTAATTTACAATAAGTCCATAATAATAAATGGTTTGTTGATAAATTACTATACAATTGTTGCATTTCATAAATAGTCAATGGTTAAACAATTATACAATGGTTCTGGCTATCATAGAATAAAATAATCGTAGAGCTGAGTTATGCATCACAGTACAGATACATTAATGAAGGCCAGTGGATCCCTTATTAGTGGAACATCTTTTATCAAAGGGACTTGTAACAGTTTCAAAGGTCTCATAGATGTCACTGAGGCCTGGAGGCGTAAGGAGTCTAGAGAGGGGCTCTGGGTCAGGGTCATGAGAGGCATGTGTCCCGATAGCTTTTTTTGTGGCAGTGAAAGGGGCTGTGTTTGTAGACGAGGAACGGCTCAGTTCTGGTCCGATAGTTGGTGGTGGGAGTTGGAGGGGACACAACTGGTAGGGGAGCAGAGATGGGAGAATGGGAAGTAGACAGCTGCGCGGGGGTGAATAGGAGGTCCCTTTGTGTCCTACCAAAAAAAAATCTGTGACCAATTATCTGCATCTGTCTCTCAAGGGGGAATTCTTGAACACTCTGGGTGGGTGGATGTGTAAGGGGCAGTTGTAGGAGAGCGAGAGAGAGAGAGAGAGCTGGGGTGCACTGGTGGTGGTGGGTGATTGGGGAACAGGGTGCTGAAACTGTCTTTTTCTTTGGCCTGGAACTTTTTGGAGCAATTGCAGTAAACATATACCTTTTCTATTTGTGTTTTTAGGTGGCTAAAGAACAAACAAAAAAACACATAACGGTCAGGATAATGTGTTGCATTGAATCCAGTGCATGCAGCCAAAAGTAGACCCAGTGAGAATATTATTTTGCATCTCCTGTGTGTCTATTTTAGGCACAGGAAAATAACAATTTGTCCCACAATTGCTGAATTACGCCTGCCTGCACCTCACCCCCACCCCACTGAGAGAGCTTCCTATTTGTGTGGTTAGATTTCCAGCTATGTGAAAAGTGTGTCCTACAGAGAGAAGGGGAAAGTGGTTAAGAGAAGGGAAGTTGGGCCCATGGATGGCTTGTAAGCCATGTGTTAGACATTAAAGGGCTAATTACAGTTTTAAAAGCCCTGTGTTTACCGCCGAGAAAAGCCTTGTTAGGTATATTTTACTGTCTTCCCTGAAATTATTCATCCCTGACAAGCTCAATTGACATTATCATAATTACAAATGTGATTGCTGCATAATCGCTCCAACCGCTTTTTCACCATTTTAAGTGTCTGCAGCGGAAGTCAATTGTTCCTCTCTGACCATTCATCAGAAGACAGGATGCAGGATACAAGATAGTTGTCTTCCTGCAATGGCAAGCTTGAAAACTAACACAGTAGTTAACACAGGTACTTGAGTTGATGCCATTCATCATTTCTTGTTGACAAGAGAGAGGAATCAGCATACAAATGGTGGTTTTCTTGGAGTTTAATGTGAAATTGTACTGCAGTGTGTCTGCAGGAGGAGGATAAAGGCATGTTGTGAACTCTGCCCTAGCCCGGTGTGTTGTTGTACAGGTATAGAATAACTCCGCTGCCGCTGACCCCATAGCCACCTCTACCCTCCAATCCCACATGGTTGCCAATAGCGATGACTCCAGTTGATCTTCACCTGTCAAAGCAAAGCTCTGACTAAAGACTTGCAGCTTGAGGAGAGGAAAGCAAAACACGAGGAGAAGAACAAACAAGCCAACAAGGGACTTTGTGTGTGACTCAGATGGGATTTTGTTATTGCATTCAAAGAGTTTAAAAATAGTGCTTCAAATCATGCTTTTAAAAAGTTAATTCACAATGATACCGCAGGGCATCTAGGATTTCTCCTGAATCATAACCAACCTTACACAGCTTCAACATGGTTGAAGTCATAATCCTTTATTACTTTCAGCTCCGGTTAATTTGTCAACACCAGTGGTTACCATGTTAACAGCAAGTGCAGTTAAATGCCACAGGAAACCATTCTTAAACAGCTAGTTTGTCATACAGAGGAGCTGCAGCTGGTTTATGGTGTGGTCAAACAAACTCACATTGGTTTAATAAAGCAGTCAGTCAATAATGGTTGCAACATCAATCTGATTTCATGCTGAATGTGGCATGAAATCAAAGTGCAGAAGAGAGAGGCAATTTGAGATTACCCTTGCTGACGGGTTGGAATATGTGCAGCCTGTTGACTCTTCATCTAACAGATCACAGTGAATTATCTCTTTCAAAAAGTTTAAAAAAATTACTTAGTGACTTTAAATGTCAAAGAAGAAAGTCGTCTTGTTTTGTAAATGCATTTGTGATGAACAACTAAATACATGCATTTTCTGTGACTGCTTTACAATAAAAGCCACCCGATGTTGCTCCAGTTGAATAGTTTTAATATGAACTAGCAACATTAGGGAAGGTTTGGTTTGCATTAGCAGTAATACAGCTCTCATACGGCCTTGGTAGAGTGAGCAGTGAGGTTGATGAGATAGAATTAAAAACAGTAACACTGGATTACACACATGCATTGTTTGCTGTGAATGCCTCATGAGTGTGAAAGCAATTAGAATCCAGCCCGGGTATGGCGGACTCTGCCACAAACAATGAAAACTGCTTTAAGGAGGTAATTACAGAATGTCAACGTAATGAATAACTATTGTTGATAAAAATGCAGATCATAAAAATAGAGGTGGTTTTAATGAAAAGCTTAAGGGTTGTACATTTAAACAGGTTATGTCTTTATGTGAATGAACCCTGGGGTCTAAACTTACTCTTTCAGTGCCTAAAGCAATTTGAAAGGAAGAGAAATGCGACAACTCCTAATCAATCAATCGACAGGCAGCAGGAGGTTGGGTTTGTTTTGCATTTCTTCAGTTTGTTTCTTCCTGGGATTTTTCTTCTCTTGACAGGAGGTGCCGCGAGCATACCAACAGTTGAAAGAGGACCCACATTCTTTCAGCACAGATTCCTCCATCCCTCCTTTGTTCAAAGTTTGTGTTTGTTTGAAGGGCTTTCCTCACCTTGAACCCTTTTTGTAGTAACATAGACTTAACCAACCAAAGACTGCTTTAGGCTCAGTAACTGCCAGCTTATTGGCCTTTCTTGATTTGATTTATAGTAACAGAGAAAGTCTTACTGTCACAGATGAGTGGCAGGAGTCACTCGTTTCAATTTGTTTATGTGGTCACATTGTCAAAATGTCAGACCAGGATTAGCATGTGGGCTTTTTCATTGGCTTTTAGCAATTACCCATGTCATGTGGTTTCTGTCAGAGTGAAAGTACAATGAAAATGTTCTGTGTTTATGGGAGGAACAATTCTCAGGAAACTTGATTGAAGTTGTCTGAGAGAAGAGAGAAGCCTCCTTGTAAAAAGCCACTAAGTCCTCAGTTCTGCTTGACTTGCTCCCTAACTCTTGGAAAGATGGGAGTCATACATTCCAGACAGCGTATCCCCCTACTCTTTAGAATTTAAAGACAAATTTGGCCCCAGATCCTTTCCCTGGAAGTTCTATTTGTCTTGTATCAGGGTTAAGAAAATAACCTCATGTTTTTACCTCAGTGCTGGTCGGGGTCAGGGCAGGGTGGGGCCTGGAGGGGGAGGCCATGCATTTATCCACAGGTCATTGTTACAGTGGAAAACAGCATGGGGATGCTCACAATGGAGTTGTGGGATGAACAGACTGTCTTCTTCTTCTCTGTGGGTCTGTTCACAGTGAGACATCTGCAGAATTCCTTACAAAGCTGTGGAGGTGAATGTGGAAACTGAGGCTACCTGCTGCATGAAACAGCTCAGGCATTATGCATGCTGCCGGCTGCCACCCTCAAGGGAAGGAAAGTGCAGGCTGCTGATGGAGACTTGGCTTTGGAACCTAAAAGCACATCTGGTACATGTACTTTTTTTCCTTAAAAGTGCAGATGGTCTTGAATTGCTTAAAAAAAAAAGTCTTTCCATTCTATAAAAAAAATATATAAAAAAATACAACTTAGGGGAATTTTGACTTTCCCTTTGGGGATTTAATCTAGCTGGTTCAGTTTCTATGCTGGTCATGGACTCAGAGAAAGTGCATGAAAGTGGGCAGAGATGCAGCTGCAGAGCTACTAATAATACCTGAAGAACAAAACCTGTGTAAGTAACAGAACCACATTCAACCAGTTGTTCTCTGAAGAGGTTATGTAATGAGACCCAAATGGGTGATGTGTGCGTGGGCAGGAGCACCGAGCTGTGGCCTGGTTCCTGTTGACATTGGCCATGTACTTCAGGATCTGTCTACAGGAAAGGATCCAAGCCTGTTTTCAGTCTTCTCACCTCTTCTTCAGCCTTTCCTATTCTCTTTCCGCAACTGCGCGCTGCAGTGGCTCACATGTTGAATGTGACAGGCTAAACAACTGTGAAAACATATTATGAACTAATTGTGAAAGAAAGGAATTGGCAAGAAGCAGAGCATAGTGGCTAGAACAAACAACCTGAAGTGCTAGCCTCTGCATTAGCCAAAACCACATGGACCTTTTCTGGCAGTGCCCAATGTCTGTTGACTCACCGAGGTTCACGTTGCCAGCTATTCATACCTTCCTCCCACTCTCTTTTTATTTCTCCAGCAAATCAGTCAGTTTGCCAGCAGACCAGGTGGGAAATTTAAGACTTTGCGAGGTAAGGTGCTGAGTATAGTGCAGGCAGAGGCAAAGTGCAGCGCAGCTATGCGTCATCAATCCTACCTCCTATCATGGTTGCACCTTGAACGATGATCAAAGTTAAAATAATTTGCAATTTCGAGCGTTGTGCCACATCAAGGGGTAGTGCTTCCTCCAAATTGGTGGGGCTACCACAAACCTCTAGTGAAAACAATATGAAGTGAGTGTCTGTATTGTTGTAGTATTTTACATGTACTGTTTTATATGTACTTTTTATTTGGTATGGTGTGAAAATGATGCTTGGAGATAATGGTATATTGATTATTACATTGATTGATATGATATCTATCTATCTATCTATCTAATCTGGTAAATTGGTTGAGTATGCTTCAGAGGAAAGTCAACTTATCTTAAAGTAAATATACCTCCTCCGTTATGTCTCTTAAAACATACTGTAGCTGTGTCATTTACCGTGTCAACACATGTAGTAAGTGTTGATAGAATTGTTCTCACCAAAGAAATTACTTAGATCCGGGAATGTGGCAGCATCATTACGATGCCAACCGGGCAAGAGACAAAAGTGTTCACTTGTCCATAAATATCAGACATGTTGCAAACAACCCAGATTGTCTGAATTACTTTATTTGGAGGTAACATTAAAATTGAGCACACCCAACATGTCAGTAAGAAAATTCTTATCGCACAGGAGGATTGCGTGCAGAGACTCTGTATGACTTATCCTACTGGTATGAACCACATGGAGGGAGTATACAACCCAACCAGTACACAAGCACAGCAAGTATGGTGGTTCAAGGTTGAACCAGAAAGTCAGTCTGTAAACATGGATGCATGTTTACAACAGATAGTTTGGTAATAACTTTATCGTTGGCCTTCGTGTCCTCCTAAATACTGTAAATTGTATACCTCTAACCCTAACCCGTATGTAGTCAACACTAAACATCGTTTCCAGCCACATATCACAACCGAGAGCTGAGGTCTCCGTGTAACAAATCACGGCTTAGACCAACGTTTTCTCTGAACTATTATTATTTTCTATAAAAAAGAAAGTATCTTTCAGTCAGGAACTTTACAACTACAATATTATGTTACATAATTAAATACATTTACATCTGCAAACGTGTTTTGGTTCAAGATTCAGTCACATAAATACTGCTAAATACACAAAAGCTAACATCAAGCACTAAGTATGTGTTTGTTTGTGACCCAACACCAGGCCCCATCTCTGCACACTGTTCATGGAAAATAAAAGTACTGTGCTGTTCCAGAATGGACAGACAGTCTGCAGATGTCTGAAGGCCACCATGATCATGATCAATGGCATTAGAGTTTTAAGGTTGCCTGGCACCCATTAAATGTCATTTTTAAAACATTACTATTCTGTGCTAACTGTGCACTTTAACACAATTTTGGACCATTGTGGTAAGGAAAACACTGATTTATGTAACTAGAAAAAAAATCCTTTAATGCTGAGCCAAAAGGGGCCATTGCTACAAATGAGCTGGTATTACAAATGAAATGGTATTGTAAAAAAAATATTTTAATAAATTGGGCTGTCACGATTGGTATTTACTCACATTCCATTTCTACAATGTCAAGACATCTAGTTATGCTACCACAGTATGCAAAAACAGGGAAGGGAAAAAAGTTGTAAAAAAATGAACATATTTTCACTATTTCAATCATTATTTTTACTTCATGCAGAACTCTGAACCTAACTTACCTAGGCTATGGCAACCTGACAGGTGTCCGATATGGCTGTAAATGACTCTCACCAGAGCCAAATATTGCTCATTCAAGAATTCTGATGTGAGAGTTTAATGGACCTGTTTGAAAATGATCACGTCCATTTAGGTTTTAATCAGCTTCGTCGACTTTGAGGCCATGTTACAACAACTTCCCAACATGCAAGCTTAAGGTGGTTAACACCTCCATGCTGGCTGGATGTGCAGTTTCAGCTTATACTTAATCTCTGTTGTGGCTCAAAAACTGATCATTAGGGGTGTTTTAGTACCCCTAAAATAGGCTAAAAATGCCCCTGATCAGGATGATGAAAATATTTATGGGAATGAGAGCTTTGTACCTCCATTCCCCTGGAGAAGCACCAAGGAGCAAAGATGGACTTTCCCCCACTGCTCCGACCCCAAACTGAAGCCCCTGTCTGGAATGCAATCTGCCTGCCATCTGCAGGCCTTCACGGCTCTGTTTGATTTTCAAACAAACACCTGTCAAAAATCCATGTCTCATCTCACATAGCTCTTGGATTTGGCAAAACTTTGACTACTTCCTCGCACCAAAAACAGAGGGGAAGAAGGGTAAATGTGGGTTTTATTTCAACCATCTGTGCCTGTGTTAAATATAGAATTTTATGGAAGGCTCGAAGGACTAGCTCTACTTTCCACTAAAATGTCAAAGAATAATAGGCCAGTCAAGGTGCTGCATTCAGTGAGGTGTTTGTACTATAAATGATTCCAAATTCAATTAGTTCATTTCTTCATCATCAGCTGGCCCTGCGGATTGCACTGTGGGTGTGCAGTCACAGTGTAATGATGCCAAGAGCTTTGGAGGATTTTCTCCGATGAAGGAATAGGAATACTACCATTAGGAATAGTCATGGAGCCTTTGTACAAAATCTATCCATGTCCCCCTTTTTCTCCCCCTATTCCCTGCTGTTTTCCACATCTCTCTCTTTTTCTCCCTCACTCATATTGAGATGAAGGGTCTGCTGTAGGATGATTTGGCAGCCATCCAGGCCCCACATCTGCCTGACTGCTGTTCCTCTCTTTCCTTTCCCCCCAAACAGCCCCCAACAGTACTGGTTCAGTTGTCAGCCCATTTCAGGGTCTGTCTCAAGGTCTGCAGATGTGTTTCTCAGAGCAGCAATGATGGACTCTTGCACAGATCTCTAGTGTGAGTGACTAATGGCGCGGAGATATCTCTGAAGGCATTGAGGAATGGATTTATCCAATGTCATTTATCACACTGCCTGTCAATGTCCAATATAGATGCCTGATGGAAAGCACACACTCACCCTTGAAACCGACTTAGTTGTTCCACAAAGCTGGGGAGAAAATCTGAGTAAATCACCAGATAAAGTGTTTGTAACATTTGAGAGAGAAAGATTTGTATTCATTTTAATATTGAAAATTGAAAGAGATGGCAGGAACAGATAAGAGTACGGAGAGCACGTCTTCCTGCTAAAGTTTGAGAGAAAAACACAAGTTCAAGGTGAATATGAAGAGCACCTATTTTGGTCAAAGACCTATATACACACACATAGGCAAGAATAGTACAGCTTCAGGGCCACCTGGTTTTCCCATGTCAGCAACTGTGGCCCATTCTGACCATCTGTGGAGGCCGTATAACTTTAGCTCTCCTCATCCTATCTCAGAAGGTTTTTATGGTGTGAAAGCTCTACTCTCCAGTGTGTTATCTCAGCAGCCATCCAACTATGAGGATAACCTTGTATTAGTCACTCGCACGTTTACATTGATCATAAAAAACAATGGAACATAAAACAGCATCCATTATTCATCCAAAAAGTCAAGAATGAAGGCTATTCGACTCTTTGAATTTACCTGTCTGTCAGTGAAAAGAAAGATTTGGCGGTGCGTTGACAGACTGGTGCTGCATATTTTTCCACCATATTTTTTTGTGTGTGTGATGAATTATAAAAAGACTGATCCAAAGAATAATGAAGCAGAAAAGAAACACTTGAGTGATTTTTTCGGGACAATAAACCAAGCCCTTAGTTTTATGTAAAGATGTTCTAACTGGTAAAGGGGGAGAAAGAGAGACAGAGAGAGGGAGAGAAAGGTAAAAAGGAACAAGGAACTGACAATTAGGGACAACTAATCACCAAGTGTGTAGCCAAGCGCATCCCCCCACGCTGGTGCCAGCGCTTGCACTGTGCTTGAACCTGTGCTGAATGCCAACGGCAGATAATTATAAACCCGCAGGGCAGGCCTCCTCTGTGCAGAGGGAGGGATGGAGCCTCAGCCAAGCCTGAACTCCTGACCTTCTTCACACACCAAGCGTCTGTTGTGGGCTTCGGGAGGTGCAAGATGGGTCACAGCAAGCCGTGAAGCAACTGGGAGAGAACGAGAGCGAGGGGAGAGGGGTGGAAGAGGGCGAGGAGGGGGTGCGGGTAGAAGGAAAGGGGGGATGGGTGAGGGACACAGAGCAGGGAGGGTGAGTTGGGGGATGGATGGGGTCTGAGGGAGGAGGAGGTGCTCACTGGAGGGTCACTTTTTTGTTGGCATTCTTTGGTGAGCGCTCCCAACCAATCAGAGTGGACAAGGAACCACTTGACAAATCAGAGTGAAACCCTCAGTGAGAGCAATCCCTTTTGTTATGCCTGTTTTGTTATCTCCTCTTACTTCATCAGCATTCATTAAGTGGGGAAATGTGGTCTGTTCCATTCCTTTGTAGACAAAGAGAATGCTTTGTTTGAGCTGCTTTATCTTTTTGAGTTTTCTTAACTTGTCATTGCATTGTCACACATTATCAGTAGTTAATTATGTAAATCCTTGATTCTCAATAGTTTTAAAGTCCTGATCTCGCATTGCCCCATTAAACAATAATGGAACGAGTTTACAGATTGTTAGCAGAATATTTTGATTGACAGTGTCGGTGAGCTGCTTGAAGACTGTAGCCACTTACTGATTACTAATCGAAAAAGTATTTACATTCCTTTACAAATTACTCAGCAACAAAGAAGTGTGTTATATTACTTGCTACTACTTGGGTTACTTAACCCAGCTCCAGCTGCCTTAAAACAAGTTACACCTCATGTGTACATAAGATGTATAACGGATAACTATAATAAGAATCTGAAACATTGTGGTTTAATATCAGCTGTCCTACTGACCATCAGCAACTAGCCAAAAGTCCAACGGAAATGAAATAGCATTTTTGTGTCTGCTACATCATATCTGCTCTTTCACTTCTCCCATGTTCTCCTAAAAAATCTGATCCAAAAGGAAGAAAAAATATATGTTATGTTCTTGGTTTCATGATGGATCGCCCTAGTTTTTCTTATTAATTTGGCAAAAAGTGTCCTTTTTTTCTTCAAATAACAAAAAAACTTCTGCATTTAAAAAAAAACATATTCTTTTTGAAAACAAAAAGGGATGACCATATGGGCTTTCTGTTGCACTGTATGACGTAATGTCCCTCACCATCCAGATGTGAACTAAACCAGATGAAAACCTAAACATATTGCACACACACACACACACACACACACACACACACACACACACACACACACACACACACACACACACACACACACACACACACACACCTCAGTAGCATGTGTTGAAGTAAGATCATAGCAAGCAATGCCTCCTTTTGTATATTGCACTCTTTTTGTATTGCAATTGCATGTAATTATTGAGTTTCAAATTGTAATCCCCTGACACTACTTATTACTAAAAAAGGTAATCACTCTACCACAAAGTAATGCATTACTGCCCAACACTGTGTAATTGGGATGCTGTCAGGAAGGTCACATAACAGTTTATTGTACTGCTCATTTGTCAGTCTGCAACTGATGAAAAATACATAACAATAGATAGTTAGTGATGTAACGAGGTGATGTGGATCAAACCAGCAACCTCTGATTTGTCAGATTTTATCTTCTTTTATTTAATCATGTGTTTTTTTCAGTCCATATGCATTTTACATTTATTTATGTTCTTGTCATTTATGCTTGGTCAAAATATGAAAAACATGAATGAAAATAAAATAGTCATGAATTTAATGTCACTGTGACCCACAAAAAACAAAAAGACAATTTAAGATTAATTAGACTAATCCAAAGAGAACTGAAATCTCAACCAGAGTCCCAATTTTCATTTTCCCGTCTTCTCTGTGAAGTCAGAAATGTCTGCAGACCACCTCAGCTCATCTGGCCTCCTGCTCCCATCATGAAGATCTCTCTCGCTTTGCACTTTGCCAATTTCCCATGATTGAATGTAATTGGGACCAGATAACCGTCTCTCTCTCTCTCTCTCTGTTTCTCTCTCTCTCTCTCCTCAGCAGTCTTTGATCGTTTCTGACCTGGCTCCAGGGTACTCTGACATACTGGCAACCATTTCTTGGGTGGTTTGTGATTGCTCACAGACATACTGCGAGATATATTGAGTATTGATGTGTGAACCACAAAATCCAACGTGCTGCAGTGAATATCACGACTCTATTCCCTTGGATCGAGTTTGTGCAACAAGCTATCTCACTGGCCCACATACATCTGTTCAATAGCAAAGTGTGAGTCCTTTATGTAGAGTTGTTTATGCATGTGTATGTACATTTCATGAGTGATTGTCTTGAGGTCTTGAGGGAATAGAACAAGATGTGCGCAAAAGATTCCCAAATTTGATTCAGGAGATTTGTAAATCCTGTGCAAATTACTGTTGCCTCTTTCTTTTCTCCCCCCGCCGTACTCCTCTTTGAAACTCGTCTTCTGAGGCAATCGCTCCCAGATGGAGAATATTAGATGTAATCACTACCATTTGCCGGCTCTTTTACTCTCACTGCGAGGTGACATGCCGTCTCCTTCTAACATCTACTCACAATGGACAATTACCCAGCACTCATCGATCACTTTCGACAAAACATTTTGACACCCAAAATCTGGTAGAAATCATTTCTCTTGATAACCTAGAGAACTTTACAAATGTGCTTATGTCTATGATGGGTTCGTATTCTTCTCCATTGGGTGTGAGTGACCCTATCAGTGCTATTCTGAGTGGCATTTCAAAACTGTCAAGTGCACTCAATATAACTTTCACAAGCCCTTTATTTATAGTGTAGAGCACAAACATGCTGCAAGAATTCCTTTTGATCTACCGTTTGATACAAATCCGTTTAGGGTATTGGTTCTGCCGTGAAGACAGCCAAATGCTCCCAACCATTCTGTCTGAAAATCCCACATGAGGGAGACGTGTGGAATTAGACGTGTCCATTTCCTTATATTGAGATTTTCAGATTTTTTTTAAATATGAAAACCTCTTCTTTGATCCTAATGTTTATTACATTTGTCTTCCTTCATGTTCTTTGCCACCTCTTGCCCAACCACCAAGCTCCCTCCTCTCCCATCCACCCTCACCTCCTACCATCCCTTTCTCTTTTTCTTTCTCTCTCTCTCTCTCTATCCTTCATTCTCTGTGACAGACAATAAAGCAAGCATTTTCCATGGCTGACCTGCAATTCACCCCTACCTCCGCACCATCCCAAATCACAGACAGAGGGTGAGTTACAGCCCGAGATCCAACGGTCCTGGATCTTGAGCCAGATTTGGGTCCCACAGGGTCATCAGCCCCCGTGGCCGGTCTACTATGTTCTGCTCAGCGCTGATGGGGTCATAGAGACTCCAGACATGCACACACCACTCACATCACGGTCCCATTGAAGGAAATTCCTATGGGCTCGAGAGGAATAAAAGATGCAAGGTTGAGGGAAAAAAGAAAAGAATGTTGAAATGAAGGAAGAAGGAAATCCTGTTTCACAGAGAGAGAGAGAGACCTGCAATTGCACTTAGGTCAAAGTGACTCCTCTCACATGTGTCCGTTCTGTAGGAAGAAGTAGAACGAATTTTGACAATCATCTAATTCTGGGCACGTGCTCCTTTCTGCTTTTCTCACGACCCTCATTTGACACAGCCACATCACTGACCTTTGAATCTGTCATTTTGGCAAGGAGAAATTATAGTTCATGTGAATCAGATGTTACGGAGAGGAGACTGAGTGCTCATTTGCTGCCTGGCAGTTCAGCCAGAGGAGGAGCACCTGTTTCCAAATAAATCTTCAGATAAAAATGATATACTGTAGCTTGATCATATGTCTGGAAATGTGGAAATCTGATTCCTCGCGCATAATTACTGTTTTTTACTCCAACGTAAATTCTTATTCTATCGCCCCAAGTTATAAGTTCCCATTTTGCGCACTCCTTAGAGTAAGTAAATCCCAGAATTTAAGATTTAAAGCAGAGGCCAGAGTCACATGTCTCGCCAGCCGCCTTCATCCCAAAGAAGTTGCAGAGCATTTTGACCCCGGGGTCCCAGGGTTGAGGTAGAGGCCCAGCCCATCCTCGCTGGTGGAACCATGAACCGTGTCAGGTCGTGTCAGCTGTCTGGTCAGCTCTCCCTGCTTTAATGAAGCCAGTCTGGCTTGGTTCCACACCACCGGTACCACTCAACCTCTTCTGTAGGGCCAACGGATGACATCCATGCAGGAAGATGTTCACTTCAAAGCTCTAGTTTATCTTCTGGACAATAATTAAGTGGAGTCATTAATATCCTTAGCAGGCACCGTAGATACTTTTGCTAATTATGTGATCATTGTAAATGCTAAATCCAATATTGCTACAACAAAAATGTATACCAGTTGCACAAATACACTGCAACATCTAGCTTATCTAGTTTTCTAACATTAGTCACCAGGAGCTAACGGTCGAACCAGATCAAGAATTTCACGTAGGGTATTGAAAAGAACAACTTTTTATTGATTAAGAGTGGAGTCTGTTATGTATTCTTTCAAAAGTTACTTACACTTGTTTTAACGTATTTATAGGTTTGCTACTATTAAAAGATTTAACATTCATATTATCACGTTACATGTTATTATACAGCACTCCTATAACATTTTCTGACTCATGATGTTAACAGTTTAAAAAAAAAGGATCAAACTCAGGGCAGCAGAAGCAGAGATGCCGTCTTTTTTAGTCCATACATTCATCCTCTTTTTCAAAACCTTGTGCCTACATTACCCAAAATGCAATTCGGTAGCAGAGATGCTCACAAGTCTCTGAACTAGCTTCACATATTTTACATATTTCTTTTGTCTGGGCCTGGTTGTATGAAGTTTTTGCAGCCAAAGTTCTGATCAATGGTTATGTCGTCATGTATGTTGTCCTCTTTCAGGTGTGGCCATGCACAGCAGATACGTTACTTATTACATGTTGCGTAGGTAGGTTATAGGTTACAGGTTATAGGTTAGTCAGGTGTAAAACTTATGAGACATTTACTAAAAATAAGGACAAGTCCTCCATCCTGAGTCCGACACAAGTCTGAAGTCTTTTGAGGACGAGTTTCAAGTCAAGTCTGAAGTCACTGTGTACGCGACTTAAGTGCGACTTGAGTCCGAGTCTCAAACTCCTCATCTCTGCTCAACGGGCAGCGTTTGAGTCAGAGATCTTAATGTGTTATGCCAGTAAGGGCTAATGTGGCCTGACAAAATTACAATAACTCTGAACCAACAGTTTTATTTTTTTTCAGACTTGTAGTTTTCTGCCCCAACGGATGCTGACTCAAGTGATCTCATTTGAGGCAGTTTATCAGATTTCAGACAGCTCCCTCTGGAGCCACAAAAGGGCTTTAAACAGATTTTTTTCTCCACAAAAAGAAGAATCCTACCAACCAAGACCGGTAAACAACTTTGATGTGTAAAAGCAGCACAAGTTTCCCTTCACACTCACACAAGTTATTTAGTGTGTTGGCTTGATTGTGATCTACAGGACCCATGACATAAGTAAAATATAATTCAAGCTTGGCTCCTTCCCTAAACATAAGCCCTTTCAACAGGGCATCTCATCTCAAAGTAAAGCAAGAGTGGAGAGACCTTGTCCCAAGCGGTCATAAATTGTCAAGGCAGACCCAGTTTGGGCTCGGAATTGAGTGTAGGCAGAAGCTCCCCTAAGACGCCTAGTGGTCTCTGTTTCTGCCAGAGTTTAACCCTCTCACCTCTGCTCATTGGCTGCTTTTTCATTCAGAAGGCTGATTTATTGGAGTTCACGAGGGAGAAATACAACCAAGCATTTTTTTGCTTGGAAAAAAGTAAAACTAAAAGTAAGATCAACACATCATGTACACATTTTGATGCAATTGTTTTTACTGTCTTTAGTACTAATTCATGATTGTCTTTTTTCTTTCTTTGACCACCCCCCTTTGCTGTCCCAATGCAACACAGCCCCTCTACTCCCCAAATGAAATTCTTAGGAAAGTCATTTTATATCACCCTTTGACTGTGCATTGAACTGTAAAACCACCCCATTGGAAACAAAATAAAAGGATAGGAGAGGGAGAGAAGGGGGGATGGGGCAAGGAGGAGAATTATAATTCTTTGCAGGCCTTTGGTATTAACCCAAACACCAGAGCTGTCAGCAGTTCAGAGAGGGAGGTGCGAGGGGCAAACATTCAGTGTTAATTGGCACTTTGTAAGCTCTGAGCCTTCCTTTTGTGAGGGAAGTGGAAGAGAGAGTGAGTGAGCAAGAGGGGCGAGGGAGGAGTGGTCAGCAGAGGGGGGTGAGGGAGAGAAGAGAGAGTAAGAGAGAGAGAGAGAGAGAGAGAGAGAGAGAGAGAGGAGAGGAGAGAGAGAGAGAGAGAGAGAGGGAGAGAGGCTCTTGTTCTTGCAGGTTTGTTGGGCCTTGTTGAGGGTGTTTACGGTTCACTTCTTATCCTTTGTTAATTGGGCTTTCTCTCCCCCAATGAAAAAAAAAGAAGAATTCATGTAACCCCCAGCCTGCCACCCATACTCCCTGTGACTCTCCCCACCAGTCGGATCAGCTAGAGAGGGATAAATGACAAGAACAGAACGAAGGGGATTGCCCTGTGAACGTCATTAAACGTGTACATACGCTCAAATCTCTGAATATCAGTCCTTTAAAATGCAAAGGAAACTCTTTAAGTTGCATTAACTACTGCTAAACACTTTGCATTTGCAAACGCTTGTACACATCTTCCTCACATAAAAAGAAAAAAAACAGCAGCTACCTGTTTGTTTTAGAGATAAAAGTAAAAGTGCATTGCTGCAAAGACACACGTGCATTTAAATGTTAACATCACATTGGTTTGGAGGGGGTTGTGTTAGTGGTGATACAGAGGAGCAGGAGCCATGTCTAACTAGGTACAGGATGTAAAATCACCCTCTCTGTCCTCTTTGTGGATCCTCTCCTTCCGCCGATGTGTTTGGAATTTTCTGAAATAATTGAAGAGGAAGAGATTGGCAGAGAGAGTGGGGGAGAGAAAGAGAGAGAGAGAAAGAGAGAGAGAAAGAGAGAAAGAGAGAGAGAAAGCGAGAGATAGGGAAGCACCTACCTTTGAAAGAGACAGAGGAAGAGGGGGTGTTGTTGGCATGAGGCTGGTGCACTCTGCTTCACAGCACCTCTGGCCTCTTTCTGTCTTTCCCTCTCTCTCCCACTGACTGATGTAAATAATAATAGTGCCGGTACTGAAAGGACACAGGTGTCAACCATTGTGCTGCTCTGAATGGACCTGGGGGAGGGAGGTCAGGGGTCACAGGGCCACCTCTGCCATCTCTCACACCCACAGTTTTTATTCACACTGACGCTTTTTTTCATAGGTTCTCGTGTCCCACCTTCTCCTCTGTCTTTCTCGCTCACTCTCTCCTTTTGTTATCACAGCTCAATGTTTTGTGAAAACTTTTCAGAGGTCATGCACAAGCTCAGCATTCAGGAAAATTAACATTCTTTTGAAAATGAATCGGCTCACACACTCAACTATGCAGATCAATCGCTGGTTTCAGCGTCAGGAGCCAATGAATGAGGGAAATTAGATTTTTTTATATAATGTACACCTCAGACAATATTTGATAAACATTTTGGGGCTTTTTCTATTGGTAGACTACAAGTATTGCCTACTAATTTAGCAGTTTAATTTTAATTTAGTAGACATTATGTTAAAAGTTTTTATGCAGCAGCTTTAAAAGGGTATATTGTGAAAAGCATTTTACAAGAAAAGTTAGAAATTTTGGGATACGCATCTTCACTTTCTTGCCCAAAGTTAGATGAGAAGTTTAATACCACTCTCATATCTTTCATTTAAATACATTTAAACCACAGCCGATTAGCTTAGCTTAGCACAAAGACTGGAAACAGACAGCCTTGCTCTGTCCAAAGGTAACAACATCTGCTTACCAGCATCTCTAAAGCTCACTGATTAACATGTTGTACCTCAGTTGCTTAAATGGTATTAAAGCATTTATTTATTTGTCATGAGGGGCTAGCTGGGACGAGCTGGGATGGTATTTATGCTAAGCTTAGCTAAGCTAACCAGCTGCTGCCTCCAGCTACATATTTTATGTACAAATTACTTGTCCAAAAGACAAACAGCCAGTACAACAGTACAGTTGAGTGACCAATAACATTACAATGCATTTTGAAAAAAGTAGTATATTTGTGTGTGTAAAGTTCCTTTCAGTACTTACTTTCAATTACGCCTTTCATCATCCTTCAAGGAGAGAGTACTGTCTGCCTGTCACATGGTAGGCTTGCACCGGCAAACAGATACAATGCATTTGTGTGTTTACTCTGCCATCACCACTTCCATCTTCACATGGTAGGCTCCTGAGCCACATTCTCACCAGTTGGTTGCCCCCCTTCTAAGCTAGCAGTGATAAATGCCACACACATACGTAATACACACAAGTCAGCGGACAGGCATGACACAACGCATGTGTGTGTACATCAAGGCCACTCTTTCTGTAGTGCTCACAGTAAGTGATGGATGAAGCTGGACGAAGATTTGTGGAGCAGTGTCCTTTGTGCTCAAAGAAGCAGGACAAGAAAGAACCATAAATTGGGACTTGTACTATTGCCATGGATAGGTGACTATTTATGGTCTGAAACATGACATTTCTGCTGCATCAGCAAACGCTGTGTGCAAACATAAAACCGAGGGCATACAGTATGCTATCTGGAAAAGGGTTATAGACTTATTTTACATGTCGTTTGATTTTACTACTGTAGTGCATATCCATTGACATAGATTGTCTTCTTTTATCGGTCGACATACAGATTAAATAATATGCTGTATCACGGACATTAAAGCAGACTTCTCCCTCCATTACGAACTGCTGTAAGTAAGAGTCCAACTGGAAAATCAGTCTGCCACCTTTCAAGTTTTATGTGTAGTCAGTAAAGCAACCAGCCTCAGCTTTAGTCTTGGCCTTGGCTGTTGGCAGTCATAATGAAAATGTTTGATCTTGATATAGAGCCCGGTGTTAAACCCTGGGGAAAACCTCCACAATGCTGAACCATTAGGATCGAGATACTCTCGATCCTATTGGTTATACAAGGTGCATGTGTAGTTTCCTTTCAGTGTTTGATACTATATTTTGTGTGTGTTGATACTATATTTTGTGCAGTGAGCGTGTGTTGTGTGTGGATGCTCCTCAGCCTTTAAGATCAATGCTTGGTGGAGATGGAGATGCTAGAGAAGGGTGAGAGGATTTATTACCTAGCATTAGGAACACTAATCTGTTGCAGGTGTTTCTGGCTGTTCTCCCAGGCCATGCCTGCTCTCCTCCCCAGGAGGCCCCACCATAGTTGTGTGTGTGTGCGTAAGAGAGAGAAAGACACACACAGAGAAGGAGACAAAAGAAGTAAGATACTTTTTTTCTTTCCAAAACCTTTGTAGGGAGATCATACCATTTCAAAGAGAACAATGCAAACAGCCATATACTGTCTATTGAAACTTTGCAAACTTTTATATGAAAGATTCAAAGTGTGGCGTCATTTACATGCATGGAGAAAATGCTCTTCATTTTGTTTCTCAACTTTTCAAATGGCACAATACTTTTACCGAGGTTTGTGACAAAGATAACTCACTCTGGGCATACAGTAGAAAATCACTTTATCAGCAGGGTACAACCTCTGAGGTGTATTAAATAAAGAAAAGACCACCAGGATGGATTGAGCCAACAGCTTCACAGGAAGCCTGTGGTGCTTTTAGAGGATGATGAACAAAGACACAAAGGAACCCACTGAGAAAGTCCTGCTCTGTAGGAAGTCTGCAACGCCTACTGTGGCCAGCTTTGGAAAGACGGAACGAAGTGAAACAGAGAAGAATGGAGACAGAGAGGAATCCAGGGGTTGAGAACAGTGAAGACAGGAAAAGGAACAGGGAGGGTGAGGATTGATATGGTGATGGAGGTTTGAAAAAATAATGATGATTTAAATCTGTAAAAACAGAGCACTCAATTATTTTTTCAACCAAAGTAGTCAATATTTATGAGAAAAATGTTTCAAACCAACTTGCTACGTTGCCATCCAATGCATGATAGTCTGCTATTATTATTTTCTTTACAGACAATGGTCTTTACAGACTTCACCGGCTGCTGGAGATGAAGAAACCTGACTTCACTACTTTGGCACTACTGCCCCCATGTGTACATTTAAAGTACTATTCCTTTCAGGCTACGGTATGGAGTATTTACTTGATTCTTATAAACTAGTGCAGTGCCCTATGAAAATGTGCCTGTTGGATATGGGCTGATTGCTTGGCCTGTAGTTATGCTGCTTGTAGAATTCATCAAAACCAAGTTGTGCACCAAAATTACTTACAGAAGGTCCCCAAACCACCTAATATGTACCTCCCTAGCATACCCCACTAGGTACCCTATCTGCTCGTTTTCTTGGTGTTATACTAGAAAACCTCCTGGAAACCTCACATCAGTGCCATAAGCACTAAAACTGCTAAACTTGTTGGAATACTGGGAAATACTCAGCACCTGATCAACAAAAAAGTTGCAATTATGTTGTATTATTCAATGTTGTGTCCATATATATTCAATTCAATTCAATTCAATTTTATTTATAGTATCAATTCATAACAAGAGTTATCTCAATATATATATATATATATTGAGATAACTATATATAACTAACTATATATATACTATACAGATAGACCACACTCCAGAATTTACAAGGACCCAACAGTTCTAGTAGTCTCCTCCAGAGCAAGCAACAGTGCGACAGTGGCGAGGAAAAACTTCCTTTTAGGCAGAAACCTCGGACAGACCCAGGCTCTTGGTAGGCGGTGTCTGACGGGCCGGTTGGGGTTAGAATGAAGAGTGGCAATAACAAAAATAGAAAAAATTAGTAGTATATATATATATATATATATATATATATATATATGAACTACTGTAATGTTGCTAGGGCTAGCACCCACCCAGCTAAACTGGAATCTATGTTTCGACTTCACAAGCGAGCTTTAAGAATAGATTTTTGTGTAAATTGTAGACACCAGAATCATTGTTTGCTCAAGCAAGTATTCTTAGAGTTTATCAAGTGAATCAACTTCAAATTGCTTTATTTGTTTATAGCTCCACAAAAAAGTTATTTCCCCAGCACTTTTGCAATATTTTTACTTTTAATAATGAATTTCACCAGTGTCCGACTTGTAGTAGTTATCTTATTAGGCCTCCCTACTCTGGTATGACTCAAACACAGTTTAGTGTATTATACAGAGGGTCAGAGATGTGGAACAGACTTCCCTCTTCACTCATTGAGGTTTCTAAAGAACAGTTTAAACAGAGAGTAAAATTGTTGCTCCTAAGTTGTCTGAATTTTCCATATTGTTTAAAAAAAGAATTACATAATAATATGTAAAATGTTTTTAAATTGTTAAATGTAATTGTTTCTATGGAGATTGCCACTTATTAAGCCCCTTGAGAGTTTTTTGGCAATTGTATATCAGATGTTCTTGTGAAACATGTAATACTGTTTTAATGTTTTTGTTGTGAAAATAAAATAAATCAATCACTTTACTGACTTATCTGACAGAGAACATTGCTGATTCAGAGTGTTATCACAAAATATCACAATGAAAATGTGGAGTAATTGGAGTTTAGTGTCATGGACTCATGGCAGCGCCTAACCCGCCTGGCCCGTTATGAGAGCTAATCAGTACGTATCTGCGTTCATCGACCACGGGACGGACCGCCACACGCTGAACGAGACGGTTGCGTATTTTCAATACTATTTGCTACCATTGTCGTGTTGTTATCACGAAAGATGCTTCCCATTAAAATACATTAGTTTAAAATTCGTGCTCACAATCACAAAAACAACGTGTCCCAGTACACGAATCAATAGATTAAATAACGTCACCATTTCACGAACTGCCATGAGACTGGGCTATCACACGCAGACAGACAGACGTTCATGGCTCTATTTAGCCATTTCAGCTAGCAATTATTAGCCTGTGCCTGTTATCTTCTGACATATACTTTTGCTCTCCGTCTCTGTGAGATTTGAAATTATGGAGATTTCTCTTGGCACAGAGGCCAGAAGACTTACAACTTTCAGACAGGTTGCTCATATCACAAGTAAGTAGTCAAGCTCAGTTGGAGGCTGCACAGTATGCTCAAAACTCACCGGAAAAGGGCTTTTTAAAGCCTTCACTGGTCTTCGTTCAGAGCAACAGGATCTGTTGGTCCATTTCTTTAACTGTCTATGCAAATTACCACTTAATCTAAAATGAAAAAGAAGAGAAATGAGATTCAGCCTAACTATCTTTTCCTGACTGATCTGTCAAGCAGCATGTTCTCCTGCTGTGTACTGCCCCCTTTGGTGTCTTCTGAGTAATAAACCAAGTGGATGTTTTTTTGGCACTATTTGGACTATTGGCTGGTGGCTGGTGGCTGGGCTGTGCAGATAAAAACTTACCCTTTTTAAATGTCTTTAAGGTAGGCCAACATAAAAAAAAACAATCTATGAGAATTTTTTTTCAAATGTAGACTTTTTATAACTGGACCTCTCTCAAAAGCAAAACAAAGAAAAGAAGACAACTTTGTTTTAATTAGTTTTTATTGTAACATATTATAACCTGAACCATTTGGCTGTTTGGAGCATTATTTTCTACTTGGAAAGATTGGGGCAGAAAGTCTGGTTGTGTTAGAATATTAAAGCTGCTCTATGCCACATTTAAAGGATTGACTGCCTGCAATGGGCCCTTCCTCCGACGTCACAAGCAAACATGGAGGTGACTCTGCTACATGTGTACTCGGTGGTTGAGCCTAAATGGCAGCGGCTAACTGTGCTGCACGGCGTTAATGGAGTAAACAGAGTGTGCGTCAGCTTCCGCGATGGCGCTGTCCAGTCAATGTGGATCCGGATTGCGTTGTCAGAGGTTACTGTTACTGTATGAGCATCGCTGTGTAAGCACTGCTCTCCTGTGCATACCTGGGCATAGTGCAGCACAGAGCAGCAGCAAGCCACTGACGTGAACAAGAAGGGAGAATGACTCACATGGACTCCGCGGGGAATTATTTGGGGGAATTACTGGAATTGTTGTCTTTGTAAATTATAGAATCTGGTCAAGACCTACTCTATCTGTAAAGTGTCTTGAGACAACTCTTGTTATGATACTATAAATAAAATTGAATTGAAAAAAATGAATGTTCTGATCGTCGTACAATGCACCTACATCTAAATTTGCGTAGTGGAATATATCAGTTTCAGAAGGAATCTTTTTCATGGGGTGTATTTGTAAGAATTCTGGATGACATAGTTTGTGATGGAAGGGAACAAGTCTTTGGTCACAGTCAAAACGTGGGTAAACCAAGGGTAGAAGAGCTCCAGCTGTCTCGTAGCTCCTGTTATGATGATGTTCAAGGCTGCATCTGCGGCAGGGTAGGCTGGTACACTTGTGACTCCACTAGGAGACAGAAAAATAAACTCTTAAGTGAACACAATGCCAAAAAAGTTACAGCCTAGCAATATAAAAGTATCAGTGATGGTGGTGTAGGAGTACATGAGTTTTACTACTGCCCATTCCTTTTTGCATGTGTCAATAGAGGTTTTTATTACCCGAAATAATGGAGTTTTACTTTTGTGTTTTGTTTTGTTTTTACTTTTTTTCTGATGTTTTATGTTCAGAAATAAATTATTAAGTTAAATTATACATAAAAAGTGATCACTCTGACTAACCTGACTTTCTCCATAGCTGATTCAGTATCAATGAGCCCCAGTGTACATATAGAGATGGACACATTGCTCTTCTTCATGGCCAGCTCATGGTGAAGGGCCCCGAAAAAACCATTCAAGGCAAATTTTGTTGAGGTATACGGTGCCACGAAGGGACTGGGCATTTTACCTGTGAAGCATCAATAACAATGAGTCATGTTTTCCAGTACACTTCTGTCAAATAAGAATGTACTCACAGATTGGATCTTTACTAGTGCACGTGTACAAAGTTGGATGTGGAAATAATCAACATTTCAAAATTTCCTAAATGTTTGCAAGTTAGGACAACATTTCCTACTTCCTACTGACTATTGTTTTTGACGTTTCCTAGATGATGAAACAAATAAAACACAATAGCGCATCAGGGAAAAAACAGAATGTAAAACATTTCCAAGACATTTAGTACATTTCTAATCATTTTCCAAATAATGTCACTACAATGTCCATTTAGTAGCTGTTGTTGGTGATCATGACCTTCAGCACTGTTCAATCGATAATAGAAAGTGTTCAGTTGATCTTTTCGGAGCACTGTGTGAGTCATAAAAAACTCTGCCCCTAAAAGAAGAGTGGGTTTGAACATCTACAGTCTTGTGACTGCTAGTCAAGATCATGTGATGAGATCAAAAGCACCACAACAGCTTAGTGAATGTTGAGGTGTGAAGTGCTGGTCAAGAATGAACTTTGAAAGTCAACATGTTTTCAAAATGGTGTATGTTTTTGTCTTTTCAGTTTTCTTCTTGCCGAAGGGCAAGCACTTTGTTAAGAAAAAGTTCTATACAACGGAAGTTTATAACATATTTCTATTAATCTAATAAAAACAAAAATCTTAAAATGAATTGAAAAACGATATATTATTTGGAATTAATGGGTGAAAAAAATGTGCAAGTAATGATGTATGTAAAGGTTCATGTTTCATACCGTTTGCTTTCATCAACAAGTATAAAAATGATGTGGCAAACTTACCTAAAAGCGATGAAACAACCACCAGTGATCCTTTACTTTGTTCAAGGGAGGCCAAAGCTTTCCAAGCCATCTGAATGTAGCTGAAGAAATTGACCTTTGGAAAACACGGAGATCAGTGCATTCCCCTCATTAACTCTCTTATTATTTACTATTTACTCATCATTCCCATTCTCACATCTCACTTATTATTTATTCATCATTCTCATTCTCTATTCCGGAACTGTTCATACTGTTCATATTATAATATAATAACATAATACTATTTATCCCATTATTCTTTGCACTATGCTCCACATTTAAATATTTTTTATTGAACTCTTCATTGCTCTCATGCCTCTATCTTGTTTCTGTTTAGAGTGTGTATATATTGTGTATATCTTAGTGTGTATATTTTTGTTTTGGTTGTTTTTGTATGTGTAAGTACATTGTGAGCAATAATGCTCCAAAGAAAAATGAGTGTCCTCATACCTGGCAAATAAAGCTGATTCTGATTCTGATTCTGATTCTGATTTTACGTGCTGATTGACTATCAAAATCCCTCATTACCTTCATCAGCCACTTGGTGTGCTCTACATCTCCCTCCCACATGCTGAAGGGGGTCGGTCCAATGTGATTCAGAACTAAGTAATCCAACCCTCCGAGTTTTTCCAGAGCAAAATCTACGACTTTGTCAGGATCTGACTCATTGGCCATGTCTGCTGCTATGTAGAGAGCCTTCTGGGCTCCCAAACCCAGGCACTTTTCTGCCACCTGTAAGCAAGATTGGAAATAATAGATCAAACGCAGTTGCAGAAATGAGTATAGAAAACAATTGTGGCTTAATGCAGGCACTCAACTAACTGAAAAAGTGTGTTAGTAAAGCAATAGCGCGGAACAATTTTATATAAATGAACATCCGGTTAATTCAAGCCATTGCCAAATGATACAAAGCCATATAAGCCTCCACACAACTCTCTCTGTATTTCTTAGCAGAGCTATTCCAATAGGTTGTAGTCTGGCAACATTCACGCATTCAAGTGTTTTACGTTACCGCTGAGAAAGGACAACAGCAGGGCTCAGCTTTAGAGACATAAACATTACAAGACATTGACCTATTCTGAAGTCCATCATGGTTTTTTTAATCCTTCATGTCCTCCTTGATTTGACTGGGTAAGCACTACCAGCAGCTGCGGGGGTGGTGTGCAATCACAGAAGGCTGTATTGTGTGGATGCCCCAACAGTGTTTTTGTCATAACTTAGAATTCTACATGGGGGCGACAGAGACTATACACATACTACAGCTTTAACCCAGGGGTCTTCAATGTTTTTTAAGCCAAGGGCCCCCAAACACAGAGAGACTGATCAGGGACACCCAAGTACATATATTCTATGAAATAAAGATGCATTTTAAACTGTGCCTACAATAACGTGTGGGCGGCCTAAAACCAAAAATATTGTTGGCATAATTTTATAAATCATGTTTTTATGTTAAACAAACATGTACAATATAATACCTTAGGTCTGACTGTATCAGTGGATGGCTACCTTAGTGACTATCTTACCTATAGGCCAGTAAGCCTATCATTAATAGGCTGATTTATGTTTGCTATTAATATGTTGGCTTCATGTTAAACGTTTTTGAAAAAACTTAAAATTAATGATAATTTGGTGGCCCGGCTGCAGTAATTCTGAAGACTAGGTGTCCCGGACCCCCTGTTGAAGATCTCTGATTTAACCTATTGCCAGACACAGTGGTTTATGTCTTAGCCCACTTAATTCAACCAATATACTGTTCGTGATGTGCTAGACACAGAACAGAATTATGAGCATCTGTTGGTTTATACATTTGTTTTTTTATGTTGTTAAGTTCACTGACCTGCTGTAACACTTTCTCCCTCCTTGCTGTGATTACTATCTGGGCACCGAAGCGGGCGTAGTGATATGCTATTTGTTCACCGATACCCGTACTAGCCCCAGTCACCAACACCCTGGCACCTCTGAGAGATTCTGTAGGACACATGAAACACACAAAAACAAAGATATTCTCATATGTATGTGAACACAGTTGTGTTGATGGAAATGAATACACACTTAAAATTTGAGTGTCACTGATACACTTTGGACATTTTGATGACAATACTTGTATTTTACCTCAACAGGTATTTGTGCCAACTGGTATCTGATTTATTATGCTCATATCATGCTGGTTTTCAGGTTCATAATTGTATTTAGGGGTTACACCTCAATAGGTTTATGTAGTTTTTTATAGTGTTTTCAAAAAACACTATATTTTTGTTGTACTGAAATTGTTGCAGCTCCTCTTTTCACCCTATGTGTTGAGCTTTCTGTTCACTCTACAGAGTGAGGCCTCTCACTTCTGTTCCATCTTTGTTCGGAGTTGCACATGCGCAGTATGCACTGCTAGCTAGTAATTAAATGTAAAGACGTGCCACGCTAGCAGCTAGGCGAGCATTATAACGTGTTACAAAGTGATGCTCGTTGGTCACGGAAGTAAAGGATGGACTACAACAGAGCTGTTTGGAGCAGTTTGTGAACAGCGTTTTCTGTTGGAGATGATAAGTCCCTTTGGAGTGGACTTTGGGCTTTTTCACTTTATTAACGTATAACATGCACAAAAAGGTATATAACACAATAAAGGAAAAGGGAAAAAAAGCCAAAAAGAATAATATGAGCACTTTCATAAATATCAATTTGTTTGTAGTTTCAAAATTGTTATTTAGAATCATTCAACACAAGTGTTTTTATGATATAAAGAAGAACTAGTCAAAGTCCCATATAGGTTCTTTCATTTAGAACCTTAACAACCTTGACTCATTGGACTCTGACGCAGAGGCGGAACAAAGCCACTATCATCCGTCTCCTCTTTACAGTATATAAGGTGATAAAGTAGTCAGATATCATGTTTATTTATTAACCTTATACTCTGCTTTTTATGTCCAGAAAGTAACTGCTTTTATTTCCCAACCTCAACACTCTTTCATATGGAGGCATATCAGTTCCTTTTTTACCTTCAAATGTGCAAACAACCACATATTCCCCTGTTATTTCCACATGTAAAAAGAATAATAATAAGAAAGGAAGAGTTTGCGCCTTTGATTGTCTATAGAACAGAACACATCTTAAACAAATCATTAGGTTTCATTCAGCATTTGTAAGATACAGTCTTTTTAAATGGTAAAATGGTAAAATATTATCTTCATTTGGGCCTTTCTGGTAAGGCCTCAGTCACAAGCGGAAAGCATGTCAGATTATCACCAATTACTCACTCAGTTTGTGCTTCCTTTCCTAAATTTCCCCAGGGGAGCTTCAAACTTCCATCTTCATTATACATAGATAGTTTGAGCAATGCACCGCCGTGAGCATAGAATCCCATCACTAGAAACAGTTACATGATGGGTGTACGCGGTCCATATTAAAGTGAGTGAACCATGTAGTTGAGGTTGCGCGGTACTGCAATGTGGGACCCTGTAGACCATGATGTAATGGGGCAGTACATAGAGATTGTTTATTGAAGCAATTACATTTGAATATTTTGAATAATTTTGTCAACGTAAAATGAGAAAACACACTTGCATGCAACAGTATATTGCCTGGATCTAGGTTACTTGTTGTATACAACCAAGCAACCTGATTGGTCAACTAGACTAATTAGATTGCACACCATATCACATAAGCTCACTATGCATCCTTGTTGAATCAAAATCTTTTTTAAATAAACCACACACAAGCCACAGTGGAACACACAGAAGCTCTCCAACATATATTTAAACCATTTACATTAAGTGATTCATCTGATTAAATTAGTTAGTCTTATTATACAACACCCTGAGTTATTGGAAACATTGGGATCACATTAGCTGTGACTTGGTGACAACAATGGCAACATGTTAAGTTTGTAGACATAGTAGCTATACAACCTATCCATGAAAAAAGCACCACAAATCTCCACTGTCAATACTACATCATTCATTCATATTACTTTCAAAAATACATGACTGTAAGAGGTTTTCTAAAAATGGTTACTTCTTCAAAACTCTTCAGAAGATTGACTTCAATTTGTATATGGTAACAGCAAAACCTGTGTTCAGCGCAACACAAATCCAATGCATTTTTCAGCAAACCTCAAATGTTTCATAAAAATGTTTACAAGAGTGTCATATTTCAAAAACTAGCACTTGGATCTTGCGTCTCTCTTACCTGCATCAAAACTCGGTGCAGTCCACTTGACAGCTATAAAAGCAACACATATACTAGCTAGTAGGATCTTTGTGAAAGTTCCCATTTTGTGATCTTGTTAGTTTTTAGCACTATGTGTTCAGGAGTGAGCCCACACTTGCACAATTCCAGTTTCCACAACTCCCTTGCATGGAGAATTATGTAATCCCTAATCCCTCCTCCCTTTCTCTTGACGTGTAAATGGGGTGTGTTTTTCAGACAAAAAAAGCTTCATGGAACTTGAATTAGGCCTTACAGGCCGGGCCAGCTTTCCAGTGTGTGGGTATGGGTTGGGGGTGTAGACTGCCATGATTGGGGCCTTGTTCTTCTTCTTTAGTTTTATTTACTGTACCGGGTTATGTAACAACACACATTAAAAACAACAAAGATTGAGTAAAGTGCTTTACAAAGAGGTAAAATAAAACAAAGGAATGGTCAAGTGAAAACACAGGCATAAATAGTAGAACATGCGTAATTTTGTAAAAGCAAACAATATATTGATGCAATCATAACACAAAAAGCATTGCACAGACAAATAAAAATCAGGTACAGGGCTTAATAAAAGAGATGGTTCTATAGACATGTTTTAAAGGTATGAGTGAAGACTAGATGTCTAATTGTTAGTGGCAAACTATTCCACAATTTAGGGCCAACAACTGAAAATGCTCAATGCCCTTTGGTTTTTAACTGGGTGAAATATAAAATTGTGCAAAAACCCTGCTTTACTCTGAACTACTCCCTTGACCTTTGATTTGCTCAATGGGACTTGTAAATCCATAGAGTCCTCTCTGTAGAGCTTGTTTTGATAACCTGTCCCCCTCCTTATGTCCTTTGAGACCTACATGTGCCAGAACCCATGTTGAGTTACCTTGTTGAATGAGTCTGTTACAGTGTAAGTGGTTTGTTATCAATTACAGACAGAATCATTGCTACATAAATAGTTTTTAATTATACGAGCTTACCCCCTATTCCAGCCAACTGAGGCACCTCATGATGTGTATAACATTATGACACTATCCTTCGATTTAAATAACACGATCGGCCCATGATCTAACATGCATGTTAACTTACATTTAAAATATTAGTAACTAGTAACATTCGCCCTATCAGTGCTCCTCCATACATCTGCAGACTCATGTCAGGGAGAACTCGTTTTCTAGTGAGAACTACTGTATAGGTTTTCTCAGCAGAAAACTGAAATCCAAATGTTGCGTCAACTGTTTTCCCTAATGCTTCCGGAATCCTTCCAAATGTGCAAGATATTACTTTGTCTTTCTCATAGCGGCCTGTCATCTGCAAAAAGAGATCTTCCAACATCTGGTTGTAAAAAAGTCACTGAGCTACTAAAAAGATGAGTGGACGTACGGTCCCATTTCCCACTAAAAATTCCAATCCTTGCATGATTATATTTTTTCAAAGTTGATTTGCTTTATCTAAGTCCTTTTGTTAGAGTGAATACACTCCCTAACACCCATTAATTGACTTTACCAAAAGAACCCTCCTTCCTCAACATATATCATACGCTTTTACGCCGGGAAATAATGCTATCAATGTCTCTTAATTAATGTGTGCTGTGATCAAATTTTCAAAACAAATCAAAGCATCCAGAGTTCACCTTACTTTTCTTCAACCCTTTGTTACTAGTCCTTTATCGTTCATTATTAAGAACCAAAGGTTTCCTTAAATCCCCATTTTTAAGATGTCTCAAACATGTCTATGGTCTCAACATTATGTAACATAATTTGACCCTACCCCGTAGTATTGCCTGATCTCAGACAGAAGTAACTAATTATATTTATTTGATCATCAAAAACACCTCTTTTAATTTTTTTCATTTGTTTTGTGTTACTCAAGGCGTTGACATTGGGATAAAAGTCACTACAAATTCAAAAAAAAAGCATGAACACGAATCTGCGGCTCTTAATTTACTGTCTGTGCTTTTAACGCTTTCCTTTTGAAAAGGCAACTTTATTGACACAGCCCGTGTGCGCAGGAATCAAACAGGGTTGTCCTTCAGTAGAGCTGTGCAGGCAGCCTTCACTCAAGCGTATTCTTGGCGTACTTGGAATAACAGTACGTTAAAGGAAACCTTACTGCAGTCAACAATGGCGGCAAGGATTTTGCCCGTTGTGAAGTTAGTATTATTGTTTTTTTTTTATTTTACCGGCAATTTGCCTGACATTTTGGAGCAGTAGGTGCTAATGTTAGCTGCTCGATTAGCCAGTTAGCTAAGTGATGCTAAGTTAACTGTCAGTTGCCCGAAAGCTTTCCAGCTGTCATCTTCAACCCCTGTGTACTGGTTGGACAGCAAGTTGACTCAATAACTCTCTGGTAAAATTAGTTTATATACACTGGACTTCGACGTTGGCCTAATTTACACCAAGTTTCTTTATCCGCTAACTCTAGCTACAAGGTTATCTATTTGATCTTTTTCTTTGCGTCAAAGGACAGTCTTATTAGCTAAGTGGTGCACTGGAGTAATAATAGTTACATGCGACAAGCGTGGTTTGAGTTAGTGTGACATGTTTTGACAGGATACGGAGGTGGGTAATCTTGGTTATTGCCTGACTGTCTCTGTTCTTTCATTCTCAGACTGGCCACCAAGTTGACCATTGCAGGAGGAGCTCTCTACGTCGCCTGTGACTCCGGTCTGTTGGGCAGCAGTGAGCAGGGCTCTGAGGCCCTGGAGAAGGCCAAGGCTGCACTCCCCCCCGCCATAGACGAATGGATGAAGTACTTTGGCCTGGAGGTACAGATAAGATGCATCACTTATGCATAGTTCTGATCCAGGACGGCCTGGATACGGGCTAGTAGGCATGATAATGGATCACAAGGAAGGAAAATATGACTGGAAAACACATTCGTACAAAACTTTGTTTTAGAAATTGGCCTGAAGTAGACCCCTGATATGGCTTTTGATGAGTCATTCAGTAGATGAAAGAATGATATAATGTGGTGTGGTATTTATTTCAGTGTCCTTTCATGTCATGGCCCATCCCTTGTGGAATTGTAGGACACCTTCACAAGACAGAAATAATGTATTGTACAACAATAGTAATCATCCTGCCCTTAGTGATACATCATTTTTCTCCTGATCTCCCATTGATTTAGTTTAGTGATTTTTTTAGTGATTTTTTTTTTTAGTTTTTAGTGATTTTGGTCAACAACCATTTTCAAAGTGATTCTTTTCCATCAGATCTCTTACATCTTCTCTGTGTCAATAAACAACAAAAAATAAACAAAAGATTAATGTAATTCCAGTACAAAGGACTGATACTCCTAAAAGATACTCCTTCTCTATTTCTTCCTGATCACACTGGAGGGGTTCCACGTTCTTCAATGTCATTTCACATGGAACAATGAGTACTCCAGATCTCATCTGCCCAGTTGCGTCTTTTCAGAAACGCCAGTAAACATCTTAGTGTAGCCTGAGTAGCCAATAGCAAAGGGTCAGTATTTTCTTTCTACAGCATACCCCACTGAAAATGCATTAAGTGTTTCGTATTATTATGTCCATGTGTAATTCTAGAGTAATATGCCGACTTTTTAGTGAAGCACCCCTCCGTTGTTATTGTCACTGGTAGGCACTGTTTAACCGCAGGATGTTGTAATACTGCCAATGAAGAGTGATCAGCCAAAATGATTGCACTCGTTATCTCTCCTGGTTTGGAAGTGTTAAACATGCATTATAATGTGCATAACTACAAAGCATGTTGCTCCTTCAAACTAACGCCCCCTCCCTCTACAGGCTCAGCTTCCAACCATGCCTAAAGTTGAATTCTCCCCTGTTCAGGCGTGGAACTCTGGTAAGAATAGAAGGAAAAGCTTGTTCCTTGTTTTTAATTTATTTATTTTTTTAAAAGGGGGCACAGCGTTGCTAATGTACTGAGTATGTTTGGTGCCCACATTTTTAAATTGTGGTTGTGCACTTGTTTGATGCAGTGATAATGTTAGTGTTTCATTGGGGCAATAATCAATGTCAGCGTTACTAGTATAACTTTGAGGTGATTGTCTTACCAGGGGAAAACACTGAGGCCTAAAACCAAACCGTTTTTATTGCATTGCAGGGGTGCGGCGGACAATTTCAACTCTTTCAGAGGCTCCAACAAAGGCAACTGGATACACAAATCAGTGTTTGCAGTACTTGAAAGACCTCACCAAGTGAATAGGAACTCTCTGGACAACCTGACATTTATCAATTTTTTCTTTTTGTTGAGTTTTTGCACTTGAGAAATGACATTACTTCTTAAAAAGTTGTAGCCCCTCCCAAGAAAGAAGAAACACCCAATATTAAAGACAGCAGCTAGACAAAAGTGCAGCTGCAAGGAGTGCAGTCTCCTAAATGGGAAATGTGGTTCTCTATATGATAGTGGCATTGGTTGGAAGTTGTACAAAATGCAAGGAAGCAAAATGTATTCTCATTTTGTGTATACCACCTGATTTAATTTTATTCAGTGCTGTCTAATACCACTACTCTTTGTCCTCAAACCCAAACAATGTTATGAAGAGAATGTGTGTTGTATATATGCAGTTTCACCATTTGTGACTAAATAATACATCCATCTTAAAACACGTCCAGTCTTTAGTTTTGATTTATTGAGACAGATTACATACTGCATTGATTGTTGGTCCTGGCAGTACGTTCAAAGAACAAGACCAAACAAATGTGCAAAAATCTTTATTACTCATGACAGAATAATAATGACACAAATGGCCTGTTGATGCTGCTACAACAACTTCAGAACAGGAGGTTATTTAAAGCATGAAAAAGAGCACGCACAGTCAATTGTCACTCCACTCTACACAACACAAACACCACACAGCACCACTAGCGGTGATGTACAGTTTTTTTGTTTTTTTCCGTGGGTTAAAGAAACGGTACCAATTCCGCCACACTGTCACTTCTCTACTGTTGAAATAAGGTTTGGATACCTCCAGACACACTGTTCCGATAAAGCATGCAGAGTTTTGACAACTAAAAGTAACGGTGTACCTACCGATTTGACTAGTTTACTGAGGGCTACACGGAGTGACTCGAAGAAGACTGAGAAGGCAAAGACCAATTTGGCAACTAGTGACAAAGTTGGGATGAAACCAATACTGCAAGCATACGTGTTTGCAAGACAAAGAGACGGTTATAAAGAATAGAACCAGAGTTAGTTACTTTCAACAAACTGGTTTGTCAGTTGAGTATACCTTATGTTAAATATTCAGTTTATAATTAATGTAAATAAATGACCCTTTCACTAAAAGCTGGTGGTGTTTTGATGAGATATTTGTATAAATGAGAGTAACCACTACAGGCAACATGACAACGCATTTTACACACGTACATATTAAATACTTTCATCTGAGGAGGGTCGCAACTTTTTTTTTAGTTTTTTTTTTATATCTTCATGCGTATGATATAAAGCATGTATTCTGCCACATTTGCTAATCAGGAAAAAGCATGTTGGGGGAAACTATATAGCGTACCATAAACATGTAAACTTTATACATTAAAGTGCTCCCCACAAGATCAACAGTAAGCTTATACAACCAATGATGTGTGTAATGTTTTTTAGACTGCATTAAGAGCAAAACACAACACTAATATAAACTAATGGTTGCAAAACGTTCTTCAAGCTGTCAGTGTCACCACTACTGAATGAAAACCAAAAAGAAAAGCAGCCTTTATACGCAAGGACTCAGTAAGAGCGTAGACAGTCGGAGAAACAGTATGTACAATATTGCAAAAGTGACAAGCCGGAAGGCACTTTATGATTTGTGTGGGATCAAATTCAAATAAGAATTTAGCAAACTGCATCTTCGTCACCACTGCAAAGGATCTTATACAATGCTAAATATGGTGCAAAGGTGCAGGAGTACATTTCCACATGAGCAGTATTCATTTAAGGCTTTTGTAAATAAGGGCCCCCATTCAGGTGATTTTGCAATTCTGCTTTCATTCCTTCCTTCCTTCCTTCCAGTACTAACACTGCATTTGAAAATATATGGTTAGATAAATACAATACACAAATTTATCTGCCCATGTAATGCAATAAATGCATATGTTTCCTAGTAGGCTGCACAAAAGAAATAAATATACAATCAAAATGTTATCAAAATAGCAATATTGATTTGGGGGGTTTGCCTAATATTTGTTAAAGGCAAGAAAAATTCAAAATTCCATTTTGAATTAAGTATTGTGGTGCTGCAGGGATGTCGTGTTCTACAGATTCAAAAAAAAAAAAATCTGTTTGGTAAAGATCTATGAATGAATCACACAATGGTTTGTTTTTATATTTTACAATGAAAATAAGAATAATGATGTAAAAATGACTATTCCGTTATTGTGAGTTGCAATATCAATTAAAATAATCACAATTAGATATTTTTCCCCATGTCGTGCAGCTCTACTTACTAGCTGTTTAGATGATTCACAGAGAAGTGTCTTTAAAAGAACATTTTGAGCAGCTTTCTTTAGTCATACTGGGATTTAATTAAGATAATAACTTTAAGGATTGATCAAGTACAGTATATCAAGGACAACAATACAAATGCAGTAACAACTGCTCTTTGCCGCTGTTGGGCAGTGCAATGTTGGACTGTCCAAACTTAAAGTATAAAGTAAAGCAGCGAAGAAAACTCCCATCTGCTCGAAATAGCCAAGTATAGCGGTGCTACAGTTCTGCTGTGCATATGGAAAACAGATTGCACTTTCTTCTGAACAATAAAGCATATAACTATTCAACCCTGCATGGCTTTGGATAACAGATTAGAACAAAGAGTGGAACAGAAGCAGATGGAGGAAGGGGGGGCTGGAGAGTGTCCATTACAGTATCCCTAGGTGGTTTTCACCAGGTCATAGACGTGGATATGAAAGTCATCATCGTATTTGATATAGTAGACAGAGGGCTTGGCTGGGACCTGGTAGATGACCAAGCCTGTCCTCTTCACACCCTTGTCAGTAACATACTCCACCTGTTTCCCCACCAGGCTCTCCGTCTCTTCTCCGGGCTTCCTGTCTGCAGGCAACAGGTGTTTGTTTTCTGCGGAGTGAAACATTAGGACATTACACTTTAGTTAAGACCGAGTTAGTTTGATATTTGCTTGGGTGTGTAACTCACCAAACAAAATGGGTGTAACAAAAAAATAACGTCTGGTTTGGTTTCTGAACAAGAAATGCATAAACAGGTAATAAAACCAGAGGTTCTGTGTTATTCTTTAAATGGTCCGTCTCATCATCATTATCACAAAGATGAAGAAAGTGTACATCCTCTCTCTCTGTCTCTCAGAAGTATATAGACAATTTTGTTCTCCAGTTTCATTTTTTTAAGATCAGTATTATTAAAAAATTCATCTCCAGACGTGTAAAGACTTTCCAGACAAGTGTAAAAAACCTGTATATCTGTTGTTTTTATCATGATTTATCAAACTCAAATAAACTATATAAATTATTACAGGCCTTAGTATCTTGCATAATGCATCAGTATTCGGATATTTCACTATCTGAATTACACTTTTTTACACTTTTGCTGTGAATGTATATGGCCCAATCCCAAAATCCGGACTCACAGAATCACAGACTTTTGTGCACTTTTGTCGCAAAATTCGTAAGGGCTTAGAGTTGTCACAATGTTGAATTTTAAAGAGCGTGAGGGTCTGAGTAAATACTTACCGAGCCCTTTCCGTGAGTCTGCTTCCATGCAGACTTTACCAAAGGTTGAACACAGTTCAAAGCGTTTATCGGAGACCATAGGGAAATACGGAAATTACCAAGGGGGTAAGCTAGCGTCCCTATGGCGCCTTTTAATGCTACAAAGCACTTACCCTCCATTAGCATTCCATTGACTCCCATTCATTTTGGCGCCACTTTGACAGTGAATAACTTTACATCTGAAGCGTTTAAAGACTTAAGTTGTCCATCGTTTATTTCTAAAGAAACATGTATAAAAGGCTCCATTACCTTATACCTCACGTTATGGCACCGTAGCAGACGGTTTTGTAAAATTAGGCTAACGATTGTGTCATAACCACGCAACTTGCTGTCACATAGACGACAAATCACCGTACTGTCGCGAGAAGCACGCAGACAATTTCGACTTTCTTTAGCTGTTTAGGTTTAATTACTTATGTTAACTAGCATGTTAGTTAGCAATAATTAGCCTGTGCCTGTTATCTCTAACATATACCTACGCTCTCGGTCTCTACAAGATTCGGAATGACTGAGATTTCTCTTGGCACATCTACCAGAAGCTTCCAACTTTCAGACAGGTTGCTCACGTCACATCTACGTCGTCAAGCTCAGTTGGAAGCTGCGCATTAATGCTCACCACTCACTGGAAAAGTGCTTCTAATATCCTTCACTGGTCTCCGTCCAGAGCAACGGGATCTGTTGGTCCATTTCCTTAACTGTCTATGGAAATTACAAAAGGTAAACCACAGCACGACACACGACCACGGAACGGAATGGACCAGAGGCCTGTACGACAAATCAAGATCAACGTGCCCTGGATTTATTTCAGTTACCCGGCTTCACTAACAATAACAACCGCTGTCCTGCGTAAGCTGTGTCACAACACTGGTTATCAACTAGTTTAATCAACCCAGGATTTCCCAATCTAGAGTCGCACGCGTTCACATAAAAGAGGCGGTGTTTGCCCAGCACGGCCAATCACAAACATCTACCAGAGCCCCATATTTTACATCAGATGAGCGAACTATAATTCTACATAAATATGAAGAACACAGACATGGTTTTACAAGCAAAACGCAATACAGTCGCTGCTTCCTAAAAGAGGAAGGAAAGCTGGAAAAAAAATAGCTGATGCTGAAAATGCGTAAATAAAAACGCTCATCAATACAACTTCCCGATAAATAAGGCACAACTGACCATAATTACACTTGTCCTTTCCATAAACTGTCGTTGCGTTAGCCTATTATTTCAGTTGCTACCCTGGCTGTGGGAAGAGATCGTGAGAGCAGATAAAAAAATATTAGAACATAATTAAAATGCGTGCATTGGCAAAACACGGCTCAAGAAGCCGACCTATACGAAATCCCGTCGGCTAAACTCACTCAGCAACTATTTGAATATGTTTTTATATTTATTAATTTAAGGGCAAAATCACCATTACCAAACCCACCAGACTCCATTTAAATAATCAGTACTTTTTTCATTGTAAAAAAACAAATAGCGTATATATAATATACCTATCTAAGCCCATGTGGCCTCACACACTCTCTCACATAGAAACCCGAGATCAATTAGTCGTGAGTCTTAGTCTCAGGGGTCACTTTGGATTGGGCCCTGTGTGCCAGGCAGCATCATTAAATATTGTCAAATTAGAGCAGCAATTAAGCATTTTTTAAAGCCTTACCTAAAAGCTCTTTGTTTTGAAAAAGTGTTAGAGTCTGGCTTTTAAATTTAAAAAATCTGCCCTAAAACCTAATGTCTAAAGGGGGAAAAACCCCAACTTTTTTAACCCAAAAGCTCCGTTCAGCAGACAATTGCTGAGGATTTTCGTGTTCCCCATGGGGCAAGATGGGGCGCACAATTAACGAATTTTAACCACAATACAATTTTGGCTTCCCACAATAAATTTGCATGATCGGCAATATTTTAAAGCGCATTTCTTTTGTAAAACCCCGTTTTTTTTGCAAAGCCAATCACTGCTGGTAAACCACTGTCGATCATGAGCCAGTCAGAGGGTTTTTCCCCGCACCCCGCAGTTAGTTTAGGTAGACTACAGGGAAGGTAAGGGAGGAAATTTCCACAAAGGAAATTGATACCCGGCACAAGGTTTACAGTAAACGCAAAATTTTTCCCCCTGTTTTTCAGCCGCGGACAGGCGCTGTTAGTAGGTCGTTAGCTCCCCGGGGGTTTTTGGGTTTTAGTAATGTTTTTAGCTCACAGGGGTAGGGGGGTTTGTGTCTGTAGCCCCGGGTCAGGGGCTAGTTAATGTCTGTTAGCTACAGGGCTTGGGTGGAGTTAGTGTTGTTAGCCACAAAAAATTTTGGGGGGTTGTTTGGTCTGTTAGCTCACAGGGTCTAGGGGGGGAGTAGTGTCTGTAGCTACAGGGCTTAGGGTGTGTTAGTGCTTACTCACGGGCTTAGGGGGGTAGTTGTGTTGGTTAGCTACAGGGTTTTGGGGGTAGTGGCGTTAGCTCACAGGGCTTTAGGGTGCTAGTTAGTGTCTGTTAGCTCACAGGGCTCTAGGGTGCTAGTTAGTGTCTGTTAGCTCACAGGGCTTTAGAGTGCTAGTTAGTGTCTGTTAGCTCACAGGGCTCTAGGGTGCTAGTTAATGTCTGTTAGCTCACAGGGCTTAGGGTGGTAGTTAGTGTCTGTTAGCTCACAAGGCTTTAGGGTGCTAGTTAGTGTCTGTTAGCTCACAGGGCTCTAGGGTGGTAGTCAGTGTCTGTTAGCTCACAGGGCTTTAGGGTGCTAGTTAGTGTCTGTTAGCTCACAGGGCTCTAGGGTGGTAGTTAGTGTCTGTTAGCTCACAGGGCTTTAGGGTGCTAGTTAGTGTCTGTTAGCTCACAGGGCTTTAGGGTGCTAGTTAGTGTCTGTTAGCTCACAGGGCTCTAGGGTGCTAGTTAGTGTCTGTTAGCTCACAGGGCTCTAGGGTGCTAGTTAGTGTCTGTTAGCTCACAGGGCTTTAGAGTGCTAGTTAGTGTCTGTTAGCTCACAGGGCTCTAGGGTGCTAGTTAGTGTCTGTTAGCTCACAGGGCTTTAGAGTGCTAGTTAGTGTCTGTTAGCTCACAGGGCTCTAGGGTGCTAGTTAGTGTCTGTTAGCTCACGGGGCTTTAGAGTGCGACTAACATTTTTTCCTCTAGGTCGCACCAGTGTACCTAAAATCATCGCATCTGCTGCCTCTCCACAAACTAAGCAATATTTATATTGATATGGTTTAATTTTGCATTACATGACCCATTTCTTTTGTTAAGCCGTGCCTGTTTGGATCTCTCCTCTTACTCTCCGCGCAGCACCGCCCCCATTCACTCACACACGGCTCCCAGCAATACGGAGAGACACAGCGGCGACAGCGCCGGTCCACACCTCTAACATGTGTCCACAGTTTTAATTGTTATTAACACAGCTGTATATTGTTAAGTATGTGAGGCAAACCTGTATTTGTACCAGTGTTTCCGCTGGTAACTCTGCTATCGCGGCCGCCATGGCAAAAAACAGAGACGAAGTTACTGAATGCAACTAACTTCAGTTCGAAGAGGAATAGTGTGTGAGACGGAGCCTGCTGGACCTGAGCGAGTGACCCACGGCCAGAATATCATACTTCATAAAAATGCAGCGCAGTGACGATACAAACATTTCATACAAATGTGTGTAACTCCGCTGACCTGCCATTTGACCAGTGGACCCATTCATAATGAGTCAGAGCCACCGCGCTCTCCCATCTCTTTTAAATCAGTTATTGTTGAAAACAAGTGAATTTATTTCAGATAATTTTGATTTCCATGTGTTGCAGCTGTATGAATGTACAACATACAACTTCAACATAAGAAGGATGTAGCATACTATGGATGTGAAGGCAGTTATAAATAGCTTACGTGTATGTGACATTCAAATTTGTTTTGGTTAAAATCAACAAATAATCATGAGAATTAAACTAAATTAAATCACTTTTAAAATATGTAATCTTGCCGGTTTGCTATTTGAAGTTAACAGTCCTAACTGTGAAGAGTACAGACTTCAACGGCTGCTGGTGAACTCACATGGTATCCATTGCAAAAACAGATTTAACAGTCCTCCAGAGTGGAAATATAATTTACGTCACATAGCAGATCTTGATCTTGATCTATAAAGCCTAAGGACACAATTATTAAAGAATTAATATAGCTTTGTGAAGTATCAGTCTGTCTTTGTCATACACAAATCACCAGTACCTGCTTCAGGCAGAATCCTGAGGTCTCCGTCAGCATAGTCGTCCCACAGCTGGTACATATAAAGTACGGGGTCCTTTTCATAAGTGATATAATACCAGTTGGTCATGATTGGAGCTCTAGAGAGGACCATGCCTCTCCACTCGTTCTTCTCTCCATCCTCCTTTTCAAACAGATGCTCCACAGCTTTGCCCACCAGCTCCTCTGCCCCTGGAGGTATCTTGATCTTGTTGTTTACTGTGGAGACACAACAGAAATACAATATCAAAGTAAGAAAGATGACAATCTGTAACCCAACTGCTGCAAAAAGTGCATTTCACTTTGATGTATGTTTCACATTTATTATATGAAAAAAATTTGGTTCGGTTCACGACAGATTCCGAAACGTGAATTAATCAAGCCAGCTAGCACAGATTGAAAGAGAGGCTTTCTAACTCACCAACTTTTTCCGACAGGACCTGCAGGTTTGACACTCTGTCGTCCTTAAACAGCTCGATGCCATAGACGCAGTCAAAGCCGTCATACTTCACCATGAAGAGAGAAGGGTTCACGCTAAGCCTGTCGAGTACTGTTCCCTTCCATTTGCTCTGGTTCCCCTTCTCGCGCCAGTTATGCTGAATGCGGACTCCCAGAATGCTGTTGGGATCTGGGGTCAATGTGTCACTCAGCTCCCCGCTACTCCGCTTTCTGGGAAAACAGGATGAATTAGATGATGTCTGCTGTTACTATTACCACCCTCAAAACTTATTTCACTATTTTATATGCATCTGATTATTTCAATCAGAATGCAATATCACTTTTTTTTTTTTTACATGGTTCCAGGTTTCCAGGTTTAAGTTATTTCCAGAATTTTTACCTGGATTAATCACTTTGTTATACAGCTGATTGTGACATTGTAGTTTTACTGTTACATTAGATTCTAAAACCATCATTAATGAGATCATGTGATGGTATGAACGGTTGCTTTGTGTCTACATACCTGCCCCTTTTCTTGGACATGCCTCCAGAAAGTCAAAAGGCTACTGATTAAGAGAAAGACAGGTCAAAGTTCAGTTATTATGTGAGTGAGCTCCGAGCTGCCAAACTTTACATGTACTGTATTAACTACAGCATGAGGAAGGCCTCTGATTCAACCGAGAGGCTGGTCTGTGTGAAGAGACCTGTGACAGGCTGTTCAGCACAGACTGACAACTCTTACAGCCAATAGATTAGCATGATGGAATAACTTCCTGGGTATTTGCTTTAACGTTCACTACACAGCCATGGAGGTCACTGTTTGTAATGTACAGTCTACGGAGGCGAGACTGTGTAGTTTGTCATATTTATTGCACAAGTCTCGCCTCAGTTAAGGATTAAAAAGCTAATAAAAAAAAAGAAATCTGGCGGACACAACTTCAAGAGAATGCGTCAGCCATTTCACTGTATCTGAAGAATTACAGTATGTAACGTTAGCCGGTTACATTTTTGTGCAAATAACTTTGACATTAGCAACATACATGTACAATTTAATGAGGCGAGCTCGATACTCTATACGCTATAAATCATGCCGTATACCACCTGTCCTGGGCTTAATCCAACACACCTACACCTCACACTGTAGGTTACCAATAAAGCGTCTGTCCTAGCTCTACCTCAATGCAGATGTTACTGTCGGATAAGTGGAGGCGGCTAGCTACATCCGCTCTCTGGTGTCGCTGACGGCAGGTAACGAACACTAGCAACACCTGGGTGTTAACAGCCTTATTTTACCCGCGAAACATGTCTTCATTACCTTTACGCAGATTTCATATCAGTATTGTTCAGTTCGTCTGGCAGAGTAATGCTGCCACACACCAACCCGCCTATGTAAATCTCGCGATTCAAGAAACCTGTGGGAAATGGGAGATGCAGTGACGAGACTCTACTTCCCAGCGAGCCTTCGCTCACCAGACCAGATTTAAGGACATGGACTCGCGCGCAATGAACACTGGGAATTTGTGTTCTAATGACAATGACGTGAACTTTTAACGACTGGAGTCAACCTACACACAGGTGTTCTGGAGACAGTGGTGCATGCTGCGTTCGAGTGTTTTAGGAAATAGTGTAATTACGGTATAAGTGCGCATGATTGAAACAGCACTTAACCGACCACAGCAGGCAAAGAGCTCCAAGAGCTCGGGATTTTCTGTGACGCGAGAGTAGACTACAATTTGACTTAAAGGGACAGACAGCGTGCAAAAGATGTTATAGTTATAAAGCAACATCAGCATCAAATGGCATTATTAGGGTTAAAACATAGTCTGTATATATATTGATATTAACAGTCTATGAATTAAAACCGCTAACCCTTCTATGTTTATCTGTTTTAGCTGTTATTATTATTATTATTATTATTGATTATTATTATTATTATTATTATTATTATTATTATTATTATTGTTGTTGTTGTCTGCCGCTACAACTAAAATTCCAGTGAGCTGGAATGAGCTAGAAACATGAATTTTGGGGTAATAACTGGAAATGGTTTGAATGTGCTTCTATAGAAATATGAACCCAATCGGCCACATGGTGGCGCTGTAATTAAGACTGACTTTGACTTGACTTTAAATTTCTCACACATGTGCAGCTTAATCTGCTGTACTAAAAAGCCTCAAGGATTATTATGGTCTGCCTAGAAAATTTTGTTTGAAAAACACATTTTTGAGATCTCCTTCTATATCGTAGCTCCAATTGCCACCACATTTTCAGTGAATCATCAATGGATCAAGCAACAAACTGTGTAAAGCATGGCCATATCTCCATTACTTTTCAAGTTATTGATTAATGAACTTCGAAAGGGGCGTGGCTCTGGACATAAATGAACACATATCAGCAACCATAAGGCCAATCATCACCTAACTCACAGGGTATGTTCAGATCAGTGTCCCAGATATACCATAACAGTTGTATATATACACCACTAGGGGGCGCTACAAGCGCAAGATAGGGGGGTGGCATTACACACATTTTACTATAAATCACATATTCATTGTTGAATCAACACAAGTATCTCAGGATATGTCCTCATAAGTATCTGAACCTCGCCCTGAAAGTTTCATTCAAATTGAACTCTAGGGGGCGCTATAAACGCAAACAAACTGCAATGTAGCGCAAATCAGGCTATAAATGACTAAATGTTTGTCCAATCAGGAAATGTATAATGCCCTGTCACATACACTGCAAGTCTCATTCAAGTTGACCACTAGGGGGCGCTTTAAATGCACAATAACTGGACGTGGAATGACGCAAATCAAGATTTGAGCTCGGAATCGCAGCGTGCTGTTTCATTAGAAATTGTTTTTGTGTCGGTCCTCTTCTTTTCTCAAATTGCCGTGAGCTGGACTGAGCTACATATTACTCTGAATTAAAATAAATGTTTTTGACCAATCAGTTGTAGGCATTTTAAACAAAGTGCACTGTTTGTCCAATTGTTCCAAAGCTTGCAGGATGTTTCATGACTATGTTGTACCACATGTGTGAAATTACTTTGAAGTTGCTATTGAGAAAAAAGATTTGGATCCGTGAATCGCCACCTGCGGCTATATTTAGTATTAAAGTTATTTAATAAGTCACTCTTTCCCTAATATTTAAATGTCACCGTTAGGCCTCTGGCAACATTTTGCTTCTTAAGTTTCATAAACTCAGCTAACACAACACTAAAATGCTAGATGGACATTTTACCTCTGCAGCATTGGAAATAACATGATCTCTGAAATAAAATTAAACCCATGCTTTTCCATTTTTGTGAAATATTTTGGTCAAATTCCAACCTAAAACATTAGGATGAACAAACTATTTGCAAATAGGAGCACACAAAGATTTTAAAATATTAACTGAATTCAAATCAGTACCAGGTTCATTATAAATATAAAGCACCATTGGACAGCTCGCCTAGTATCCAGGATTAGTGAATATGGGCAAATAATTGAGAATACCAGATGGGCACGTGCCACCTGCCTTTACAGCAAGGTATTCATACTTTGTCCAAACTGACATCTTGCAGAAAACAGCGTATTTCAATGCACCACTATCTTTGCACCACTTTTTCATTTTCAACACTACGTAGGACTAGCTTATTAACTTTAGTTTTACAGTTAATTTATGGTCAAAAACCTTATTTATAGGAAATTATACCTAATGTTTGTGTTACAAAAGCAGAAATTAGGAATTATGTTGACTAAAATGAAAGGAGTGGATGTTGATGGATAATCACAGACTGGAATATGTCAATTTTTACTCAATACAATTTCAAAACCACTTCAGTTTTCTTCAAATGCTATAAAATTGAATTAGACACCCTAAAATTAATGAAAGTAGAGATTTGTACTTTCCAAGCCGTGTTGTGTGGAATAAATCATGTTATTATGGGTAGTTAAAAAGAACATTGATATAGGAAAACGGGTCAATTTGACCCGAGGACAACATGAGTGTTAAAAAAATAAAAACAAGTGAGTGCATGGGAATTTTCCTTACTTTTCAATTCATTATTATATTCACCCAGTGTGTTTTGAAACTTTTAAAGTTTGATTCAAAGAGTTTTGTCTGACCTGTTCCAAAGCATACTGTATAACAAAAACAAAAGAAGTGGTGGTAACAAAAATGTATCACCTCATCTGATCACAGCATGTGCAGATCTTACACAACATTACACCACATGTTTGAATATCACAAAGAGCCTTGTCTTGAAAATGACATCCTAATTAAGCATATTGACATGTTACCATTTCATCTATTTTGCCTAATTATTGTTCAACACGCTTGTAATCCATTCCCTAAAGGAGGATATGCGTGTGTAGACATCAGGGGTCCTGGGGTCTCCGCATAGCTGGCCGGAGAAGGAGACTATGCCCGCGGCAGCTCCATCACACACCAACGGACCACCCGAATCTCCCTTTAACAGAAAAGATCAGACATTTAAAGGTGAATTGCGGCCAATGTATAAGTTAATCTTGATCTCTATAAATATGTGAGTACAGTTGAATTAAAAAAAAAAACAAGCCAAATTGGTGCAGTCAACACGAAGTAGCTGCAGCTACAGTGGGGTTCAAAAGTTTGGGCACCCCACTTAAAAAATTGTATAAATGTCCATGAAGAAGCCAATAAAAGATGGAAAATCTCCAAAAAGGCATCAAATGACAGATTAGACATTCGTATAATATTTCACAAAAAGTTAGATTTTATTTCCATCATTTACACTTTCAAAACAGAAAACCAAAAAATGGCATCTGAAAAAGTTTGGGCACCCTGCAGAGTTAATACCTTGTACTGCCCTTTGGAAAGCTGAGACCTCACAGTGTCATGGATTGTTCTCAATCTTCGTCTGGAAAGACCAGGTGATGTCAATCTTAAGGTTTTAAATTCCCAGACTCATCTGACCTTGCCCCAACAATCAGCACCATGGGTTCTTCTAAGCAGTTGTCTAGAAAACTGAAACTAGGCTGTAAGAAGATAGCAAAGCGTTTTCAGATGCCAATATCCTCTGTTCAGAATGTAATTAAGAAATGGCAGTCATCAGGAACAGTGGAAGTTAAAGCAAGATCTGGAAGGCCAAGAAAAATATCAGACAGAACAGCTCGCAGGATTGTGAGAAAAGCAAGTCAAAACCCTCGTTTGGCTGCACGATCCCTCCAGAAAGACCTGGCTGACACTGGAGTTGTGGTACACCATTCCACTATTAAGAGATAGTTGTGCAAACATGGTCTTCATGGAAGAGTCATCAGAAGAAAACCTCTTCTACATCCTTACCACAAAAATCAGCGTTTGAAGTTTACAAATGAACATATAGACAAACCTGATGCATTTTGGAAACAAGTTCTGTGGACCGATGAGGTTAAAATAGAACTTTTTGGCCGGAATGAGCAATAGTACTTTTGGAGAAGAAAGGGCACAGAGTTTAATGAAAAGAACCTCTGTCCAACTGTTAAGCATGGGGGGGGGGATCAATCATGCTTTGTGGTGGGATTGCAGCCAGTGGCACAGAGAACATGTCACGAGTAGAAGGAAAAATGGATTCAATAAAAGTTCAGCAAATTTTGGGCGTCAACTTGATGCCATCTGTAAAAAAGCTGAAGTTAAAGAGAGGATGGCCTCTACAAATAGATAATGATCCTAAACACACCTCAAAATCCACGGTGGAGTACATCAAGAGGCGTAAACAGAAGGTTTTGCCTTCACAATCTCTTGACCTCAACATAATTGAAAATCTATGGACAGACCTTACAAGAGCGGTGCGTGACAGACAGCCCAGAAATGTCAAAGAACTGGAAGACGTTTGGAAGGAAGAATGGGCAAAGATATCTCAAACAAGAATTGAAAGACTCTTGGCTTTTGAAAGTGTAAATGATGGAAACAAAATCAAACTTTTTGTGACATATTATATGAATGTCTGATCTGTCATTTGGTGCCTTTTGGAGATTTTCCCATCTTTTCTTGGCTTCTTCATGCACATTAATACAAATTTATACCTGGGGTGCCCAAACCTTCGAACCCCACTGTATGTCTACAAGCTTCCTCTCAGCTAAAATGGCAGTTGTCGGGTTACATGACGATGACTACATAGACGTTCAGATGGATTTATTCCTTTGGATTTACTCGTGCAAACTCTCCGACAAGTCTTCCCGGCCGGGTTGCCAAGCTTCTGAAAGCATTACAAAGACACCAAACATATTGCCTGAATGCTGGAGCTATATGGCCACAAGCTACAAACAAAACGTGATGCTGGATTGAAATGTCGCGCAACGAAACACAGTTTATTTTTTATTTTTAAGTTTATTTTAGGATTCATAATTATTTATTTATGTTACGAAGGCACTTTAATTCCATAATCTATTAAAAAAAAACTTCAGGACTTAAGTAATAATCATCATCATTAATAACATCACACAGTACGATCTAGACCTGCACTTTTATGAAAAGCGCAATGAGATAACTGTTGATTTAGCGCTATATGAATAAAATTGAATTGAATTGAAGTCTCAGCGCAAGGCTCTACACAGCGTAGACCTAGTAGGGTTTAAATAGCCTGTGTGGCAGTTTCTTTCTTTGGTCAGTATTAGTTGCTTACTGCACACCTAAAACTACGGTGGCATCATTTTTGCAACAGGAAAAAAAAAAAGATCTTTCTTGATAAAATAATCCCAGGTTTGTAAGAAGATGTTTAGTGGGCCTCCAACCTTATACACACTAAACACAATTCCTTCAAAGGTTAGTTTGAGTGCCTAATCCATGTCTTGCCAGTGTTTTGTCTTACCGAGCAGAAGCCTTGAAAGCCGCGGGCCCCGACGCCACAAACCATAGTCCTGGTGATAGGAACCGTTCTCCATCTTCTGCGACATGTTTGCTGTGGCAGGGTGGTTACGTTGACTTCCTGAAGCCTGATTGGTAAGGTGCCATTATCAGCAATAGTTCCCCAGCCAGCTGTGATGCACTGACTAGATGTATTCAGCGTGCTTGTTTTCAGAGAAATCAGCTGCACTGCTTCAGTCAGTTGGGCACTGCGGTTAAGCTAAAACAAGCAGATAAATGGAAGTAAAATACAGAAAAATGTTAAATGTGTTAGATTTGTGTAATCGTAACATCCTATTTTGTTCAAAACTAGAAACAGTAATGAATATAATTCTACTTAAAATACGGCAGTGTAATAAGCTACATCCACCCTTACCTTCAGGAGCATGATATCATTTGCATGTCCATCATAGTTGGGATGTGGAATGGATCTGATTGCAGTGAACTCCTGCTTTGTAGGCTCATTATCTGTCAGCGAATCAGCTCCAAGTACTACTGTGTATGGTCTAGAAATCACAATTGAATGATGACTGGACGTTAGATACAATTTTAAGGCTGCTAACTATCTCCCTTGACATAAATCATTTTCCACATTGGTCTCTGTGTTTGCATAGAGAAAATGTTCTGTCCACTTTCAAAGCATGATTTAATATGTTTTCCTATCTACAAATCAGTGCTTTCCATTCATTGCTGTACGTTGCAACAATCAACTTGCAGAGACTTGTACGGCACTTCACCAAAGTGAACATTTTACTGCCTTCATTTTTTGTCAAAGAGAGCATCCCTGACTGTACCAAGACAAAAAGTTTTCAAAATTGTTCTGCTTGTGACCCTCAATGGTGTTTTTTGCCTCCAACGTCGCCTTCCAGGCAGCTAAGCTCCGTTCTGTGGTCTCTCAAAAAGAGCTGGAGATGCTTGTTCATGCTTTTATTTCTTCCCGTTTGGATTATTGTAATGTACTGTACACTTGCTTAAACAAATCATCAATGGATAAATTGCAAGTTGTTCAGAAAGCAGCAGCAAGACTTCTGTCTAAGACCAGCAGGAGATCACATATTACTCCTGTAATATTATTACTGTAAAGTACTTTGTGACCCTTCTTGTCTGTGAAAGGTGCTATATAAATAAAGTTTTTACTTACTAACCCTGTGTAACCTTAACCCTAAACATAACCATTGCCACGTTGCCTAGAAGGAGATGTTGGGGGCAAAAAACACCAAACACTGCTTGTGACTTTAGTTCGACAAAGAAATGACAAATGCAATGTTTACTGTGATGTATTGGCAAGTTTGGCAAACTGGAAACCTCTCTGCATGTTGATTTTCATACCACACTGATATGTAATGAAACAAGCAGCAGCAATGAAAATATGAAAAAGAACATTGGTTCAATTTTTAATTCTTACATGGGTATCTTACAATGTGCTGCTGTGAGCACAAAGTCCTGTCTCACCAGGGCTCCCCCACAGTTGTGGCTTCCTCGGACCTGAAGCGAGGCCATGTAGGGGCGCGATTGGGGGACAGAATCCCTGCCGCCGACAATACGAGAACCATCAGCACCTGAAGCACAAAACCATCAGTCATTATTTGCTAATGTCCATCTAAGTTATTTTTCAGTTTGTAGTAAATTCAGATGTATATGTCTTGTATAGATAGCTTACCATTTAGGACAAAGAACAGCAGTAAAAGGTAGCTGGTGTCCATGGCCTCTGGTCAAATCCACACCCTCAGTGTATGCTTTTATAAGTCTTAGAGACAATAGGTCTTGCTTATTTTGTGGTCTTTGTTGCTTAAGTGTGTTTGCCAACGTGCTGTTGAGCTTCTCGAGAAGTTGTTGGTGGGGTAACAAAAGATGTGGTTCCAGATTTTCAAAACAGGGTTGCATTATTGATACAAGAAACCGTTGCTGTTGCAACAGGTGTACTGAGGCCCAAAATGCTCTGAGGGCTCAAACTGCCATACAGTGGCTCCAGAAAGTTTACACACCGATGCTAAACTTGATTAAAAATAGGAATAAAAAATACATCTTTTGAAAATTGATATTAATGCCTTACTTAAAAAGATTAGTAAAATCCAACCTTTTAAGGACACCAATTTTATTTGTGAATGAACAATGTATTGAAAATAAATAGGTGTTCTTCCTTTAAATACAGGGGGCCTAAGTACACACCCCTATGTTAAATTCCTATAGAGGCAGGCACTTTTTATATTTTTAAAGGCCAGGTATCATCATCACTGTGCATCCTGATACATTTTTCCTTGGCCTTTTTGCACAAATCATGTCTAATGATCGACCCAAAGTTAGACATATATAGCAAAGGTAAAAAGTTTTTTATAAATGGTAGTCTGCATTGTCTTACAGACACCAAGTTGCCGTTATGTGTGTATTCAGTGAGTTTAATCCTCAAAGTTAGCGGTTAGATTAAAATCTTGCAAAATTATAGTTATTTCCCCTTTTCCTCAGTTTACATCACGTTTGTGTCAAAAAAGAATCCTCTTACAAAAGAATTTGGTTTTGTGTAATGCAGACAGACTAAATCTGCACTAACATGCAACTGAGTTTCACAGCTGTGTAGGATTGAATGTATAATTTTTCCAAGTACACAAGTAAAACTGTTTAACGTTTAAACAAGTCTTTGCCATTTTAGATTTTAATAACACTGTTACGGTTAATGAACAATAGACAAAGACCATTTGAATCTTCTTTGTTAACCCTCATGTTGTCCTAGGGTCAAATTTGAGCCCTTTTCAGTTAATGTTTTTTTTTTTGTCACAAAAAATGGGCCGTCAAAATAAGCGCTGAAAATGTCAACATTAAAAATATTAAAAAACTTTGAGAAAAAGCACCCGCAACATTCAACAACATCTCAACAAAAATGTCGGAAATAACAATGTTGAAAGTGACCAAAATGTGTGTTTTTTCAGGTTTGACGGGAAGACAACACAAGGGTTAATGTAAATACCATTCTGTATCTCTAGATGGAGAATGTTACCGCAGGAAACAAAATATTACAGGATTTAAAAAGAGGTTTTGTTTACTTTTGTTTACTCTGAATGGGCGTATTTGTCACATGCAGTTCCCGTTCTTAGCTTATGTTTTATTTGTTTCACTGACTTCCTGTTTTAGTTTGATAATCACTGTCTGTCTCTGTCTTTCTGTCTTTGCCTCCCTTCCCTAATGTGTGTAGTCTTTTCCTGTCCCAGTTTATATATGCTCACCTTGTGTCATTCATTCTCTGCCAAATTGTTGTAGTACCTTGTGTGTCTCACTCTCCGGCGGTTTCCCTAGTGTTTGTATCCCAGTGTTTTTGTAGACCTCTAGTTCGTATTTTTGACCACGTCTTCTGCCGGCCGATTTTGTACCTTTGCCTGGATTGTTCTCTGGACATTAAAGCTTCATTACCTTTTTTACTCCCTGCTCTGAGTTGTGCTTTTGGGTCCGCTGTTGTACCGTGACAGTATTCAGTCGACTTCATTTAGAGGAAAGTGAGAAGGAGATAACATAGACGCAACACTAAGGCCATTTAGTGGGGATGTTCTTGACAGAGCCAATATTTCTTTGAATTGTGACAAACTAGCTGAACCACAGTAACCACAGTTTCCAACCAAAGATGTGAGTGTTGATGTCCACCAAAGAATCCAACTCCAACATCTCTTATCATATGATGTCGCTCATATAACATTACTGGTATCATACCATTTCAAACTTTTTACTTTTGCCTGGATAAACACAAGATCTGTGTTTTCACATGTTGTGATGATGTTCACAAGTGTCATGAAAATTGATATCACGCACTGGGGATACTGCATGCCAGAGACGTATGCACACAGTGGCTGAAGTGGCTGACTTTGACCTTTTTTTTCCTCTGGATAAAATAAATACATTTTGACATTAAAACACAACTTTCTCTTTTGTCTGAAAGAACACAATGCAGCATCTTCTTCTTAATTGAGTCTCATTAATCATTGCCTGTCAGCTGAGGTTGCAATACTTTATCCCGAGGAGACATTGAGCTATATTAAAAAGTTCAATCATAGCTTATGATTATGCCATCTCACCCCTTCAGCTGGTACAAAACGCTACTTTATCACATCCTAGAAGACATGATCATATCAGCCCGGTTTTAGCCTCTCTTCGCTGGTTGTCACGCAGTGTTAGAATTGATTTTAAGATTTTACTGACCACGGATGCACAGCCCAAGACTCACGGTGGCCCAGGCCCCTAAGTTCTCTTTAAAATCACATTCTCAAAACATGTATTTAAAAAAAGACCTTTGCCAACTTAACCACATTGTTTTATTTTGAGCATTTCTTATTTTTATTTCTTATTTGAGTTGTTTGAAATCTTACATCATCATTGGCTATTTTAATATTTAATTTTCTGTAATCTTTAAAAAAAAAATTCTGTTTTACTTATATTGGCTGATTTTATTTGCCTAAGTCCTGAAATCCAGGGAAGGGTTACGTTCAAGATCAACTGGACTTGGTTAAAGGTGTGAAGGTGCAAAATCGTTTTTTTTTTTTTAGGGAAACACAGTTCCAAATCTTTGTGGAGTCAAAGGAGGAGGAGGAAGGGGGGGGGTCCCTCTATTCAGTGAGAACTGAAGAAGTTGCTCGGATGAGAGACCAATCTCTTAAACTCAAATTAATGAACATCTGCCAACACAAGCCAGTTGCAGTAGCTCTTCTACAAACTACTTATTGTACATTAAACTTAAGCCATTCTGTGGATAAGTTCCTGGAAAACAATTTTTAAAAGGGCAGCATTTGTGTGTTCTAATTCATCTTGAGAAATTTATTTATTTATTTTGCCTTTCAGTTAAAGAGCGATCAATGACAGAGCCACTCAGACACAACTTACCCTCACAGATAAAAATATGCTATTAAGTATTGTGAAGCAAAGCTCTGTGATGGTTACTTTTAACAAGTTATTTCAACTTCCCCTTTTCATCGCTTTACATTACTGTTGTGTTGAAAAAAAATGTGTTCTTAAGAAATTATGGGGTTTTGTGTAATGCAGAGAGAATAATTCTGCTCAAACATGCAACTGAGTTTTCACAGCTGTTAAAATGCACGGTAAAACTGTATTGAGTGTTTAAAAAACGTTGCCATTTTTAGATTTTAATAACCCGTTTAAGCTCAATTATACACAGTTAAAAGAATCTTTGCATTTGTTTCATTAAATATAGTAGTGTATCTGTTGATGGAGAATGTCACCGCAGGAAACTAAATATAACAGGATTTAAAATGAGGCTTTGTTTTACACAGAATGGCTGTATTTAGTCAACTTCATTTAGAGGAAAGTAAGAAGGAGATATCACAGACGCAACACTGAGGCCATTTGGTGAGGATGGACTTGACACACAGCCCACATTTCTTTGAATTGTGACAAACTAGCTGAACCACAGTAACCACAGTTTCCAACCTAAGATGTGAGTGTCAATGTTCACCAAGGACACCAAACTGCAACATGCCTCATCACATAATGTTGCTCGTATAATATTACTGGTATCATGCCACTTAAAACGTTTCCTTTTGGCTGAATGAACACAATGCAACAGCTTCTTTGTCATAATGTAAAGGTCATTTACTGTACAGGACTGTTTCATTCTTGATTGATTCTCATTAATCATTGACCTTCAGCTGAGCTTAACTTTATTCTAAGGAGACATTGAGCTACAAAATACATTAAATGATGACGTGATCATGGTTGTGAATTAAAGCAGGGGTCTTCAACGTTTTTTAAGCCAAGGACCACTTAACTGAAAGAAGGATGGAGCATGGACCCCCCCCCCCCACACACACACACTGCATATATTGTAAACAAATTAAGTTGCACATTAAGCTGGGTTTACAATAAAATGTAAAGCCTTTATATATACCTTTTTAGTGCGTAGAATACTAAGCTAATAAAATAATAATTGTTGGCATGATTTTATGATTCACACATCCATGTTGCACAGTGACTCCTTAGGATGATCTGTATCCGTATCTAGGGACTACCTTGCCTATAGGCCAGTAAGCCTATCATCAGGGGGGATTTACATTTGAAAACCATAGTTGGATTCATGTGAAGACGTTCAACCTTTTTTTTTTTTTTTACTTTCAAAGATAAACAATAATTTGGAGGGCCCCCTGCAGTGACTGTGGGGACCCACTAGGGGTCCCGGACCCCCGGTTGAAGACCCTTGAGTTAAAGACTAAAAGAGTTGCAATAGCTTTGTTTCTTTTCTAATTAGGTTAATTAACACGTTCTTTTTGATTCATGTTATCTACCATCAACACACTGCTTCTGTTATGATGACAATGATCTGCCTTTCTGTAATAAAGCCTCTTAAACTCAAATGAATGAACATCTGCCAGTAACAGCTCTACTACGGGCTATTGTCCACCACACCTACACACAATTTGTGTGTTCTAATAAAGTCCAAAGAAAACAGTTTGTTGAGAAATTTGTTTATTTATTTTGCCTTTCCGTTAAAGAGCAAACACCGACAGAGCCACTCAGACGTATACAGATGACCTGATTGTGTACAGTAAAGGCAATGAGTCTGTTACCTCATTTGACAGAAATCTACATGCATGTCTGCATGAAATCTACATGCATTTGCCTGTTATATGGCCTGTTATATGTTATATGACAATTTGATTCAAAAATGTATATTATGCTTGAGTAAATAAAACCCCAATTAACAAAACTGGGTTTAAAAGAATGATATCAATATTTTAATAAATCATGGTGAGTGTCCGGTACAGCCAGAATCTCATATTCAAGGTGATGTTCTGCTTGTTCGACGGTTGTTTGATTTTAATTTTTAAATTATTCTTAAACCCATTTAGAGAGTATTTGAATTGCTATATCGATTCCCAAATCTTTGATTTTCCTTTGTGTCTGTCTAAAACTCCTATGCACCAAAACATTCTCATTGCAGGTTAAAAAACCCTACACAACTTCCCCTCCAAAATACAATTAAAGTATGCTGAAACAGAGCTTTGTGTAAGATTTAACAACCGTTTTGTTTTAGAACGCCCTTGATCCAGGTAAGACTCTTTGAGATATCCGAGTAGATGTCTGAGGATTTACAGTCTCCCATTTTGCAGAAAGATGCGACACCAACTGCCATCCCGTTGCACACCAGGGGACCACCGAAATCCCCCTGTGAGCAGGAAGCATCTTTAGTTGTTCATTCAAGGGGATGTAAGATGTTGATACATTTATGAAATGGAAACCACATTTTTTTTAATAAACAGACAGAAAACATACCTTGAGTAAATGTTTGTCTGCACAGATAACATTGGGAGGAAGACCTGACCGTTCCCTCTTAACGACGCCACAGCTGGTGACAGACACATCCACCACCCTCAGGTCGTCAACTGGAGCTTTACCACTTTCAGTCACACCCCATCCTGCGACACTGCAATTTTCCATGATGTTTGTTTCAGAAGTTGGAAGACCAATTGGTTGTTCTTCAGTGAAGTTGTTATCTTGTCCACCCAGCTGGAGACACACACAATCAAAAAAAATAAAAATGAAGACTTTAGTTAAACATGTTAATTTGATAAAGTTTCACTTGTTTTTTTTTTTTACATTTACATCACCGGAAATGTTTCAAGTGTTTAAATCCGTACCAACCTGACGACCAAATGCAAATCATTTGTGAAAGCGCACTACTCGTCAACTAGTTGGTTGAGTGAATACATGCTTACTTTGAGGAACATGATGTCATTCGCATTTGTGCTACTGTCATAGGATGGGTGTTTGATGATATCATCAACGTATTTAGTTGTTTTCACCATCTTTTTGAGATTGTGGCTGCCAAGAACAACATTTGTATCCTTCGGTGTCCTGAAAAAGTAACAATTGGGAGGTTGTTATTGGTTTTTCTCAAGTTGTGCCAAAATCAAATGAAGAAACAAATGCTGGAAGAGGAAAATTTAACTCACATTTTACAGTGCGCAACAGTGATCACCAAGTCCTTACAGACAAGGAATCCTCCACATAAATGCTGGTTTTCCTTGTTCTGCACCGAGGCCATGTACCGCATTGACTTATCTGGGGCTTTTCTCCCACCTATGATTGCACTCCCAAGTTCTAAAAACACAAGAAAATAAAAAGGAGTTAAAATGAGTAAATATAACATTTGGAGGACTGTGTAGTAGTCAGATTGTTCTTCTTACCGTTTCGTCCGAGAAATGCCAGAACATGAAAAAGCAGAAACTTGTAAAGGCCATTCATCATAGCTACAAGATGACCAACCTGTTGTAAGGAGGCTGTCAAGTCTATTCTCTTTCTGCAGCAGAGTTTCATCTTAACAAGGTAATTTCTATGTTCTTTATCTTGATTATCAGCCACATCCTCTGGACGATGCTATTTTGCATTTTTTGCATAGCACATACATCACGTGATAAGTACGTGTGAACACAGTCCTACAGTTCCTACTCTTCTTTCATGTCGTTGCACAGTCAATTTTGTATTTATGTTAAAATTTATATTAACATTTTCAATAGGGATGCTGCTCACGGTCCTCTCATTTTCGTCGTCCCAGGATGTGGCATCTACACCCAGCTTCAACCAGGGGACACTGATCAAACAGAATCAGACCGCAGGGCTTCAGAACTAAATCTAGCAATCAAGGCTGACCTGCATTGAGCAGAGACCTTGGACAGACTGAACACAGGGGATGTGTCCCTATCACCAACATACTTAACAAATCTATTGCTAACATTATTTAAGGCCGTGTTAAAATTGCTAACATTATTTAAGGCCATGTTAAAATGCCACGTAATTCAAAAATGCAACTGCCACATGTGACCTGTTGCCTTCTTGGCCAGGTCTCCCTCGAAAAAGAGATTTCAATCTCAAGGGACTTCCTAGTTAAATAAAGTTTAAAAAAAATATGTATATATTTCTGTGTCGGTGCAGCCATGTCTTGGTATGGGTAAGAGTGTCTAGCTCAGTTTTTGCAGCTTTGTTTTTGAATGGTATAGCAAAACCAAATTTGACATGGTCAACACACTAACATGCTTTATAGATGAGCCATAAGTCATCATTGAGACCAATGGGTTGTCCAAATTTGCTAAAATGTTTACAATCCATTCACTCAATATGACACAACACGCAAGAGCTGCTCCGTAATTGTTATTATCATTATTGTTTTTTATTATTATTATTATTATTATTATTATTATTATTATTATTACATTATTATTATTATTGTTTCTTAAAATATAAATGCAACTTGAGTGGTCTGATGAGATTTTTTCAGAAGAAAGTTAAACAAACCTTTATTATGAATTATTGTCGTACGGACAGAGTTATCTGAGACATCACAAAACCTCCAGAGCACAAGAAATGTATGCTAAAGCAAAACTTTATTAAAAGTGTTCAGTCATAATGTCAAGGATGCTTTGGATCAATAAAAAAAAGCCAGCTCATAATAACAAAGAAAGCAACTGAAATAGAGTTTTAAGACATGATTAAAAGGCAGCAACAGGAAGTGGAATGCTGGTCTAAAGCCAATGAGCAGTACAATGCATAACAACAGAAGCACGCTGAACTGTTGCATTTAACTATTTGTTTTTCTTGAGAATTTCATTGATCCAGCCAAGGTATCTTGATATGTCCGTGTAGACGTTGGGATAATGTGGGTAATTACAGTTTTTCTCGTGATTGAAAGACACAATACCAACCGCTACCCCGTTGCACACCAGAGGACCACCAGAATCACCCTGCGAGGAAGAAGAGCGTTCATTTCTTTATTTATCATTTCTTTATTTGACATTTTCTATAAACAGACAGATATAACACAGATAACACATACCTGACAGAATCCTTTGTCTGTGCGATATCCACCTGCACAGATAACATTGGCAGGAAGACCGTTCCATGCCTCCTTACAGACGGTGTCCTTAATGATGGACACGTTCACCACTCTCAGCTCATCAGCCATTCTCCGCTCAGATTCACCAGGTTCAGTATAACCCCATCCAGCTACACTGCACTCTTCGTTTTCGTTTGTGTTTCCTTCATGTGTGGGAAGGGGTATTGTTTGAACTCTGTTGTTCAGTCCAACGTTACTAGACAGCTGGAGACACACAAAGTCAGAAATTAAAACTCAATGCTGTGTCTTATTTCAAAACAAAGTTCTTTTCATTCATCAGACTTTAATTTAGCAAACAATGGCAGGAAGTTGGAGCCGATACAAAAAAATTAAATATTTACTCACTTTGAAGAGCATGATGTCATTCCCATATCCGACACCGTCATAAAATGGATGCTTGAATTTGGTTACACTGTACCTCATTGACTCATCAGCTGTTTTGAGACTGTGGGTGCTGATAACCACACTTGGATTCCTGAGAGAGTGATCGTGATGCATTGTTTTGGTAACTAGGGTTTTTTCATAATTATTTCTAATTACATAAATCAAAAATTGCTGAAAGAGGAAATGTAACTCACGGGACATCACAATGCGCAGCAGTGAGCACAAAGTTTTCACTGATAAGGAATCCTCCGCACACATGATGTTTGTGGGAGTTCTGCACCGAGACCATGTACAGCATTGAATGCTCCGGGACTTTTTTCCCGTGTATGATTTCACTTCCATGTGCTGTAAAATAAAAGTAGAATCAAAGTCAGATAAATGTTCCCATTGAAAAGTTGAATGAATAATGACGAGAATGGTAATCTTACCGTTTTGTCCGACACATATCAGAATGTGAAGAAGCAGAAACTGGTGCAGAGCATGCATGATGCCAGCAAGACAATTGACTTGTCTCCTTTGGGGGTTTCATGTCGACCATTTATAAAGGCGTTTGTGTGATTGTTATCTTTCTCATCTCAAACTTTTACCACATTCAAGTCTGCAGTTTGCATGATCTGTGCTTTATCTGAAGCACATTATGATCAGTACGTGAACAGTTTTACACAGTCTGCCACATTCATTCATTCATTCTCTTCTTACTGTTCATGTCATTCATCATTCACTTTTGCATTTAGGACCCTTCAGCCTCTTGGTTAAGTTTATTCTGATTTTTAAACCTCCCTTCCTCATTGTTTATGAATATTACTTAGCTACATTAAGTGTCTGTTATTAGATTAATTCAACCAATCCAGCCCCGTCCTTGTGCTAGACATGTCAGAACATGAAACATTCACAGATTTGGAAAGGCCACTGATGAGTGGCTGAACTCTGCTGTCCTGTACCAAGGCCATTTATTGTACGGCATCAAGAGTTTGAATTATATTGGTATTGATTAGCCTAAATAAGTCCTTTGAGATGGATAATACCCAATACTACTTGTCGCTAAGATACGCTTTATTAACACTTTCTAGATGACTTCTTAATCATTGATAGGAGCAATGTTTGGGTTGTCCAAATATTTAGCACGGACTAGACAGTAACTGGTCCCTGGGAGTTATCTGTTATCATGTTTACACTCCATTTCACTCACAAATGCAAAATTACACACCTCAGAGTAGACCCAGGCTGTCCTAGTCTATTGAGAAGGAAACAAAGATTTCAAAAACATGTAATAAGTGGTAATATGGTTAAAATGGACAGATTATACATTATCATTATCAGGATTATTTTTATTAACTTAAATGCAATGGGTGTCTTCTGATGAGGTTGTTGAAGGAAATTAAACCTGGTATTTGAAACAAACCTTTTTTATCCGCACTGACAGCAATCTGGACACCTCCATCTTACAATGAATGTATGCTGAAGCATAACTTTGAGCTATATTTTTATTCATAATGTTCCATGTCTTTGAGGATGCTTTTGATCCAGGGAAGGTATTCTGATATGTCTGTGTAGATGTTTGGTCTATCAGTAGTCACAGGTTATGTCCCGGTTGAAAGACACAAAACCAACAGCTGTCCTGCTGCATAGCAACCAGAATCACCCTGTGAGGAAGAAGAAGTTCTCATGTGTTTATTCATTATTTCACTTTAAGATGTACTGTGTCTAACAACAGGTCACTCTGTCAATTCATTATTCTGCATCTTTAAATTTTGTTCTTTGTGGACTTACCTCTCCTCACTGTTTATCCTTGTGATAAGTCAACTTAAAAAGGGGGAATTTGATGAGTCTGTGACACTTTGTTGTCTTTATATTTAATGGATCATTTAGATTAGATTTAGACTAATGCTAAAATACAAGATACTAATTCCTTTCTGGGGTTTTTTGTAAACAGCCCACTCAAACATTACTTCTGAATTCTGCGACAGACCCGATGAACCACAGAAACTAGTTTGGTGATTTAGATTGAAGCAACGATGTCTCCCTGTCACGGTTACGAAGCAATTGTAGTAGTTTAATCACAATGAGCATTTTTGCCAGCAGATGGTACAAAGCAGCATCACCACAAGTTTCATAAATGTAAAAAGTTTGAATTTCATTCTATAGCAGTTGGAAATGCTGATTACAATATTAGAAAGTGAAAAAAATCATTAAACAACTAGTTAATGTTCTGTATGTATGTATGTTCAAAGAATAAAAATCCCTGTGTGTAAGGCTGGATTACTTACTGGGTATAGCCGGCATCTGCCTAAACCCTCAGGGGGAACAAAGGCTACCCTTCACCAGTTTGTGGTAATCCATTAGATATACATTGAAATAAGTTATGCCAGAGATCCAGCAGGGGGTCCGCTGCCCCTAGGGGGTCCTTAGAAATTAAAACATGTCTGAAAAAATACATTAACATGAATCCAACATAATATTAGCAATGATAAATTGCCTGTTTGTGAATTTTCTTTTTTTGACACAACAATGAAGATAAGGTATACATCCACACACACAGTTAAGCATAAGGATTCACTGTGCCACATGTATGTTTAACCTGATGTATAATTATATAAAAATGTCAACAGTTTTTATTTTGATAGTAATTGTTATTACTATTATTTAAATATTATTTAAATTATTTTGTTGTATGCACCAATGACTGCTTTGTCTGTGTTTGAGGTAAGGGACTCTTGGCCTAATGAAGTTAGAGACCCCTGCTCTATGCAGCACAAAAGTCTTTATTACATATTATTATCTGCTATTCAGACCCCTTCTTGTTGAGGGGGCTTAGATAAAGTTTAAAGGCCTTGATTATTTCAGTGTACAATTTTCTTAAATGGTACATTTTTCTAGTTAAATCAAGCAAATTACATTTACAAATCCCCAATAGGACTGTAACTTTTCGTTAGAAATTTGTTCATTCAAACGTAGGGGAAATGTAATATATAATATAATATATAATGTACGTTCTTTAGGCCAGACAGTTATTAAAACAGACAATTTAAAGTAGTTTGCATTCTGTAGTGGCCTTCAGCTCAGTTTTTGCCCCGAGGCCTTCTACTGGGTTGATCCAGCCCTGACTTTGTGCTAGACATGACCAGAACATACAAAATCTGCAACCACAATGTCTTTCTGCTGAACACATGACTTCTGCTGTACTGTATCAATGCCATCAAAACGTTATGTTCTATGCATGTATGATTCTAATCTTAAACTCTAAGACTAACAGACTGATCTGACAGTTTTACTAGTTTGTCCAAGACATGTCAGAACATGATGCAGAAACGTATGCAGATCATGCATTATTTTATTTATCTATTGTCATTTCTTTATTTCTGACAATTGACATCTCCTTATTTTG